>NC_086450.1:41504771-41869771 GCF_028390025.1 Pseudophryne corroboree | reverse complement strand
TCCAAGAGGTCCCATTGAAAAGTCCTCGCATGGAACCTGCCGAAAGAGATGGCCTCATATGAAGCCACCATCTTCCCCAGGACCCGCGTGCAATGATGCACTGAAACCTGTTTTGGTTTTAATAGATTCCTGACCAGGGCTATGAGCTCCTGAACCTTTTGGACCGGAAGAAAACCCTTTTTCTGGTCTGTGTCTAGAATCAGGCCCAAAAAAGTTAGACGCGTTGTAGGGACTAGCTGGGACTTCGGTATATTGAGAATCCAGCCGTGTAACTGCAACGTCTTCATGGACAGAGACACGCTGTCCAGCAACTTCTCCCGAGATCTCGCCTTTATAAGGAGATCGTCCAAGTATGGGATAATTGTGACCCCCTGTCTGCGCAGGAGCACCATCATTTCTGCCATTACCTTGGTGAAAATTCTCGGGGCCGTGGAAAGCCCAAACGGCAACGTCTGAAATTGGTAGTGACAGTCCTGCACTGCAAATCTCAGGAACGCCTGATGAGGGGGGAATACCGGAACATGAAGGTAAGCATCCTTTATGTCCAGGGACACCATCCAATCTCCCCCCCCTCCAGGCTGGCGATGACCGCCCTGAGTGATTCCATTTTGAACTTGAACCTCTTCAAGTACAGGTTCAGGGATTTTAGGTTTAAAATGGGTCTGACCGAACCGTCCGGTTTCGGGACCACAAACAGGGTTGAGTAATATCCCTCTCCTTGCTGGAGATGAGGAACTGTGACAATCACCTGTTGAATATACAATTTTTGGATTGCTGCCAACACTAGCTCCCTCTCTGACGGGGAAGCCAGCAGAGCCGATTTGAAAAACCGGCGAGGAGGCAAGTCTTCGAATTCCAGCCTGTGTCCTTGAGAAACAATCTCTAATGCCCAGGGATCCACCTGCGAGTGAACCCAGACGTGGCTGAAAAACCGAAGACGAGCCCCCACTAGATCTGCCTCCCCCCGGGAAGCCCCAGCGTCATGCGGTGGACTTTGCAGACGCAGGGAAGGACTTCTGCTCTTGGGAACTAGCTGTGTGCAGCTTTTTTCCCCTGCCTTTCCCTCGGGCAACAAAGGACGATCCCCGTACCTTTTTGTTTTTATTGGAACGAAAGGACTGCATTTGATAATGAGGTGCCTTTTTTGTATGCTGCGGGGGGACATAAGGTAAGAAATTCGACTTACCAGCCGTAGCAGTAGAGACAAGGTCCGAGAGGCCGTCTCCAAACAACTCCTCCCCTTTGTAAGGCAAGGACTCCATATGCCGCTTTGAATCGGCGTCTCCCGTCCACTGTCCGGTCCACAAGAGCCGCCTAGCAGAAATAGACATAGCATTTATTCTGGAGCTTAATAAACAAATGTCTCTCTGAGCATCTCTCATATACAAGGCAGCATCTCTGATATGCTCTATGGTCATTTGAATGGCATCCCTATCTAAGGTGTCAATCTCCGTAGATAAGGAATCTGCCCATGCCACAACCGCACTACAAACCCAGGCCGACGCCATAGCCGGTCTAACAATAGTACCTGAATGAGTGTAAATGTGCTTCATGGTAATTTCCTGCCTGCGATCAGCAGGATCCTTGAGGGAAGCCGTATCCTGAGAAGGCAGTGCCACCTTTTTGGACAAGCGTGTCAGCGCCTTGTCTACTTTAGGCGAAGATTCCCATTGTATCCTATCCGTTTGTGGAAAAGGATACGCCATAAGAATCCTTTTGGGAACTTGTGGTCTCCTATCCGGAGATTCCCAAGCCTTTTCGCACAATTCACTCAGTTCAAATGAGGACGGAAAGGTGACTTCAGGCTTTTTCCCTTCATACATGTGTACCCTCGTGTCAGGGACAGGGGGTTCCTCAGTAATATGCAAAACCTCTTTAATGGCAATAATCATGTACCGAATACCTTTTGCCACCCTCGGCTGTAATTTTGCATCTTCATAGTCGACACTAGAGTCAGTATCCGTGTCGGTATCTGTGTCATCGATCTGGGATATGGTGCGCTTCTGAGACCCTGAAGGGCCTGGCGCCACAGGGACAGGCATGGACTGGCTACCTGACTGATCCCTAGCTTCAGCCTTGTCTAACCTTTTATGCAATAGATTGACATTTGCATTCAAGACATTCAGCATATCCACCCATTCCGGTGTCGGTGTTGCCGACGGCGACATGACATTCAAGCACTTCCCCCTCCACATTAAGCGAGCCTTCCTCACACTTCACACACACAGGGAACCTCTTTTCTGAAGACAGTATCCCCTTCAAGGCCCTTTGGAGAGACAGAGAGAGAGTATGCCAGCACACACCCCAGCGCAATGACCCAGGAGACCAACACAAAATGTTTTCCCCCCAGCCGCGCTGTATAATATGTTATCCGCCAATTATGTGCCCCCCCCCATCTCTTTTAAACACCCCTTCACCGTGTGTAAGCAGGGGAGAGTCCGGGGAGCTTCCTCTCAGCGGTGCTGTGGAGAGAAAATGGCGCTGGTGAGTGCTGAGGGAGAAGCCCCGCCCCCACGGCGGCGGGCTTCTGTCCCGCTCAAACTTACTAAAATATGGTGGGGGCTCTTTTATATACATGTACAGTGCCCACCTGTACATGTATATTGTCTTTTGCCATAATAGAGATGTTATATTGCTGCCCAGGGCGCCCCCCCCCCTGCGCCCTGCACCCTTACAGTGACCGGAGTATGTGAGGTGTATGGGAGCAATGATGCACAGCTGCAGTGCTGTGCGTTACCTCAGTGAAGCTGAAGGCTCCTGCCGCCTGACGTCTTCTGACTTCGGTTCTTCTGGCTCTGTGAGGAGAACGGCGGCGCGGCTCTGGGAGTGGACGCCCAGTAAGAACCTGTGTTCACCCCCTCTGGAGCTAATGGTGTCCAGTAGCCGAGGAAGCAGAGCCTATCTTAGACAAGAAGGTCTGCCCCTCTCTCCTCAGTCCCTCGATGCAGGGAGCCTGTTGCCAGCAGTGCTCCCTGTAAAAAAGTAGAAAAAAACCCAAACAAAAATGCTTCTAGGCAGAGAACTCAGGAGAGCTCTCTGCAGTGCACCCATCCTGCTGTGGGCACAGTGTAAAACTGAGGTCTGAAGGAGGGGCATAGAGGGAGGAGCCAGTGCACACCCAGAGTCCAAAGGTTTCTTAAAGTGCCCTATCTCCTGCGGAGCCCGTCTATTCCCCATGGTCCTTACGGAGTCCCAGCATCCTCAAGGACGTTAGAGAAAGTTGCATTTTCCTTATAAAATGTAACAAAACACCCAGACCATTCATCGTTTGCTGCTTTACAAAACCATGTCTCCTAACTATCCCAATTTCACTTATTAGGTGGAATTCAAATGTTTGAAAAGTCGGTTGGGTGTCTGTATTTTCCTGTCTATTAAGGCCCGTACACACTGGTCGATATATCGGCCGTTCTCTTGAACGGCCGATATATCGCGGGAGCGTCGGCCAGTGTGTACGGCCGATACGTCTGTGAACTCCGTCGTTCACAGACGTATCGCGTCGGCCGCGCAGCACAGCCGACGCCCAATATATCTACCGATATATTGGCGCGTCGCTGTGTGTGTACGGAGCGGTCGGCCGACCGCCCGTACACATGCTGCGGCGGCCGGCGGTGATTGACAGCTGAACTGGGCGGGCGTGTGTACACGCCCGCCCAGTTCATGAAGTCAGTCCCCGACGGATCGGGCAGTGTGTATGCTGAACACACTGCCCGATCCATCCATAGATATATCTGCCGATCAATTGATCGGCAGATATATCTACTAGTGTGTACCCACCTTTAGATAGGAAAAAACAGATCCCCAACTGACTTTTCAAACATTTCAATCTCCCCCATTGTGTCAGGAGAGACCGGGTGCTGGGCAGTAACCCACAGAGCTCTTGGAAAGCTACCAATGTGATGAGTCCAAGGCATGACGCATAATTATGCCCCCAAAATGTGCACAGCGGCAGGGTGCGTGGTCGGCCACATCATGAGGCAATGCCCAATTTTCATGAATGCGTGCCAATATTGGGGGGTGTGCAAAACAAATGGAATCTTCTTTTTACTTAGTTCTAATCCAAAAGTGGCTAGATAGTTCTGCTGGTGTCATAATCACATATCTTTATTCAGGACTCTAGTAGCCAAAAGATACACCTATAAGAAGAGTATTTGGCGATACATCTGAATTTCATGTCATATACAGTATACAGAGGGCATACACACGCCCTTACTTTACTGAACTTACTGCAACGTGCTACTATTCTGCTGTTATAAACTTTGCCTGACTAAAGTTGGGCACGCACACCACAATTATCTGGCCTATCCGTCCAATTTCGGCGGATCATCCAGATAATTCTACAGTTTATGAGCGCAACCAAACCGAAAATTTCAATCGGTCAGACATGCCAATATGGCTGGTTGGAAAGAAAATCTGGTAATGTATGGGAGTAAATTAAAATCAACCATTGGCTCTCAAACAGCGGGTAACAAGCCAAAATGGTCCCACAGACAAACTGGTTACATCCTTTTGATTTAACAAATTTATCTGAATGACCATTTTTGTCCATTTTCCGGCGTTTTGAAGGCAATGGTTGATTGCCATTTGCCCCTATACATGACCAGATTTACGTTCTAACCAGCCAAATTGGACAGATATTACTTAGATGTGTGTGTGCCCAGCTTTACTGTTTTCTGATTGTCTGTTTCACCTGCCTGCGACTGGGACTACTAAATCACAATAGAGGTAGAACTGAAAACTGCAGCGTTGGTAAGACAACCCTATAGCCGGGTAAACATCCACTTTAAATATACTGTATATGGAGTTGGGTATGCGTGACCGGCGGTCACCATACCAAAGCCGGGATCCCAGCTTTTAGTTGTCCGGTGGGGGAGAGCGCAACGAAGCCCCTTGGAAGCCCCTTGCGGGCTAACCACAGGTCCTATTCCCACTCTATGGGTGTCATGGACACCCAAGAATGGGAATAGTCCCTGTTAGTTGGGATTCTGGCGTATGCATTGTGACCGTCAGTCACGTAACTACCTCCCTGTATATCCGTAAAATTCTAAACTAAATGAATAAAATAAAATAAAAAAGCAATCACCCGGTTCTTAGAATAGTTTCCCTGAACACGAAAGGTCTGAACAGCCCACGCAAACGTTCCCTCTTATTTCAGTCCCTTAAACAACTCAGAGGCGATATCATATTCCTACAAGAGACCCACTTCTCTGGCACTTCACACCCCGAACTTAGGTCTAAAACCTTCCCACACACTTTCCATGCTTGCGATCCCATACGCAAGAAGAAGGGGGTCTCTATACTCTTTGCTAGCCACCTGGCTTTCACCCCCTCCGATATATTGAGGGACCCTGAGGGTAGATATCTGCTGTTAGTGGGGCTGTTGAATGGGACCCCCTACACATTCTTGAATGTATATGCTCCAAATCAACTACAGGCCCCTTTTTTCCATTCTCTAAATAGCCTCTTAGCTCTGCTCAGACGCGGTAATGTGGTCTTGGGTGGGGATTTTAATGTGACCCTGGATAGTGCTCTGGACAGATCTAAACCTCTGTCCAGATCAATGCGCTCCTCTCATTCACGTAATGCGGCTGCTCTGAATCTCTTGCTATCCCGACACCTTCTCTTCAATGCATGGAGAGTGAAAGAGTCGAACGCTCGTGATTACACCTACTACTCCCCTATATATGATGTCTACACAAGATTGGACATGCTCTTTCTGAGTACAGAGCCTGCTCAATGCATTCTTGACACCTCCATTTACCCTAGCACGTGGTCAGACCATGGCCCGGTCACTGTGGACGTCCCGGGCCCACATCCTCCCGCTCGCCACCCTGCATGGCGGTTGAATGACAGACTCCTTCTTAATCCCCAAACGAAAGCCCACATAGCTGCCGAAATCTCCCATTACTTTAATACAAACGCATCTCCGACTGTTTCTCCTATGTTACTGTGGGACGCTCACAAGGCGGTCTTACGCGGATGCCTGATTAGCGCCTCCTCTCATAATAAGAAGGCTAGAGCCAATCCTATCCGGGAACTCTCGGACTTGGTCACATCCCTTTCGCTGAAACACAAAACATCAGGGTCCGAAGCGGATCTCTCTTCTTTGTCCTCTGCCAGAGGTGAATTAAATTTGCTCTTGATGGCTAAGGTGAAAACTAGCTTGAAATGGCTCAACCAGTCTTTCTACGAAAAGGGGGATAAGGCTGATTGGCTGCTAGCTTCTAGGCTTCGGACTAGATTGGCAAGGAACAACGTTTTGTCTATCCAGTCTTCCCCTGGTAAGAAAACTTGTGATCCTAAACGTATCACCGAGACTTTCTCTCGCTTCTACGAGAAGCTGTACAACGCTTATGGGTCCTCACAATCTAGCCCGGATTTTCTTGCGGACATACGCGCCTTTCTGTCCCACTGCCATCTGCCCTGTCTGTCCCCAACGGTTTCCGCGGAACTAAACTCTAGGATCTCCGATGAAGAAATTGCCACCGTCATTAAAGGCCTAAAATCTAACAAGGCTCATGGCCCAGATGGCTTTTCAGCCGCCTACTATAAGACTTTTCTTCCCCAGCTTATGCCCCACCTTTCAACCCTCTTTAATGCTGTTTTACAGGGAGCTTCTTATTCCAAATCGGCTCTGGAGGCTAGGATTATAGTTATTCCCAAGGAAGGCAAAGATGCATCCAATTGCGTTAACTATAGACCTATCTCGCTACTTAACTCTGATATTAAGATATACGCGAAAATCCTGGCCCTCCGATTGAACAGCGTATTGCCCCACCTTGTCCATAGTGACCAGGTGGGATTTATCCCTGGCCGCCAAGCCCGCGATAATACGAGGCGGGTCATTAGCCTTGCTCACTATATTAACCTTACACATACCCCTGCTCTTTTGCTTTCTCTGGACGCGGAGAAAGCGTTTGACAGGATAGGTTGGCCCTTTATGTTCGAAACTCTTGCTCACTTTGGTTTTCAGGGGGAATTCCTCACGGGGATTCAGGCTTTGTACTCGGATCCCTCTGCAAGGGTCTCCGTGAATGGAGTGTTGTCAGACCCTCTGGGTATCTCTAACGGTACCAGACAGGGCTGCCCACTCTCGCCCCTGATCTTTGCTTTAGTAATAGAACCGTTAGCAGCCCGTATCCGGACTTCGACCGATATCGGGGGGTTGGAGGTGGGGAGCTCTGTTTACAAAATTTCCCTGTTTGCAGATGATGTCCTTCTTTCGCTTTCCTCACCGCACACTTCTTTGACGAACCTTTTCAATCTTCTGTCTGAGTACGGACATGTATTGGGTTATAAAGTTAATTGGTCCAAAACGGAAGCTCTCCCCTTCCACATTCCTCCTACCCTCCTACCCCGTATGGAATCCAACTTTAAATTTTCTTGGTGTGCTTCTAAAATCCGATACCTGGGGATCTTTATTACGCGCCGCTACGGAGATCTGTATAAGGAGAACTTCTGCCCCTTGCTTACAAACATTAAAGCCGATCTCCATAAATGGCAGTCCTTAATTATATCATGGCTGGGTCGTATCGTAGCTCTGAAAATGAATATTATCCCCCGCCTACTTTATCTGTTTCAGACGCTGCCTGTGAAAGTCCCGGACTCTGTCTTGGCGCAAGTTCACTCTTGGGTTCTCCGCTTTGTTTGAAGAAATAAGGTCCCTAGGATAGGTTTCTCCACTTTACGCAAACCTGTACAGGAGGGCGGTAGAGGCTTCCCAGATATCCGCCTTTACTATCTGGCCACTCATCTCAGCCAAGCTGTTGTTTGGTTCGCCCCTGCTCAGAACATTCGATGGCTCCAGCTGGAATCTGCACTTGGCCACACTACGTTTTGTCCTCCTTACTCTTATCCTCCTCCAAGACTAGATCTCCTCATTTGCAACTGCACCCTGTGCTGGAATTCTCTTGCCAGATCTGGGACAACTGCACTCGGCGCTTTCCCCTGCTGTCATCCCCCTCTTCGCTTACTCCTTTATGGGATAACCCTTCTTTCGCCCCGGGTCAGTCTCTGACTCGCTCTCGTACATGGTCGGAAAGGAATATCCGCTTTGTTCTGGATGTACTGTCCGAGGGTGCTTGCGCGCCTTTATCGGATATCATGACAAAATATAATTTCCCGGAAGCGAACCCTTTTACCTATTTCCAGATAAGACACTTTGTCTCTTCTATATCGAATTCTTCCCCGTTCCAACCTTTATCCAATCTGGAGTCTTATTGCTATCATAAACCTCTTGCTCGAGGAATTATCTCCCTACTATACTCCCTTCTTCAGGTTTGGGGTCAGTCGACGACCCCGGCTTTTGTTCTCCAGTGGGAACGAGACCTGGGACCGCTGCCTGCTGACCATGATTGGTCGGATATCTTCACTGCTGCCGCAAAATCCTCCATCTCAACACTAGTAAAGGAAAACGCCTACAAGATATTATATAGGTGGTATTTTGTCCCCTCTAGACTCCACAAGATTTCGCCCACGTGCTGGAGAGGTTGCGGCGGCCATGGCTCTTTCCTTCACATCTGGTGGACGTGCCCCAAGATCATGCTATTTTGGGACTCAGTCGCACACCTGATAAGTACAGTGCTCCAGACCCAGGTATCTAAAGATCCTTGGTCTTTTCTGCTGGGCCTCCCCATTATTGATTCGCCTCCAAATTCCGGTAAATTACTGACACAGATTTTAAATGCTGCTCGATGCTCAATTGCCCTCCACTGGAAACAGAGGGAGCCCCCCCCCCTATTAAGCGGGTCATTGATAAAGTTTGGTACTTCGCAAGCATGGAAAAAAATCACTGCATACCTCCATAACAGATCTTTCCAGTTTCTTCTGATCTGGGAATTATGGTTCAACTCTCAAGCTCCAGCACGTAGAATACGCTCCCCTGAGGGTTCTGTGGCACTCCTACTGTGATTTTGGTTACCTCTTAACCTATCGAGTAAACATGTGACCATCTTTAATATTACCTTTTCGTGTACCTCAAGTATTACCTTTTATTTTGCACTAGCGCTTCGAGCGATAGTTGCTGTATAAAGAGGCGCACCGGCGGATCCTCAGACTCTGTCTTTTCTCCCCCTACTCTTTACTTTCCCCGTCTTCCCCTTCTCTTCTTTTCTCTTCTCTTGCTTTTTCTTTATCCTTCCTTTCTTTACTGGTACAGTCACGAGATTATTTCTTGGTTCCCATTTAATCGGATTGCTTCTGTTGCTCCCGGTGTATATTTTATCTCTATTTCTTTTATTATCAGTGTAATGTTTTTTTTATTATGGGAACCCCATGACCTTTTTCTTCAGATTATATTTCTGCTTTAGGTATAATGTTGTTTTATGGATATGCTTTCCCCATGTGTTGTGGGGGGTTAATGTAATCCTTTATAACCTGAAAATGAAATTAGCAATTAAAAAAAAAAAAAAAAAAAAAAGCAATCACCCATAAAATGTTATAATGTAAATACTGCATTACAATGTACTGCTATATAGACCTTATCTAAAAAAAAAAAATATTAAGAAATAAAATTTAAAATAATAGGATTTTGGTACCTACTAGTAAATCCTTTTCTCGTAGTCCGTAGAGGATGCTGGGGTCCACATTAGTACCATGGGGTATAGACGGGTCCACCAGGAGCCATTGGCACGTTAAGAGTTTAAGAGTGTGGGCTGGCTCCTCCCTCTATGCCCCTCCTACCAGACTCAGTCTAGAAACTGTGCCCGAGGAGACAACATACTTCGAGAGAAGGACTTAACACAGATAGTTGTGAGATTCATACCAGCTCACACATACAGGCACGGCAAGACAACTAGCTTGAAGTAATCAGCAAACGGCTGAAACATGACTTACCCCGTAACAATGCAAATAAACAAAATGGTACTGAACGAAATAATTAGCAGGAAACCGAAGTGCTGGGCGTGCGCCCAGCATCCTCTACGGACTACGAGAAAAGGATTTACCGGTAGGTACCAAAATCCTATTTTCTCTAACGTCCTAGAGGATGCTGGGGTCCACATCAGTACCATGGGGATGTACCAAAGCTCCCAGAACGGGAGGGAGAGCGCAGAGGCTCCTGGAAAAAATGATTGACTGAACGTCAGCTCATCAGAGGCCAAAGTATCGAACTTGTAGAACCTTGCAAACGTGTTCGACCCCGACCAAGTTGCCGCTCGGCAAAGTTGTGTTGCCGAGACACCCCGGGCAGCCGCCCAGGAAGACCCCACCTTACGAGTAGAGTGGGCCTTAACCGAATTACGACACGGTAGTCCCGCCGTAGAATAGGCGTGCTGGATAGTGAACCTAATCCAGCGAGACATAGACTGCTTAGTAGCAGGACAGCCATTTTTGGGGGGATCGTAGAGGAAAAACAGAGTACGACTTCCTGTGACGAGATGTTCTCTTCACATAAATCTTCAGAGCCCTCACGACATCCAAGGACTTTGAAGTAATTGAGGAGTCAGTAGCCACTGGCACCACGATAAGCTGGTTGATATGAAATGCTGAAACAACCTTTGGAAGGAACTGCGGACGAGTCCGGAGCTCAGTCCTATCCTCATGGAAGAGTGCTTTTGCATGACAAAGCTTCCAGCTCGGAGACACGCCTGCGGAGACATGCCTGGCAGAAGCTAAAGCCAACAAGGTAACCGCTTTCCACGTAAGAAATTTGAGCTCCACGTCCTGTAGAAGCTCAAACCAATCCAACTGGAGAAACCGCAATACCACGTTAAGGTCCCAAGGCGCCGTAGGCGGCACAAAAGGAGGTTGAATATACAGAACTCCCTTCAAAATGGTCTGAAGCTCAGGGAGGGCAGCCAATTGTTTCTGAAAGAAAATGGACAGGGCTGAAATCTGGACCTTCACAGATCCCAACTTCAGCCCCAAATCCACTCCTGCCTGCAGGAAAAGTAGGAAACGCCCTAGATGAAATTCCACCACAGGAAACTTCTTGGACTCACACCAAGAAACATATTTCTTCCAAATACGGTGGTAATGTTTTGACGTTACCCCTTTCCTAGCCTGTATGAGGGTAGGAATTACTTCTTTCGGAATGCCCTTCCGAGCAAGAATCAGGCACTCAACCTCCATGCCGTCAAACATAGCCGCGGTAAGTCTTGATAGGCGAACGGTCCCTGCTGCAACAGGTCCTCCCGAAGAGGAAGAGGCCTCGGCTCTTCTTGCAGCAGATTCAGAAGGTCCGCGTACCAAGCCCTTCTTGGCCAGTCTGGGGCAATGAGAATCGCTTGAACCCTTGTTCTCCTTATGAGCTTTAGGATTTTTGGGATGAGAGGGAGGGGAGGAAACACGTATACCGACTGGAACACCCACGGAGACACCAGGGCATCCACAGCCACTGCCTGTGGGTCCCTCGACCTGGAACAATAGCACCGAAGCTTCTTGTTGAGACGAGAGGCCATCATGTCTATTTGGGGAAATCCGCAAAGACCTGTTATTTCCTTGAAAACCTCCGGATGGAGTCCCCACTCTCCTGGATGGAGATCGTGTCTGCTGAGGAAGTCTGCTTCCCAGTTGTCTACTCCCAGAATGAAGATGGCCGACAGCGCCAATGCATGCTTTTCTGTCCAGAGGAGTATCCTTGTGACCTCTGACATTGCCGCTCTGCTCTTCGTTCCGCCCTGTCGGTTTATGTAAGCCACTGTTGTTACGTTGTCTGACTGTACTTGAATGGCCCGGTTTCTAAGAAGAGGGGCCGCCTGAAGAAGACCGTTGTAGACGGCTCTTAGTTCCAGTATGTTGATAGGCAGGCCGGCTTCCAGGCTTGACCACCTTCCTTGGAAGGTCACCCCTTGAGTGACCGCTCCCCAGCCCCGGAGGCTTGCATCCGTTGTTAGCAGGACCCAGTCCTGAATCCCGAACCTGCGGCCTTCCAGGAGGTGAGGCAACTGGAGCCACGAGAGGAGAGAAATCCTTGCCCTTGGCGACAGACGAATCTTCTGATGCATGTGGAGGTGTGAACCCGACCACTAGTCCAGGAGATCCAGTTGGAAGGTCCGAGCATGAAACCTCCCATACTGGAGAGCCTCGTAGGAAGCCACCATCTTTCCTAAAAGGCGAATGTACAGATGAACCGACACCCGGGGTGGCTTCAAGACATCCCGGACCATGGATTGGATCACCAAGGCCTTGTCCCGCGGAAGGAACACCCACTGTACTTCCGTATCCAGGATCATTCCCAGAAACAACCATCTCCGGGTCGGTTCCAAATGTGACTTTGGGAAATTCAGAATCCACCCGTGGCCCTGAAGCAGCCGTGTTGTGAGAGCAATGGACTGCAGCAGCTGTTCCCTGGACGACGCCTTTTTCAGGAGATCGTCCAGGTAAGGAATGATGTCCACACCCCGCTTCCGGAGTAGCATCATCATCTACGCCATCACCTTGGTAAACACCCTCGGCGCTGTCGAGAGGCCGAACGGCAGGGCCTGAAACTGAAAATGACAGTCCAGCAATGTGAAGTGGAGATAAGCCTGATGCGGCAGCCAGATCAGAATGTGAAGGTACGCATCCTTGATATCCAGTGATACCAGGAATTCCCCCTCTTCCGGACCTGATATCCCCGCCCTGAGAGACTTCATCTTGAACTTGAACTCCTTTAGAAAGGGGTTCAATGGTTTCAGGTTCAGGATGGGCCTATCCGAACCATTCAGTTTCGGTACCACGAAAAGGTTCGAATAGTAACCTTTCGCCAGCATGTGCGGTGGGACTGGCTCTACCAGCCTTTGAACAGCCTCCTGTAGCACTGTACTGTCCTCCAACAAAGTTGACAAGCCCAACTTGAAAAACCGATGAGGAAGACTTTGAAATTCCAGCCTGTATCCCTGAGAGACAATATCCACCACCCAGGGATCCAGGCCGGAGGAGACCCAGACCTGACTGAACTGTCTGAGTCTCGCCCCCACAGGCCCCACCTCCGGGCCGTCCCGTCCACCGTCGTGCGGAGGACTTAGGGGTACCTGAAGCAGGCTTTTGGTCTTGGGAACCTGCAGCGGCAGGCTTCTTGGACTTAACCTTACCTCCCCTGAAGAAGGAACTGGAAGATTTGTCCTTTTGGTCTTGTTGGGCCGAAAGGACGGCTGCGAAGCTGAGGCGAAGGACCTCTTCGGAGCAGGAGCTGCGGAGGGAAGATACGGAGACTTACCCGCTATAGCGGTAGATATCCACGCATCTAGGGCTTCCCCAAAGAGAGCTTGACTTGTATAGGGCAGCGACTCCACACTCTTTCTGGATTCCGCGTCAGCCGACCACTGGCGGAGCCACAGTCCCCGACGAGTTGAAACAGACATGGAAGAAATTCCCGCCGCTATGGAACCCAGGTCTTCATAGATTCTACCATGAAACCTGCAGAATCATGAATGTTACGTAAATACAATGCAACGTCATCCCTATCCATTGTATCCAAATCCTCCATCAAGGCAGCCGACCATTTCACTATAGCCTTTGCAATCCATGCACTAGCAATAGTGGGACGTAATATGGCCCCTGAAGCAGTGTACACTGATTTCAGAGTATCATCAATTTTTTCGATCCGCCGGCTCCTTTAAAGCGGTAGAACCCGGTTCCGGCAAAACCACCTTTTTTTGAAAGTCTAGATACAGAAGCGTCAACAAATCAGCGGGTTTTCCCACTTTTTCCTATCCTCCTCAGGGAAAGGAAAAGCTACCAGAATCCTCTTAGGGATCTGAAACTTCTTTTCAGGATTCACCCAGGCCTTTTCAAATATAGCATTCAGCTCTTTTCACGCAGGGAAGGTTAGCAAGGCTTTCTTGTTTTCAGTGAAGAAAATCTCCTCAACCTGCTCAGGTGTGGTATCATTAACATTTAACACATCCCTGATAGCCTCTATCAACAGCTGCACCCCCCTTGCAAGAGATGCAACCCCCGCAACACATCCCCGTCACCATCTATAGTGTCAGAATCGGTATCCGTGTCATCTTGTGTTACCTGCACAGGCGCACATTTGTGGGGGTATATAGCGGGGTGACCTGAGGTACCTGACAAGGGCCACACAGCCATAGAGGACTGTAAGACCTGGGTTGCCGACTCATTACTGGTAACCCTCTCTGAAATCTGAGAAATCCCAGTACTGATAGAGGAAAACCACTCTGATTCCCTTGCTGGAATCTGTGCTAAACCAGTGCTAACCTGATTGCATGGAATGGATCATCCTGTGAGGATAAATCCTCAGCAGCATATGACACTGTATCTCTGGACATTGCTGCTAGTGACCACCAAACACACCACACACACACAGGATGGGGTAAAACAGAGTTCCCCCCCCAAGAATGGCAAGAAAGAGACAGAGATTGGAGCCAACCCACACCAGCGCCCAAACCAAGGAGAAAAACCCCTTTTCAGCGCTGACTTGTGCACCTTAATAGGACACACAGTCCAGTAATTAGCCTCCCCCCCCTTCTACAACCCCCTGGTACCGTTACAGTAACTGGAGTTGCTGTGGAGGGATCAGGATCTTCCTTCTGCTAGGCAGCATGCAGGAAAATGGCGCTGGAACGCTGCAGGTACGCTCTGAGGAGAAGCTCCGCCCCCTTACCGGCGCTGTCTTCCCGCTCATCTGAGTTCAAATTTGGTCTGAGGAGTTGTGCTGGCTGGGATCCCTGGGGCCCGATAGGCTTGCTGACCAAGTATGAGGGGTAAGCGCTGGCCCGGGGCGCCCCTCACAGCGCCGCACAGTGTGTCGCTGGTACCATCCGGGAGCGCGGTTAATGCCGCGCTCCCACCCCTGTTGCCGCCATCTTCACACCGGCCCCCTGCTTGCTAGGGGGGTCGGTGACTAACTCACCACTGCTTCAGCTCTGTAAGGGGTTGGCGGCATGCTGCTGGGGTGAGCGGTTCCCCTGCAGCGGAGACCGATCAGCCCCTCTGGAGCTCAGTCTCTAGTCAGCGGAGTCAGTGGCTCAGACCCCGCAGGGCGGACACTGCTCCCCCCCTTAGTCCCACGCTACAGGGAGGCTGTTGCCAGCAGCCTCCCTGTAAAATAAAAAAAACTCTTAACTAAACTTTTCCAGGAAAGCTCAGGAGAGCTCCCCTAGCTGTAACCGGCTCCTCCGGGCACAATTTCTAAACTGAGTCTGGTAGGAGGGGCATAGAGGGAGGAGCCAGACCACACTCTTAAACTCTTAAAGTGCCAATGGCTCCTGGTGGACCCGTCTATACCCCATGGTACTAATGTGGACCCCAGCATCCTCTAGGACGTTAGAGAAAACATGTTTCTATGCATTTTTGAAACTACAATCAACTGAACAGCTGTAGATTACACAAGGCTCTGTGTCTTGTGTTATAGGAAATATTACATACTTCTTACAAATATACATTTCTCAAATACAAAAGACAGTAAGGATCACATCAGGCCTAATGCATGCTCAATAGATAAGAACGTTCCCTTTCATGATGTGTTTTTCTACCTTTTTAGAGCCCTAAACAAATATTGGAGCCACATGTGCTTTGCACAGCATTCTGGAAGCCATAGCAATTGTAATGATCTTTGTGGAACACACTCTAAGTTCAAACCAGGACTTTCCCACACTTGCGTAGAGGCCAATGACACGTTAGAGCTGTGAATGGCTTTGAACATGAATTAAAATCTTTCTCCACCCCACCTAAGTAGACTGCCGCAAATCCTTTTTTTGCAGCTGCATAAACTGCCGTGACATCCAGTAACCTCTGAACACAAAACCATGGGAGACTGTGCTGCTCCGGCTGTAAATATATAATACTGTGCTTTAGTCCTAATATGTGTGTCTATTGCTAAAGTGAATTATCTTTAACCAACTTCTGTTGTCAATTCATTTCCCTCTAGGTTGCCCACAGCACAAATCGCATTGGGTGTCACATTGTAATAGTTACACCTTTTTCTGGCTGCATTGCAAATGTCATACATTGCCATTGCTATATGGGGTAGCAATGTTAAAAACACATGGTTGATTCACACAACCTTGGATTAAAACAGTGGTTCCCAAACTCCGTCCTCAAGGACCCCCAACAGATCACGTTTTCCAAGTCTCCTCACAGAATCACAAGTGAAATAATTAGCTCCACCTGTGGATCTTTTAAAATGTGTCAGTGAGTAATGACTACACCTGTGCACCTGATAGGTGACCTGAAAAACATGAACTGCTGGGGGACCTTGAGGTCCGATTTTGGGAACCACTGGATTAAAGGCAAAGGTTCTCAAACTTGGTCCTCAGGACCCCAAATAGTTCACATTTTCCAGCTCAACTAGCATTTTAAAAGATCCACAGGTTGAGCTAATTACTTCACTTGCAACCCTACGAAGAGACCTGGAAAACATAAATCGTTTGGGGTCCTGAGGACAGAGATTGAGAACATATGGATTAGAGCAGAGGTTCCCAAACGCAAGAAAACCCTAACAGTCCAGGTTTTAAAGATATCCATTGCTCAGCACAGGTGGTTAAATCAAGGTACTAATTAAATTACCTGTGGCCAAGCATGGTTACAGTAAAACTTTTACCATTAGGGCATACCTCCCAACATGACCCTCTCCAGGAGGGACACAATGCTCTGCTTCTGGACTTTTCTCCTAATTTATGATTGCCGGCATCTGTGTTGAATGGGTTAATAGATGAGAAAGGTGTTTCAGCACAGGTGATGGCAATCATAAATTAAGAGAGAAGTCCAGGAGCAGAGCATTCTGTCCCTCCTGGAGAGGGTCATGTTGGGAGGTATGATTAGGGTGCCTTGAGGACCACGTTTGGGAACCGATTAGAGGCTATTAGGTTTGGAGCTGAAAATTATGACATGCAGATTACATGCTGCAAGGGTCCCAGTATCTCCTATATAATAGCCCAGATCTGTGATCTTGTGATTCATTTGCTAACGCTGGGTGGAGTCACAACAGTGGGCGGAGTTAGTCAAATGAGTCACAGATCTGGCCAAATCTATAGGACACTAGGAGCAGCTGCAGAAGCAGGTAGTATGGACATGGCACAGGCAGGGGTGCATACCTCCCAGCTTACACACACACACACACACACACACACACACACACACACACACACACACACACACACACACACACACACACACACACACACACACACACACACACACACACACACACACACACACACACACACACACACACACACACACACACACACACACACACACACACACACACACACACACACACACACACACACACACACACACACACACACACACACACACACACACACACACACACACACGTGGCTTCACGGGAGGGTCCCCGTTTTCGTCAGTGAGGGGGCATGCCCAGCGCTCTGTGAGCTGCTGGCATGCCCCCAGGGGCTGATTATGAGTCCGGGGGGCACAGGGTACTTGAGACAGGGGAGCCCTATCTCATTGCTGTGCATGCTGTGGGTTGGGGGCGTGACCTAATCGCGCCCGCGAGGCCACGCCCCCTTATGCAAATTCCGTGTTTTTTTTTTTTTTTTAAATGGAATTTTGGCCCCTCAGCTAGAGGAAAATCCAGAGGAGGTGGTCGCTCCCCCCTACACACCCGCACAGGCAGAAGAAAGCATGGAGACTGCTGCTTCCCTGTAACACCACAGACCTGCCAACACGCAGCAGCGTGTGCTGACTGTAGCACAATGCTGCCGCTGTTGCTGGCAGGACGGGGGAGCTTCTGAGCTGGGACAGAGCTACTCGAGCCGGGGGGGCTCCTAAAACTGTGGGGACAATGGTACGTACCGCCTGCCCCCCCCCCCCCCCCTTAATCCGGCTCTGCTGCTGGAACCCCCCCTTAATCCGTACCCCCTGATGCCCCCTCTCCCTCTGTCTCCACTATTCACCGCTGCTCTGCTAAGCAGAACAGCGAGTACAGGAGCTTTCCAACTGCTCCCCCCCCCCCCCTCCCCCCACCGCAGGACACTGCGACCCGCGGGTGGGACAGCGGGACAGACCCCAAAAAATGGGACTGTCCCGCGAAAATTGGGACATTTGGGAGGTATGGGGGTGTGTGAGGGGGTATGCCATACTTGACCCCCACATCAGCATACTCAGCAGGGTCTCTCTGGCGGGGAGGAGCGTCACATTCTGGCACACTCCACGCTTCTTAGCTGTAGTTTTGTGGGTCACCAGCCGCTGTGCACTTTCCGTACTGCCTCTGTTATCTCCAGCCCCTGCGACCCCACCGCTAGCTGCAGCGCTGCCACCCGCAGTGAGTTGCGCCCAGCTCCTTCACACACTTTAGCCGGCGGGTAGCGCTGCAGAAGTCCGCGCTGCTTGCAGGCTCTGACCCCCTCCTCCCTCCAGCATCAGCGTCTCCTGGGAGCTAACCAGTCACTCCCAGTCTCCCCTTACCATAGTGCCCAGCAGCCGTGAGGTCCGCGCCACGTGCATGCTATGACCCCCTCCTCCCTCCAGCCGCAGCATCTCCTGGGGGCTAACCAGTCACTCCCAGTCTCACCTTACCACAGTGCCCGGCAGCTGCGCGAGGTCTGCGGTGTGTGACTGAGGAGGGGGGGAGTGATGCGGACGGGCAGAGGAAGCAGGAATACAGCCTAAGAGAGTCAGCCATGCCAAGTCTCCACCAGCAGCAGATGCCAACAGGTTGGAGTGGAACAGCAGCAGCCAGCAGCAGTGACTCCGGTAAGACACATCTGTCTGTCACCACTGTTCTGTCCCTAATACCAATCTCTCCCGTGCCCTGTGTTCTGTCATGTCCCTGTCACCCCTGGCCTTGACCTGCCACCCTTATCCTGGCCCTTTCACCCTTATCCTGGCCCTGTCACCCTTATGCTGGCCCTGCTACCCCTATCCTGGCCCTGTCACCCCTGTGCTTGCCCTGTCAACCCTATACTGGCCCTGTCACCCCTGTCCTGGTCCTGCCGCCCCTACACTGACCCTGTCACCCCTATCTTGTCCCTGTCATTTCTGTCCTGGCCCCGTCGCCCATGTCCTGGCCCCGTCACCCCTGTCCTGGCCCCGTCACCCCTGTCCTGGCCCCGTCACCCCTATTCTGACCCTGTCACCCCTGTTCTGACCCTGTCACCCCTGTCCTGGCCCAGTCAACCCTGTTCTGACCCTGTCACCCCTGTCCTGGCCCTGTTACTGCATACCCTCCAACTACCTTTTTGGTAGGTAAAGTACCCGCAGCACCTCCAGACCTCTCCCCAATGCACCACACCTCCGCACCTTCCCCTACACCACATGCGGCACTCCACCCCTCCCCCACATGCTGTGCCTCCAGACCCCCTACACCACCCGCGGCTCCCACTCCTCCGCCCCTTCACCACCCCCAGCAATCTCCAGGCCCCCTCCACCATTCACCCCCCTTATATGTCTCCCCCACACCTGCCCCCCTCCACCCGCAGCATCTGCAGACACCCTCCTCCATCCGCGGTCCCCCCCTCACCCACCCCTCCCCCACCAATGGCACCCCCGCACCTGCCCCACCACCACCTGCAGCACCTCCGGACCTCCTTCCCCATCTGCCGCAACACCCGTACCTGCCCCTCCCCTACCCATGGCGCCTGCGGACCCCTACCCCACCAGTGGCACTCCCGCCCCTTCCCATCCCACAGCACCTCCGGAACCCTTCACCCATCTGCAACATCCCCACACCTGCCCCTCCCCCACCCATGGCACCCCTGCCCCTCCCCCACCTGCAGTGCCTCCGGACCCCTCCCCCATCTGCATCCCCCACTCCTCTGCCCCTCCCCCACCCGCAGCACCTCCCAACCCTTCCCCATCCGGGCCCCACCCCCACTTCCGCCCCCCCTCCATCCGCAGCATCTACAGACACCATCCGCAGTACCCCCCCACACCCGCTACATTCTGTACATTGTGGCCTGCAGGTGCTGTTCACGCCGTCGCAAGGGGCTGCGCCTTCTTCACCATCGCACACCCTTTCATTGTGCAATATTTAACCACTAACAAAGGAATGCAGGTGATACTCCATATAACACAAATATTGAACCCCAGAAAGGCATGCAAGGGTTAAGGGGCGTAGCCCCTTGCGACGGTGTGAAGAGCGCCCGTAGGGCGCGATGAAGCACCTAGTATGGGAGTAATTGTCAGGTTATGGGTGGGGTCATACCAAACCAGTGATGAATGGAACTGCAAATAGGCACATGAGAACAATACATAAAGTAGCTGTCAGTGTTATCAGAGTAATGCAAACCAGAGTTCCGTAATGATGACCAGTGTACTGCAACAAACTCATTAAAGATGACCAGTATGCCGCACAGCCATACTAAGCTCACTTGACGGGAGAAATCCAGCTGTATTGATCTGGGATGTTCTCTACAGTCTTCAGATCACTGGGCAGATTTATACCGCTTTTATACTAAACTTCCGAGTCGCACCCGGGATTTGTGCATGGGTCCTTTCCGTGTGCGACTTGGCAAGAGCCCTTTCAGACAGGCAGCCCTACCCAGCAATATGGCAGACGCTTGCGGAGGCGGCGCTTGGAGATCAGATGATCTCCAAGCGTCGCCTCTTCTCTATGCAGCGAACGGGTCCCAGGGCCCATTTACAATTGGTGCAAGTCAATTTTATGACTGTAAAATACAACGCCCTCATCTATGCTGCATGCATACAATAGGTGTTGCTTTTAGTCTCTTACAAGGCAAGAATGGTTTTCGTGCATAAGACCTTATGAATAATGGTCTAATTATGTATTGCAGTCTGTTTTATTACAAGGTTGTACCTAGATTCAAATCCTATTACAAAATATATATATATATATATATATATAAATATATATATATATATATATATATATATATATATATGGTACTAGGAAAGAAGAACAAGCGCCTTATGGTGCAGTAATTTTGTTAATAGTGTATTTACAAACACAAATAATGGAGAGATCCGTACCAGATAGCAACTTGAGTCAAGGCCTATCAATTCCTTATCCAGTGGCTGTTCTCCACCTATATATCAGGAGACATAGAACATCGCCATGTAGTGTAGTATATTAATGTATCCCACCCCTATAAATCACGCGTACCAAATCAAATCTTTAACCTGCACGTGTCAGATAAACTTTTATCCAATCCGTATAAAGCAATGGAAGACTCCCTTTTGTAATTTCAGCACGCTGACCAGGAAGCAGAATGGCTGGAAACTCCCACAGCGCTATCCCATACACCTTTCTGTAAAGCAACGTGTCCTCCCCGCGTTATCACAGCATCAGAAAGAGTCTCTCCAAATCTCAGGTGTTGGGGCAGTGAGGGCGGCACGGTCTGCTCACGCAGCCAGAGGCACCGTCTGCTCCTCTAAGCAGGAAAGACGCGGAAGACCCTATGACACACTATTGTGACCACATATATATATATATAATATATATAAGGCTGAAGTTAGATTCAACCATACTTATTTATTTACATCTTTTATTTTGCTGATGGTAACGGAGTCAGGCCTCACCACACACACTGAGATAATAAGAGACAGACAGGTCGCTGTGTTAGAACTTGCATTGCTCCTGTAAAGTGCCCCCGCTGTGCAGACAATATTGCAGAAGGAAGTCAGGCTGACCTTGACATTGACAGGCACGGATCACTGGCAGCTGCAGGCAATGCTACCCAGAAGATTGGCTTTCCAATCCTCAGGTTGCCAGAGGTAAAGTGTAAAGGTTAAACCAGAAATTGATATTGAAACATAGAATTTGACAGCACATAAAGGTTCTTCGTCTACCTTGTATTCCTTTCGCCTCTGTTCTGGGAAACCGATTCCAAGCATTCTGCTTTTGTCTTCTTCAGCTTAGCCCATGTATCCATGTCAGCTTTCTTACTGAAGGGTGGCCATACAGTCTGCATGCAAACACATGTTATAAAGGGTTTATTGATGTACTGTAATAACAATACATGCTGGGACTTGATACAGAGTTGCACGGAAGTCAGCCATTGCGTTCAAGGAAATAAATGCAAATCTTTGCACAACTAAAAGTTGCACCCATCATTCGTGGCCACTCCGCCCCCTTCCAGGCATCCGTCATCAACATCTACGCGAATCTGCACCAGCCCAATACTTGGAGCAGATCAGTCTGAAATCTTACTGACCTTTGCATATGCACATCTCCTCACAGCCTGCAGCTCAGCCTGCACCCCCGTGCCAAACCCTTAGAACACTTATACTATGTGCAAACGCCCAGTTACACTCATTCAGTCGCAAATGGAGAAGGGAATCTGTGTTGCTCAAAGATGTGTGCGTTCAGCACGGATGCAAGCACAGTGAGCAAAATAGGATTTTAATTACCTACCGGTAAATCCTTTTCTCATAGTCCTTACAGGATGCTGGGGTCCAATTTAGTAGTATAACGGGTATAGATGGGTCCACTAGGAGCCACTGGCACCTTAAGAGCTTAATAGTGTGGGCTGGCCCCTCCCTCTATACCCCTCCTACCAGACTAAGTCTAGAAACTGTGCCCAAGGAGACGGACATACTTCGAGAGAAGGAAATACACAGATAGTGGTGAGATTCACACCAGCTCACACAGAACAAAATGAAAGCCAAGCTAACCAACAAAAAACAATTCAGCAACGGCTGAACCAACAATACTTAACCAAGTAATAATGCAGGAACACGAAACAATGGGCGGGCGCCCAGCATCCTCTACGGACTACGAGAAAAGGATTTACCGGTAGGTAACTAAAATCCTATTTTCTCTTGCGTGCTAGAGGATGCTGGGGACCAATTTAGTACCATGGGGATGTACCAAACCTCCCAGTACGGGAGGGAGAGTGCTGAGGTTCCTGCAGAACAGCTTGACCAAATTTTAGGTCCTCAGAGGCCAAAGTATTGAACTTGTAGAACTTAGCAAACGTGTTCGACCCTGACCAACTAGCTGCTCGGCAAAGCTGAAGAGCCGAGACACCCCGGGCAGCCGCCCAGGAAGAATCCACTTTACGGGTAGAATGAGCATGTACCGATTTTGTAATCGCCAAACCAGTCGTAGAATAAGCATGCTGGATAGTAAGCCTGATCCAGCGAGGAATTGTCTGCTTAGAAGCAGGACACCCAGTCTTGTTGGGATCATAAAGGACAAATAGTGCACCCAACTTCTTGTGACGAGCTGTTCGCTTCACATATATCTTCAAAGCCAGCACAACATCCAAAGACTTTGAGGTAATAGAGATGTCAGTAGACACTGGCACCACAATAGGTTGGTTGATATGAATAGCTGATACAACCTTTGGAAGAAACTGCTGACGCGTCTTGAGCTCAGCTCTATCATCATGGAAAATCAAGTAGGGGCTCTTGTGCGACAATACCCACAATTCCGATACACGTCTTGCAGATGCCAATGCCAACAGTGTAACCGCCTTCCAAGTAAGAAACTTTAGATCTACCTCCTGTAAAGGTTCGAACCAATCCGACTGCACCACATTAAGATCCCAAGGTGCTGTAGGAGGCACAAGGGGGGGGGAGGGGGGGGGGGATGTGCAGAACTCCTTTAAAGAATGTCTGAACCTCAGGGAGAGCAGCCAATTGTTTCTGGAAGAAAATGGACAGGGCCGAAATCTGGACCTTTATGGAGCTCAAGCGTAGGCCCACATCCACACCTGCTTGCAGAAAGAAGAGAAAACATCCCAATTGAAACTCCACCATTGGAAATTTCTTGGATTCACGCCAAGACACATACTTCTTCCAAATCCGATGGTAATGCTTAGACGTTACTCCCTTCCTAGCTTGGATCAGAATAGGAATGACCTTGTTTGGAATGCCCTTCCGAATAAGATCCGGTGTTCAACCTCCATGCAGTCAAACGTAGCCGCGGTAAGTCTTGATAGGCAAACGGCCCCTGTAGTAGAAGGTCCTCGCAAAGAGGAAGAGGCCTCGGATCCTCCAGCAGTAATTCCAGAAGATCCGCGTACGAAGCCCGTCTTGGCCAGTCCGGAGCAATGAGGATCGCCTGAACTCTCATTCTTTTTATTAGTTTTAGAATCCTTGGGATGAGTGGAAGAGGAGGGAACACATACACGGACTGGAACACCCATGGAGTTACCAGGGCATACACAGCCACTGGTTGCGGGTCCAGTGACCTGGAACAGTACCTCCGAAGCTTCTTGTTGAGGTGAGAGGCCATCATGTCTATCTGAGGTACGCCCCAACTGCTTGTTACCTCTGCGAACACCTCTGGGTGGAGGCCCCATTCTCCTGGATGGAGATCGTGTCTGCTTCTCAGTTGTCCACTCCCGGAACGAAGATCGCTGACAACGCCACCGCGTATCTTTCTGCCCAGAGGAGGATTCTTGTTACCTCTGACAATGCAGCTCTGCTCTTCGTTCCGCCTTGCCTGTTTATGTAGGACAACGCTGTGACTTTGTCGGAATGAACTTGAATGGCTTGATCTTTCAGAAGACAGTTTTATCAGCAGATCATCCAGATAAGGAATTATGTTCACACCCTGCTTGCGGAGGAGTAGCATCATCTCCGCCATGACCTTGGTGAACACCCTCGGTGCTGTGGAGAGGCCAAACGGCAGTGCCTGGAACTGATAGTGACAGTCCAGCAGCGCAAATCTGAGATAAGCCTGGTGAGGCGGCCAGATCGGAATGTGAAGGTACGCATCCTTGATATCTAGGGATACCAGAAATTGCCCCTCCTCCAGACCTGAGATCACTGCTCTCAGAGACTCCATATTGAATTTGAATTCCCTCAAATAAGGGTTCAAAGACTTTAGGTTCAATATTGGCCTAACCGAACCATCCAGTTTCGGTACCACAAACAGGTTTGAATAATAACCCTTGTTTGTTAGGTGAGGTGTAACTGGAACAATGACATTTGACCTTTTTGAATGGCTTCCTGTAGGATAGCACTGTCTGTCAGCAAAGCTGGTAAGCCTGACCTGAAGAATCTTTGAGGTGCGAGTTCTTGAAACTCCAGTCTGTACCCTTGGGTAACAATATCTTGTACCCAGGGGTCTAGGCATGATGACACCCAAACATGACTGAAATTTCTGAGTTTTGCTCCCAACTGCCTGATCTCCAGGCTGGGAGGTCCACCATCATGCCGACGATTTTGAGGAAGCAGAACCAGGTTTCTGTTCCTGGGAACCTGTTGGAGCAGGTTTCTGGATTTCCCAAGACCTCCTCTAAAGAAAGTGGAAGGGGGTTTGGACATTTTAACTTTCGCGGTCCGAAAGGACTGCATAGTAGACGTAGGATAAGAATTTTTAGTCGGCGGTGTTGCGGAGGGAAGGAAGGTTGACTTACCCGCAGTTGCCGTAGAGATCCATGCATCTAATGCTTCCCCAAACAAAGCTTGACCTGTGAAGGGCAGTTTCTCTAGACTTTTCTTTGATTTTGCATCCACAGACCATTGGCGCAGCCAGAGTCCCCTGCGTGCAGAGACAGCCATGGAAGAAGCCCTCGCATTAAGATGGCCAAGGTCCTTCATGGCCTCCACCATGAAACCTGCAGAATCCTGTATGCGACATAAAAACAATTCAATGTCACTTCTATCCATAGAAACCAATTCCTCTAGTAATGTCCTGACCACTTTACTATGGCTTTAGAAATCCACGCACAGGCAATAGTGGGTCTTAAAGCTACGCCAGTAGCTGTGTATAGTGATTTGAGCGAAGTCTCAGTCTTACGGTCAGCTGGCTCTTTGAAAGCGGTGGACCCAGGGACAGGTAAAACCACTTTTTTTGACAACCTAGATACAGAAGCGTCTACTACCGGCGGGATTTCCCACTTTTTCCTGTCCTCCTCAGGGAAAGGAAAAGCAATGAGAACCATTTTTGGGATCTGGAATTTTTTCTCTGGGTTTTCCCAGGATTTTTCAAGCAATGCGTTTAGTTCCTTAGACGCAGGGAACATAAGGGAGGATTTCTTAGTGTAGTAAAGTAAGCCTCCTCTACTTGCTTATTAGTAATGTGTAAAATGTCCCCAATAGCCTCAATCATGAGTTGGACCCCCTTAGCATGGAATGCATCACCCCTCTGCATATCCCCACCACCGTCCCCTGTATCAGAGTAGGTATCCATGTCAACTTGCATTATCTGGGCAAGAGCATGCTTTTTAGGGTATACCAGACCAGTAGGGTCTTTGATGAGGTATTGGGAGCTGAATACGACAAAACCTCAACAGACTTTTTTAAAATCTGTGTTTCAGTCTCATTTTGAGCTATCCGAGAGGAAATCTGGGATATCATTACCCTAATAGAATTCACCCATGGGTGTTCGGATTCAGAAGGCTGAGACAATACATTACTGTCCTGAGTACATGGAATAGACTCTTCAGGAGAAGATACACACTCTGCAGAACAAGATACAGAGTTCCTAGACATGTTTATGTGAGCTATACAAACACACACACAGGAAAAATAGGATTTTGGTACCTACCGGTAAATCCTTTTCTCGTAGTCCATAAGGATGCTGGGGTCCACATTAGTACCATGGGGTATAGACGGGTCCACCAGGAGCCATTGGCACTTTAAGAGTTTAAGAGTGTGGGCTGGCTCTTCCCTCTATGCCCCTCCTACCAGACTCAGTCTAGAAACTGTGCCCGAGGAGACGACATACTTCGAGAGAAGGACTTCACACAGATAGTGGTGAGATTCATACCAGCTCACACATACAAGGCACGTCAAGTCAACTAGCTTGAACTAATCAGCAAACGGCTGAAACCTTACTTACCAAGTAACTATGCAGTACGCAACTAAACGAAGTGATACTGAACCAAATAACATAAGCAGGAAAATGAAGCACTGAGCGGGCGCCCAGCATCCTCTACGGACTACGGACTTTACCGGTAGGCACCAAAATCCTATTTTCTCTAACGTCATAGAGGATGCTGGGGTCCACATTAGTACCATGGGGATGTACCAAAGCTCCCAGAACGGGAGGGAGAGCACGGAGGCTCCTGCAGAACAGATTGACCGAACTTCAGGTCATCAGAGACCAAAGTATCGAACTTGTAGAACCGTGCAAACGTGTTCGATCCAGACCAAGTTGCCGCTTGGCAAAGCTGCATTGCCGAGACACCCCGGGCAGCCGCCCAGGAAGACCCCACCTTATGAGTAGAGTGGACCTTAACAGACTTTGGATACGGCAGCGAGAAACCTAATCCAGCGAGAAATAGACTGCTTAGAAGCAGGACACCCAATTTTCTTGGGATAATATAGGACAAACAAAGAGTTCGATTTCCTGTGCCGAGAAAATCTCTTCACATAAATCTTCAGAGCCCTCACGACATCCAAGGACTTTGAAGTAATCGAGGGGTCAGTAGCCACTGGCACCACAATAGGTTGGTTGATATGAAATGCCGACACAACCTTTGGAAGGAACTGCTGACGAGTCCGGACCTCAGCTCTATCCTCATGGAAGATCAAGTAAGGGCTTTTGCATGACAAAGCCCCCAGCTCAGAGACACGCCTAGCAGAAGCTATGGCCAACAAAGTGACCACCTTCCATGTAAGAAATTTCAGTTCCACCTCCTGTAGAGGCTCAAACCAATCCGATTGGAGAAACTGCAACACCACGTTAAGATCCCAAGGCGCCGTAGGCGGTACAAAGGGAGGTTGGATATGCAGAACTCCCTTCAAAAAGGTCTGAACCTCCGGGCGGGCGGCCAATTGTTTCTGAAAGAAAATGGACATGTCTGAAATCTGGACCTTCACAGATCCCAATCTCAGCCCCATATCCACTCCGGCTTGCAGGAAAAGGAGTAAACGTCCCAGTTGAAATTCCACCACAGGAAACTTCTTGGACTCACACCAGGAGACATATTTCTTCCAAATACGATGGTAATGTTTAGACGTTACCCCTTTCCTAGCCTGTATGAAGGTAGGAATCACTTCTTTCGGAGTACCCTTCCGAGCAAGAATCAGGTGCTCAACTTCCATGCCGTCAAACGCAGCCGCGGCAAGTCTTGATAGGCGAACGGACCCTGCAGCAGCAGGTCCTCCCGAAGAGGAAGAGGCCTCGGCTCTTCTTGCAGTAGATACAGAAGGTCCGCGTACCAAGCCCGTCTTGGCCAGTCTGGGGCAATGAGGATCGCTTGAACCCTTGTTCTCCTTATGAGCTTTAGGATTCTTGGGATGAGTGGGAGTGGTGGAAACACGTACACTGACTGGAACACCCACGGAGACACCAGGGTGTCCACCGCCACTGCCTGAGGGTCCCTCGACCTGGAACAATAACGCCGAAGCTTCTTGTTGAGACGAGAGGCCATCATGTCTATTTGGGGTAGACCCGAAAGATCTGTTATCTCCTTGAACACCTCCGGTTGGAGGCCCCACTCTCCCAGATGGAGATCGTGTCTGCTGAGGAAGTCTGCTTCCCAGTTGTCTACTCCCGGAATGAATATGGCTGACAGCGCCAACGCGTGCTTTTCCGTCCAGAGGAGTATTTTTGTGACCTCTGACATCGCCGCTCTGCTCTTCGTTCCGCCCTGTCAATTTATGTAAGCCACTGTTGTTACGTTGTCCGACTGTACTTGAATGGCCCGGTTTCTTAGAAGAGGGGCCGCCTGAAGAAGACGGTTGTAGACGGCTCTTAGTTCCAGAATGTTGATGGGCAGGCCGGCTTCCAGGCTTGACCATCTTCTCTGGAAGGTCACCCCTTGAGTGGCTGCTCCCCAGCCCCGGAGGCTTGCATCCATCGGTAGCAGGACCCTGTCCTGAATTCCGAACCTGCGGACCTCCAGCAGGTGAGGCAATTGGAGCCACCATAGGAGTGAAATCCTCGCCCTTGGCGACAGACAAATTCTCTGATGCATATGGAGATGAGATCCTGACCACTTGTCCAGGAGGTCCAGTTGGAAGGTCCGAGCATGAAACCTCCCATACTGGAGAGCCTCGTAGGAGGCCACCATTTTTCCCATTAGGCGAATGCATTGATGAACCGACACTTGGGGTGGCTTCAAGACATCGCGGACTATGGATTGGATCACCAACGCCTTGTCCCGCGGAAGGAACACCCGCTGTACTTCCGTATCCAGGATCATTCCCAGAAACGACAATCTCCGGGTCGGTTCCAAATGTGACTTTGGAAAATTCAGAATCGACCCGTGACTCTGAAGCAGCCGTATTGTGAGAACAATGGATTGGAGCAACCTTTCCCTGGACGATGCCTTCATCAGGAGATCGTCCAGATAAGGAATGATGTTTACACCCTGTTTTTGGAGTAGCATCAGCATCTCCTCCATCACCCTGGTAAACACCCTTGGTGCAGTGGAGAGGCCGAACGGCAGAGCCTGGAACTGAAAATGACAGTCCAGCAATGCGAAGCAGAGATAAGCCTGATGCGGCAGCCAGATCGGAACGTGAAGGTACGCATCCTTGATATCCAGGGATACCAGGAATTCCCCCTCTTCCAGACCTGCTATCACCGCCATGAGAGACTCCATCTTGAACTTGAATTCCTTTAGAAAGGGGTTTAACGATTTTAGATTCAGGATAGGCATGACCGAACCATCCGGTTTCGGTACTACGAAAAGGTTTGAATAGTAACCCTTCGTCAACATGTGCGGTGGTATCGGCACAATAACCTGTGCCTCCACCAGCTTTTGGACAGCGTCCTGTAGCACTGTGCTGTCCTCCAACAGAGTTGGTAAGCCCAACTTGAAAAAACAATGAGGAGGGAGACTTTTAAATTCCAGCCTGTATCCCTGGGAGACATTATCTACCACCCAGGGATCCAGGCCGGACGAGACCCAGACCTGACTGAACTGTCTGAGTCTCGCTCCCACAGGCCCCACCTCCGGGCCCTCCCGTCCACCGTCATGCGGAGGACTTAGGGGTACCCGAAGCAGGCTTTTGTTCTTGGGAACCTGCAGCGGCAGGTTTCTTGGACTTAACCTTACCTCCCCTGAAGAAGGTATTGGATGACTTGGCCTTTCTGGTCTTGTTGGGCCGAAAGGGCTGCTGCATATCTGAAGAGAATGATCTCTTCGGAGCAGGAGCTGCTGAGGGAAGATACGGAGACTTACCCGCTGTAGCGGTAGAAATCCACGCATCTAGGGCATTAGGAGCCTGGCCTGTATAGGGTAGCGACTCCACACTTCTTCTGGATTCCGTGTCGGCCGACCACTGGCGGATCCACAGTCCTTGACGAGCTGAAACAGACACGGCAGAAATTCCCGCAGGTATGGAACCCAGGTCTTTCATGGATTCTACCATGAAACCTGCAGAATCATGAATGTTGCATAAATACAATGCAACCTCATCCCTATCCATCGTATCCAAATCCTCAATCAAGGCAGCCGGCCACTTCACTATTGCCTTTGCAATCCATGCACTAGCAATAGTGGGACGTAATATGGCCCCTGAAGCAGTGTACACTGATTTTAAGAGTATTATCAATTTTCCTGTCTGCCGGCTCCTTTAAGGCGTTAGATCCCGGTACCGGTAATACCACCTTCTTTGAGAGTCTGGATACAGATGCGCCAACAATAGGCGTGTTTTCCCACTTTTTCCTATCCTCCTAAGGGAAAGGAAAAGCTACCAGAATCTTCTTAGGAATCTGAAACTTCTTTTCAGGGTTCACCCAGGACCTTTCAAATATAGCATTCAGCTCTTTTGACGCAGGGAAGGTTAGCGAGGTTTTCTTGTTTTCAGTGAAGAAAGCCACCTCAACCTGCTCAGGTGTGTTATCATTAACATTTAACACATCCCTGATAGCCTCTATCAACAACTGTACCCCCCTTGCGAGAGATGCGGACCCCCGCAACACATCCCCGTCACCATCTGTAGTGTCAGAATCGGTATCCGTGTCGTCTTGTGTGACCTGCACAAGCGCATGTTTGTGGGGGGTATATTCTGGGGTGACCCAAAGTACCCGACAAGGGCCACACAGCCACCGAGTACTGCAATACCTGGGTTGCAGACTCATTACTGGTAACCCTGTCAGAAATCCGAGAAATCTAAGTCCTGATAGAGGAAAACAGCTCTGGATTCCTTGCTGGAATCTGTGCTAAACCAGTGCTAACCTGATTGCATGGAATGGGATCATCCTGAGAGGATAAATCCTCTGCAGCATAGGACACTGTATCCCTGGACATTGCTGCTAGTGACCACCAAACACACCACACACACACACACACAGGATGGGGTAAGACAGAGTTTCCCCCCCAAGAATGGCAAGAAAGAGACAGAGATTGGAGCCAACCCACACCAGCGCCTAAACCAAGGAGAAAACCGTCTTTCCAGCGCTGACTTGTGCACCTTAATAGGACACACAGTCAAGTAATTAGCCTCCCCTCCCTTCTACAACCCCCTGGTACCGTTACAGTAACTGGAGCTGCTGTAGAGGGATCAGGATCTTCCTTCAGCTTGTCAGCATGCAGGAAAATGGCGCTGGAACGCTGCAGGTACGCTCTGAGGAGAAGCTCCGCCCCCTTCCCGGCACTGTCTTCCCGCTCTTCTGAGTTTAAATTTGGTCTGAGGAGTTGTGCTGGCTGGGATCACAGGGGCCAGACAGGCTTGCTGACCAAAAGTGAGGGGTAAGTGCTTGCCCAGGGTGCCCCTCACAGTGTGCCTCTGGTACCGTCCGGGAGCGCGGTTAATACCGTGCTCCCTCCCCTGTTGCCGCCATCTTCACACCAGCCCCCCGCTTGCTAGGGGGGTCGGTGACTAACTCACCACTTTCTTCAGCTCTGTAGGGGGTCGGCGGCATGCTGCTGGGGTGAGCGGTTCCCCTGCGGCGGAGACTGACCAGCCCCTCTGGAGCTCAGTGTCCAGTCAGCGAAGTCAGTGGCTCAGACCCCGCAGGGCGGACACTGCTCCCCCCCTTAGTCCCACGCTGCAGGGAGACTGTTGCCAGCAGCCTCCCTGTAAAATAAAAAAACTCTAAAACTAAACTTTATTAAGAAAGCTCAGGAGAGCTCCCCTAGCTGTGACCGGCTCCTCCGGGTCACATTTTCTAAACTGAGTCTGGTAGGAGGGGCATAGAGGGAGGAGCCAACCCACACTCTTAAACTCTTAAAGTGCCAATGGCTCCTGGTGGACCCGTCTATACCCCATGGTACTAATGTGGACTCCAGCATCCTCTAGGACGTTAGAGAAATGCAGACACAGTTTCCCCCAGAGTACCCTCAGAGATACATAGAGTATATGGAGCCAGCCACACAGCGCCCCAGTAGGCAGTGAATACACTAAACTGCCGGCGCTGACTGAATAACCTTAATAGATTAAACAGTGATTATTACACTCTCCCCCCCTGTCTATAACACCCTGGTACCGCAGACATATGCTGCAGTTATGTGGAGGGCAGCGCTCCCTGTCAGCGTCTCTTCTGTGTGATCTGCAGGGAGAAAATGGCGCTGGTGAGTGCTGGATCCGCTCTGAGAAGCCCCGCCCCCTGTAATGGCGCGTCTTCCCGCTTTCACTGATTATACTGGCCTGAGGTGATTTGGCTGCTAACAGTGGGATTAGCCCCTGTTAGCATATGTGACCAGTGTAGGATATTTGCGCTGGCCCAGGACGCACCTCACAGCGCCACACACCAAGTACCACTGAGCCGTCCGGAGCACAGCCTGTCAGAGCTGCGCTCCCACCCTTGTGCCGCCATTCTCGCCGGCAACCCGCTTACCGGGTTGCCGGCGTCATACTCACCACTCTTCTTTCTTCTGGCTCTGTTATGGGGTGGCGGCATGCTGCGGGAGTGAGCGGTCGCCTCGTGGCCTTGCAATCAGCACCCTCAGGAGCTCAGTGTTCTGTCAGCGGAGATAGAGAACCATTAACTTCTAGGGTTGGTTCCTACTCCCCCCCCCCCCCCCAAGTCCCACAAAGCAGGGAGGCTGTTACCAGCAGCCTGCCTGTACCTAACACTCTTAAAAAAACAATAAAACTAGAAAAATTCCTAGGAGCTCCCCTAGCTGTGACCGGCTCCACCGGGCACGTTTTCTAAACTGAGTCTGGTATGAGGGTCATAGAGGGAGGAGCCAGCACACACTATTAAACTCTTAAAGTGCCCATGGCTCCCAAGGGACCCGTCTACACCCCATGGTAGTAATGTGGACCCCAGCATCCTCTAGGACATTAGAGAAACAAAGAAAACTCCTAAGAGCTCCCCTAGCTGTGACCGGCTCCTCCGGGCACATTTTCTAAACTGAGTCTGGTAGGAGGGGCATAGAGGGAGGAGCCAGCCCACACTATTAAACTCTTAAAGTGCCCATGGCTCCCAAGGGACCCGTCTATACCCCATAGTAGTAATGTGGACCCCAGTCTAGGACATAAGAGAAACGAAGAAAACTCCTAAGAGCTCCCCTAGCTGTGACCAGCTCCTCTGGGCACAGAGGGAGGAGCCAGCCCACACTATTGATCTCTTAAAGTGCCCATGTCTCCTAATAGACCTGTCTATACCCCATGGTACTAATGTGGACCCCAGCATCCTCTAGGACGTAAGAGAAAACTGCATTACAATAGGCAGCTACACAGCCTGTGACTACTGCCATTTATAAAGTGAGCAGCAGATGTGGGCTCACTGCCCGCACCAACAGCATTGCACTAGGAACATAAGTTGGAGAATGCCGTTCACCGCAAATAAATGGCATTATTATGGCACAGTAACCTGCACCTCCCGACATAATGGGGCAGATGTAATAAGCCTGGAGACGTGATAAAGATGTGATAAGTGGAAGGAGATAACGCACCAGCCAATCAGCTCCTGTCATTTTTCATACCCAGCCTGTAATAAGACAATTAGGAGCTGATTGGCTGGTGCGTTTTCACCTTCTACTTATCACTTCTCCAGGCTTAATACATCTGGCCCAGTGTGCTGGACGCAATGTTGCTAATTGAATGGCTCCGGCCACTCATTTACAGAGCTATTCAGTAGCACATCAAATTGCATTGCCCCCCAAATGTTAAAAAGCTGAATTCAGCTGTTTCTTAACATTAAATGGACATCCCTTACACACCATTCTGCGTCAGCTGCTATGGAATAGTCAAAATACTGACATAGCTGGAAACCAAAAACATTGCATGTCCACCCCAATTATTACAACTGTGCAGAGGCATCAGACTGACTGCATGGCAGGCCTTCCCTCCTCCCCTTCAACAGTCACCACGGCTGGAGGGCCCATAGTTAGGGCCCCCGAGCTGTGCAACACAATCACATTGCCGTGAGGCCTCCCCCTGCGCTGTAACCCTCCGCAGTCGCCTCAGATAGCCGGGGGTGGGGGTCAACTCTGAGGGATCTGATAGGTACCGAGCTGGCCGCACATATTACCTGTTGCGGTCTATATGGACCCGCGGCCTCACCGCTCCTCCTCGGCAGTGACTGGCGCGCGGTGCCCCTCACGCTACAGCGACCGCTCCTCCTCCTCCTGCGAGTTCTAATTTGCGCGGTTTCCTCCAACTCTCCCCCCCTACCCCCGCTTGCCGCGCGCGGCTGGTCACTCAGCGCTGATGATGTCATGAGTCCGCTGATGGCGAGGCGGTGAGAGCGAGATGGGGGTGTGACATGAGCTGATTGACAAGTTGGGGCAGGGGGAGCAATGGTTAGGGAGACACATATGGCATGAACTGGAGGGATCTACCACGAGGGAAGGGGCAATGGCTGGAGTGACGGTGGGGGTGAGACGGGCGTGGGCTGTTACTGGGGACACACTTGGGCATGAGTTGGAGTTATATGAGGCGGCAGTGGCAGGAGGGGGGGACATTGGCTGGAGTGACATCAAGCGGGATACGGTCATTCGGTCGACCACCCTTAGGTCGACAGTCATTAGGTCAATCACTATTGGTCGACATGCATTAGGTCGACAAGTACTAGGTCAACATGCCCTTTTCACTTTTTTTTTACTTTTTCATACTTTAGGATCCACATGGACTACGATTTGGAATAGTAACCTGTGTGAGGCGCCTTGCCCAAAGTTCGCTCGCCATGCGAGGGGACACAGTGCACAAATTGGGGTTCCCTGTCACTTTACGAAAAAAACGACAGCAAAAAAAGTAAAAAAAACTCATGTCGATGTAATACCCGGACAGGTGTAGTATTAAGACACGGTGACAAGAGTGTTGGTGAATCTCTTTTACCTGGATCGATTGACTAGATTTTCCAGCCTTTCAGCTTTTCCAATGCAGGAATGGTAGGTTTCCGGACAATTCAGAGTATCCTGACAGAATAATAACTGATCACAAAAGAATAAATAATAAACTTCACTTTATTATACTGGAACGGGTATCCTTTCTCCTTAGAGTTAGAAGCCAAGGGTAAACAATCTATATGAAAACGAATGAATATAGTGGCTACACTAGCACGTGAATACAGTAGATTATTTATACCTCGTTATACAAGACTTTTATAACAGTATATTAGTAGTTGCCGACTCTATGACTTAGCATTAAGACTCAGATATGGTATGCATACATTAGAATAGTAAGTATCTAACCCCTCGTTTCCCCCCTCGAATCTGGTATACTAAATGTTCTCCCTTGAGTTCACTTTAAGACTGTTCAGCTGACTGGTATACCGTTGGCGCGCTTAGGGTGACGGCTGTTTACATCCTTTCCTTAAGTGTGAAGTCACTATCCCTGTTGCAAATGGCTATATTTTGATGAATTAGGCTGACAGTAGAAGTCGAAGTGAAATAATAGTCGACACTTGAATGTTGCAAACCCGGGTTTGTTAGTGATTCCTGGTGGAGATGTCGATTTACTGCCACTGTCGTGCACTACGGGCTCCGCGGCTAGAACAATCAACTTTCTAACAATTTGTGTAGTATATTAATTAAGAACAATTTGTTGCATCTAACTGGGATGTCTGCAAGCCGCTAAGACACTGTGGGTTCCTTTCCTTAGCTACGTCACTAAAGTGCAGGGTATGTGAAGTAATGGTATGATCCGCCGGAAGATCCCTGCTCTTCTATGCAACGATTAGTAATGAGACTACAATTCCTCCAAATGATATGCCACCGGCTACTTAATAATAATAATAATTTTATTTATATAGCGCTCTTTCTCCAATAGGACTCACTTAAAGAATACGGTTCCCTCCCTGTCTGGGTTATGTTCCTATTATTAGTCGAATAGTAAGTCCTGCCAGTGCCAAGGACAAAGGGCGTAATAGTCTCACCGTAAAGCCGAGAAGCCAAGTATCCCAGAGCTAATTTTGTGACTTTTGGTAGGGATATTTTAATCAGCTTCTGCAGTGGTGTTTTACTAATGTCTATTTACAGTTAAGCACGAAGTGGCGTACAATTGTAGCATGGGTCAATGCTCTGGCTACATATATCTATAGGCAGACAGCGAAGACAATATAAATCGTGGGCTAGATCAGACTGTCCCTGATGCCTCCTTATAATTAGCTGCCTGTCCTGAATGCACCCCAACTGCCCTGTTTCACTTACTGGGGTCGATCGTCCTCTCCTGCCAGTCGGATGGATCATGTAATGAGGCTTTTCAACTCCAGGGGGCAGAGTCTTCCCTGCTGCAGCAGCTGCCTCCTTATATGGTAGGGGTGCCGACTCCCGGCCCACGCCTCCGGGCGGGTCTCTATGGGGAGGGCTCCACCTCTCAAGGCCGCCCACCACGGATGCGCTGGGAAGCCCCGTCTCACTGCCGCAGCTCCTTCGTCCAAGGCCGGTGAGACACTCGCGTCCCGCCGCTGACAGCTTCACTTTAGCGGGGTCACCGGAGCCGCACAGATGTCCCAGCCAGATCAGGGATTGTATACCACCGCCGCCTCCGTCCTTTTCCTCGCGGTATGTGCGCAGTGCTTTTTTCCTCCCTGCTTCAGTCTTCCGTCACGATCTCCGGCCAGCAGCAACGGTCTCTTCTCCCTCTCTTTATAGGCTCCTTTAAGGTACCCGGATCAGGTCCGCCGGTCAGTCATATTCTCCGCGAGCTGACCCACAAACTGCAGTCTCGTGCCATTAGTCCTTGGATAGATTAGCAAGGGGACAGCCCTTGAACAGTCACACAGGCGACCTGTCCCAATTCCCCTCTGTGAGGGCATAACCTATATATATATATATATATATATATATATATTTTTTTTTTTTTTTTATCAACATTCTCTTAGTATGCCAACATAACACTCATTTCTAACTGTTATAACTGTGAATTATTTAATATTCATATAGGGGATTTAGCAGGGTATCACATTCCTCCCTACTTGAAATATGCGTGTCCTCACACATCCTTTTATTTTTCTCAGAACGTATTTCACATCAGGTTAGACAAAGTTGATAGACGAACATTCTATGCTTTTTATTTTTATTTTTTTATTTTTAGTCTCGATACCTCAGCGGTATGACACCTTTGTTAAGGCGTTCTGACCTCCTGATTTGTAAGATAGGTGTATGACCTTTGGTTTTGTCCTCTGTACTGTAATGGATTTGGTCATTTTCCATCAGGTTTTCGGCATCCGAATGCGGCAGTACACCTTTGGCTAAACTAGGTGACATGGAGTCACCCATAAAGAGCAAGAGTTCAACGGGATCATCTAAGGGTAAGGGGTCAGAGATTTCCGGATCCTTTTTTTTAGACACTTCTTGTCCATCCCCAGAGATTGTTGCAGTACAAAGTTTGATTTGATCATGAGCTACAACACAGATTGTTCCTTCCGGATTGCGGCGAATTTCGTAAATATGTCTCTCGCCTTCCGATATTCTAATTACAACATAAGGGCGAACTTCCCACATAGGGTCCAGTTTACTGTAGCGGTGGTTTCGTTTCTTCCAGACCACATCTCCTACTTTTAGCGGTATATGTCGGTTATGCGCATTATAATTCCTTTCCTGTCTCTGGTGTGAAATTTCCACCCTCTTTTCCACAATGGCTTGGGCTGTCTTGATCCTTTGCTGATGTTCGCATACCCAGTCAGTCTTAAAAATGTCGGCATAATCCCCTATAGGTGTTAATTCCAGGTCTTGAGGCAGTTTACCCTGACGACCGAACATGAGATAGTAAGGGGTAAATCCTGTGGAGCAATGTTCTATATTATTATATAAGTAGGCTGAGTTCAGGCACCAGAATCAGCCATTTCTCCCGATTTTCCCTTGACAGACTTCTTAGTATTCCAATAATCATCTGATTGGCTCGTTCACATAGCCCGTTCCCCTGTGGATGATACACGGTGGTTCTCACCCCTCGGCAGCCATAATAATCGCAAAACTCATGAAAAAGGATTGACTCAAAGGCAGGGCCTTGGTCAGTCAGAATGCAGTCTGGATATCCATAGGGTCTGGCGAAGTGTTTTAAGAACAGCCCAGTGGCGGTCTTTGCGGTAAGATCTTTAGCTGGTACCACTACCAGGAATTTACTATAACGGTCGATTATAGTTAAGGCGTATTGATACCCACTGTTGCTGGGCTCAAGCTTCACGTGGTCCAGGGCCACGATCTGCAGTGGGTAAGAGCTCTTGATGGGATGAAGGTTGTCTCTCTGATTAACATCAGGATGTCTCTTGAGGCTGCATGGCACGCAGTCTCGACACCACTCCTCGATGTCTTTTCTCATGTCGATCCAAAAGTATTGTCTCCTCAATATAGCCTCAGTTCTTCGTGTGCCAAAGTGTCCAGATTTATCGTGATAGGCTTCTAACAGAATGTTGGCCCGATCACTTGGAATGATGATTTGAGTGACTGTGTGATGGGTACCAGGGTCCAGGCTTGTACGGACCAGGAGGCCTTGTCTGCTCTGAATACGATCACGATGTCTTAACAACTTCACTAGCTCCGGATCGGCTTCAGCTCGCTGAGCTCTGTCCAACCAACAGTGTTGTTGTATCATCATCCTGAGTTCTTTTAGTATGAGGCTTTGTCGCTGAATCTCTGCCCAGTTGACAGTGGGTGGATCACATAGATGCTCCTCAAACTGCGGATTAGCCGCCGCAACTAGCGGACCCGAAGTGACTGTCTTCTCGGCTCCTCGAGATCTGAATACGGGAGTCTCGACATCTTCCTCCATATCTGGAATGTCCTCTGCAACATCCACAGTGGGTAAACGAGATAGGACATCGGCATTGCCATTGGATTTCCCGCTTCGGTATGACACATTATAGTTGAAGTTGGCAAGGCGGGATACCCATCTTTGCTCCAGGGCTCCGAGTCTTGCAGTGCATAAGTGAGCTAAGGGATTGTTATCTGTCATGATAATGAATGGCGTGGCGGCCAAGTAATCCTTGAACTTCTCTGTGATAGCCCAGACGAGTGCGAGTAATTCTAACTTGAAAGTACTGTAATTTTCACTATTGCGCTCTGATTTGCGAAGGCCTTGACTCGCATAGGCAATGACCCTTTCTTGGCCGTCCTGTTTCTGGGACAGTACAGCCCCCAATCCCCGGTGACTGGCGTCAGTATACACTTCGAAAGGTTTGTCATAATCGGGGTAGGCGAGTAGTGGAGCCTCGGTCAATGCAGCCTTCAGCCAAAGGCCTGTTGATGTTCCTGTCCCCAATTAATGAGGAATGAGCCTCATCTTTCCATGCCCGACTTGCCTCTTAAAAGTTTGTGTAATGGGGCTGCCATCTTGGCGAAATTTTCGATAAAACGTCGGTAATAGCCAACAAACCCTAAGAAACTCCGGACGTCTCTGACTGTTTTGGGTACTGGCCAATTCCGAACGACATCAATCTTTCCCGGGTCAGGACTTACTCCAGCAGCACTGACGACGTGACCAAGGTACCGCAGTTTGGGTTTGAGCAAATGGCATTTCGCCGGCTTTAGCTTCAGTACGGCACGGGACAGTAACTCAAATACTTCTTCCAGATGTCGTAAGTGCTCTTCGTAGCTCCTGGAGAAAATTATGACATCATCAAGGTATAATAATACTGTCTAAAAATTGTGGTGACCAAGACAGTGTTCCATAGCCCGTTGAAAGGTAGCTGGGGCATTACAGAGCCCAAAGGGCATTCTGTCGAATTCGAACAAACCCATTGGGGTTGTAAAAGCTGTCTTCTCTCTGTCTTCAGGAGCCATTTGAATTTGCCAATACCCACTGGTGAGATCTAATGTGGAGAAGTAAGCTGCCGTTTTTAAGGCTGTTAGGGACTCCTCAATTCGCGGGAGTGGGTATGCATCTTTGTGAGTTACGGCATTTAACTTGCAAGCGAAGGCTACCGTCCTTTTTTCTTACGATTACCACCGGGGCCGCCCATGGACTATGACTTTCTCTGATAACACCAGTTTCTCTCATTTCCGTAATCATATTCCGCACAGGTTGATACAGGGCGGGGGCAGAGGTCGGTGTCGTTCTTTGATTGGAGGAGTAGTTCCAGTGGGAATATGATGAAACACCTTTTCTGCCTTTCCGAAATCAGCAGGGTGTTGGCTGAAAACTCCGGCATGTTGTTGCACAACCCGAAGCACCCCCTCTCTCTGGTCGTCTGGCGTGTCCTTGTCGCCAATCTGTATGTCAGTCCACCATGACGTTCCGCCGCTATCTGCAGATGCTTCCTTTGTGTTAATTTCCTGTGGAGCCATAGTCACGTTCTGTACCACCACGTCCTGGAAATCTACCTGAAGTACCTTTGCCACTGGATAATGTCTGTCAAGCCGAATAGGATAGTTGTATGGATTCAGTATACGCACAGGTATTCGACCATGTTCTACTTTGGCCAATGTTCTGGCCACCGCAAAAGGCTGTTGTCCGCTATGGTCGCAGGATTCTGGCAGTGCTTCGTAATCTCGACCCAGGGGACCAATCCTGGTCTTACACCACACTATCTGCTCAGACCTAGGTTTTAATAAGACTGGTTGTCGGTCGGTAATCCAAGCCCTTCCAATCTCCCCCCGGGCATTAGCGAAGCCCTTCTGCCTCTTCAACAACCGCACTGTCTGTTGTAAGGCCTTCCTTTCCTTAGGAGCTGCAATCCTCATTTCACAACGAAGATCTTCCACCAACTCGTCGGGGCAGTTCTTCAGTATATTCATACCCAAGATCACCGGAGGTAGGTGGGTACTAGGCGTGGTGGTAACAAGACACCCTTGTCTGTGTAGCGTAGCTCTACCTATCCTCATGTCTGGTTCCCAATATCCGTGATAATTAATTGGCTGTCCGTTGCTGGCCAGTAGGTGGAGCCAGGTAGTAGGTGGGGTTACGATGTCAGCCTCATCCCAATGTTGAAGAAACTCTGCGAGTCGAATGGTTGACACCTGCGAACCTGTATCTAAGAGAGCTGTTACTTCAACCCCAATAATCCGGATTTTCAAATGGGAGCACTCGCTGACGTATCTGGGCCACCACCCCTGTGACGACGGACCGTTCAATGAGCCTCCTCCCGAGGGTCGGTCCCTTGCCTCGGGGTCTCTCTGTTTAAAGTAGCGTTTGGACAGTTTCGCTCAATATGTCCACCTTGCTGGCAGTCTCTGCAAATTGGCCTTCCTTGGGAATCGAACTGATCAGTAGACCGTCGACCTGATTCCCCCAGAATGTCCCAACGGGGTCGGTTCCTACCACCGCGCCCTTGGCGCCACTCCCTTCGCCGATTATCATTTTGCGCATGGCTAAGCTCATCTAGCCTCTGGTCCATACGAGCCATATTAACGCAAGTTCTGTAAGTTTACTGCCCAGTGCGCTTATGGGATCGGTCCCAGAAGGGGCTTGAGCCTGTTGAGAAACGGTTCCCTTCTGTAATAAAGTTTCCAGTTTAGTACATAATTTGACTTCCTGGGGACTTTCCTCGTCGAGTTTTTCTGATGATGCATCGTTCTCCGCACTGTCGCTCTGGTTTAACCCAAGGATCTGAAAAATGGCCTCCTTAAATTCAGAAAAGGAACAATTCGGCTGTTGCCGCCTCCACATTCGCAATTGAGAACGAACAGCTTCTCCTTGTGCCCCTTCTATGAAGAGGTTAATCAATGTCTCATCAGCTTGTTCAATCTCCCGGGCATCAAGGTTTTTAACTGCCTTCATCGCCTCTTGGAGACCAAGGGCAAACTCTCGCAAGGATTCATTGGGGTGTTGTTTTCTCGCATAAAGACGACTTTTCCACTCTGCCACCGTTTTAGAATCAAAACTATTAGTTAATTTTTAAAAAATGTCCTCCACAGTTTCCTTTTCATGGTCCTCCCACGCCTTCACCTCACGCAATGCAGGGTCTTTCAGTTGCCCCATTACTATTTCTATTTGCTGTTTCTTGCTAAGAGGGTAGAGACGAAACATCGAATACATCTTGTCCTTAAAATCCTTAAGCGTACTTGAACCAGCGGACCGTACGTTTCCAGCATACGTCGGTAACCACGGGGCCCCGAAATAATAAGGCATGGTTATTGGCGATGTTGCCACCGTAGTCAAACTCTCCCTTCTCGGAGACACTGGTAGCCGTCTCCGGTTGGATGTTGATGCGGGTGTCTGTGGAGCCGACATCGTAAGGATTATCCTGTTCGTGGACGCCAAATTTTACTGTAATACCCGGACAGGTGTGGTATTAAGACACGGTGACAAGAGTGTTGGTGAATCTCTTTTACCTGGATCGATTGACTAGATTTTTCAGCCTTTCAGCTTTTCCAATGCAGGAATGGTAGGTTTCCGGACAATTCAGAGTATCCTGACAGAATAATAACTGATCACAAAAGAATAAATAATAAACTTCACTTTATTATACTGGAACGGGTATCCTTTCTCCTTAGAGTTAGAAGCCAAGGGTAAACAATCTATATGAAAACGAATGTTTATAGTGGCTACACTAGCACGTGAATACAGTAGATTATTTATACCTCGTTATACAAGACTTTTAAAACAGTATATTAGTAGTTGCCGACTCTATGACTTAGCATTAAGACTCAGATATGGTATGCATACATTAGAATAGTAAGTATCTAACCCCTCGTTTTCCCCCTCGAATCTGGTATACTAAATGTTCTCCCTTGAGTTCACTTTAAGACTGTTCAGCTGACTGGTACACCGTTGGCGCGCTTAGGGTGACAGCTGTTTACATCCTTTCCTTAAGTGTGAAGTCACTATCCCTGTTGCAAATGGCTATATTTTGATGAATTAGGCTGACAGTAGAAGTCGAAGTGAAATAATAGTCGACACTTGAATGTTGCAAACCCGGGTTTGTTAGTGATTCCTGGTGGAGATGTCGATTTACTGCCACTGTCGTGCACTACGGGCTCCGCGGCTAGAACAATCAACTTTCTAACAATTTGTGTGGTATATTAATTAAGAACAATTTGTTGCATCTAACTGGGATGTCTGCAAGCCGCTAAGACGCTGTGGGTTCCTTTCCTTAGCTACGTCACTAAAGTGCAGGGTATGTGAAGTAATGGTATGATCCGCCGGAAGATCCCTGATCTTCTATGCAACGATTAGTAATGAGACAACAATTCCTCCAAATGATATGCCACCGGCTACTTAAAGAATACGGTTCCCTCCCTGTCTGGGTTATGTTCCTATTATTAGTCGAATAGTAAGTCCTGCCAGTGCCAAGGACAAAGGGCGTAATAGTCTCACCGTAAAGCCGAGAAGCCAAGTATCCAAGAGCTAATTTTGTGACTTTTGGTAGGGATATTTTAATCAGCTTCTGCAGTGGTGTTTTACTAATGTCTATTTACAGTTAAGCACGAAGTGGCGTACAATTGTAGCATGGGTCAATGCTCTGGCTACATATATCTATAGGCAGACAGCGAAGACGATATAAATCGTGGGCTAGATCAGACTGTCCCTGATGCCTCCTTATAATTAGCTGCCTGTCCTGAATGCACCCCAACTGCCCTGTTTCACTTACTGGGGTCGATCGTCCTCTCCTGCCAGTCGGATGGATCATGTAATGAGGCTTTTCAATTCCAGGGGGCAGAGTCTCCGTCTCACTGCCGCAGCTCCTCCGTCCAAGGCCGGTGAGACACTTGCGTCCCGCCGCTGACAGCTTCACTTTAGCGGGGTCGCCGGAGCCGCACAGATGCCCCGGCCAGATCAGGGATCGTGTACCACCGCCGCCTCCGTCCTTTTCCTCGCGGTATGTGCGCAGTGCTTTTTTCCTCCCTGCTTCAGTCTCCCGTCACGATCTCCGGCCAGCAGCAACGGTCTCTTCTCCCTCTCTTTATAGGCTCCTTTAAGGTACCCGGATCAGGTCCGCCGGTCAGTCGTATTCCCCGCGAGCTGACCCACAAACTGCAGTCTCGTGCCATTAGTCCTTGGATAGATTAGCAAGGGGACAGCCCTTGAACAGTCACACAGGCGACCTGTCCCAATTCCCCTCTGTGAGGGCATAACCTATATATATATATATATATATATATATATATATTTTTTTTTTTTGTTTATATTTTTTTTTATCAACATTCTCTTAGTATGCCAACATAACACTCATTTCTAACTGTTATAACTGTGAATTATTTAATATTCATATAGGGGATTTAGCAGGGTATCACATTGACCTTGTTCGTGTCGACCTAATGAAGGCACATGGGGCATGAGCTGGTGTGACATGAGGGGGCAATGGCTGGAATGTGGGGGGGTGCATTAGCTAGAGTGACATGTGGAGGCAATGGCTGGAGTAACATGAGGGGGCAATTACTGGAAAGACACATGGGGCATGAGCTGGTATAATATGAGGGGGCAATAGATATGGGGGGGGTCAATGACTGGAAAGACACATAGTGCATGAGTTGGAGAGATATGGGGGGCAATGGCTAGAGAGACACCAGGAACTTCATCCTGGGCTCCACTGGGTCTAGAACTGACCCTAATTACCATTCACATTTCGCATACGTCCTAGAAGATGCTGGGGAAGACATCAAGACCATGGGGTATAGACGGGATCCGCAGGAGACATGGGCACTCTAAAGACTTTTCATTGGGTGTGAACTGGCTCCTCCCTCTATGCCCCTCCTCCAGATCTCAGTTTTAGAAATGTGCCCAGGCAGACTCGATGCACTCTGAGGAGCTCTACTGAGTTTCTCTGAAAAGACTTATGTTAGGTTTTTAATTTTCAGGGAGATCCGCTGGCATCAGACTCCCTGCTTCGTGGGACTGAGGGGGCAGAAGCAGAACCAACTTCCTAAAGAGTTTCATGGCTCTGCTTCTGGCTGACAGGACACCATTAGCTCCTGAAGGGAACTGAACGCTAGCCGTGTCTAGATGCTCACTCCCACAGCACGCCGTCACCCCCCTTACAGAGCCAGAAGTCAGAAGACAGGTGAATATGAGAAGAATGATCTTCAATCAAGTAGTGACGGCTGAGGTGAAGCGTGGCTGGCGGGAGCGCAGCGCGCCATTGCTGCCCACACACACAGGCACTGAAGGGTGCAGGGAGGGGGCGCTCCCTGGGTAGCAAGAAAAATACCTCAAACTGGCTAAAAGGGGGCATAAGATGCCGCTGGCACAGCCCTACCCCCGCCAGTATAAATATTAGAAAGTATACTGAGTGTAAGGATGCACCATTGTGGGGGCGGAGCTTCTTCCTCAGGCAGCCAACACACTGCTCAGCGCCATTTTCTCTCTCCTCAGGCTGCAGAGAACACGCTGGTCCTCTCCTCTACTTCTGACAAGTACAGGGTGCTTTTAAGGGGGGGCACAAAGCGATTGTGGTGCATTTAGTAGTGTAAATTACTATTTAAAAGCGCTGTTGGGCTGTGGGCATACTGTGTTCACAGGCAACACTGGCGCTGGGATTGTGAACTGGTTGCTCCTATCCTGTGTCCCTCTGACAGATTTTACTGTGGGTCTGTCCCCAAAACAAGTCCCAGTGTGTCTGTGAGTGTGCTGTACACGTGTGAGGCATGTCTGAGGCAGGGAGTTCCTCCCCGGAGGAAGCCATTTTAGGGACACAGAGTTGTAATGTGGTGGCGCTACCGGCACACCAAGAGCCTGCATGGGTGAAAGAGATACGTGACAGTATGCATCTGATTAACCGAAGGTTAGATAAGTCTGAATCTAAGGCTGCATGCTGGAGAAAATCTGTGGAAGATGTGCTTTTTTAGGATGCTGTTATTCCTTATGTGGGCAGCCCCTCTGGGTCACATAAGAGACCATTTGCAAATGTTGTAAACACTGATGCCGACACGGACTCTGATTCTTGTGTTGACGATAGTGAATCCAGAGAGACAGATCATAAATTGGAAAAAAATATACAATATATGACTGTGACTATAAGGGACGTGTTGGAGGTTACAGAAACCACTCCTGTACCTCAGGAGAAGGCTTATTTATGTAAGGAAAAGAAATCCAAAGTCACGTTCCCTCCTTCACACGAACTAAATGCTTTATTTGAAGGGATGTGGGTGAATCCTGATAAAAAATGTCGTATTCCCAAAAGGATTCACATAGCTTACCCTTTCCTGGCTGAGGACAGGAAAAAATGGGAGTCACCCCCTGTGTTAGACAGTGCACTTTTCCAGGTTGACAAAGAAGGTGATTCTCCCTGCTCCTGGCACGGCTTCTCTTAAAGAGCTGGCAGACCGCAAAATGGAAACTACATTGAAATCCATTTATGTTACCAATGGTACACTGATCAGGTCCACTATTGCCTGCGCTTGGGTGAGTCGCGCTATTGAAAAATGGTCAGAAAGTGTGTCATCAGAAATTGACATGATTGATAAAGATAAGATACTTCTTAAGTTAGGGAATATCAAAGACGCTGCCGCCTACATGCTGGAAGCAATGAAGGATATTGGACTCTTGAGTTCACAAGCCGCTACCATGGCAGTATCGGCTAGGCGGGCGTTGTGGATTCGCCAGTGGAACGCGGATGCGGTTTCCAAAAGAAACATGGAGGCGCTCCCATATAAAGGTGAGGCCTTATTTGGCGATGGCCTGGATGCGTTAGTCTCGGAGGCTACCGCAGGTAAGTCGACGTTTTTGCCCTATGCGCCTGCACCGGCAAAAAAGACCTATCACCCGCAAATGCAGTCCTTTCGGCCCAATAAATACAAAAAGGCGAGAGGTTCCCCCTTCTTTGCAGGTAGAGGAAGGGGGAAAAAGCCCACAGCGGCTCCAGGTTCCCAAGAGCAGAAGTCTACCCCTACTTCTGCCAAATCCTCAGCATGACGCTGGAACTCCCTTGCGGGAGGCCGCTCGGGTGGGGGCACGTCTCAAACTCTTCAGCCAGGGTTGGATTCTGTCTGGCCTGGATCCCTGGGTGTTGCAAATAGTATCCCAGGGATACAAACTGGAGTTTCAAGACGTGCCTCCATGCCGATTTTTCAAATCGACCTTGCCAGTTTCTCCGCCAGAAAGAGAAGCAGTAACAGCGGCAATCCAAAAATTATGTCAAGACCAGATTATAGTCCTGGTCAGGGCCGGCGCTCCCATTAGGCAGCTTTAGGCAGCTGCCTATGGGCGGGGGATCTGAAGGGGCGGCCCGCTGAGGCTGCCCAGGAGAAAACAGTGGATAAGTGACAGTAGAAGGTGAATGCAGTGGACCCGCGGCCAGGGGATAGAATGGCGTCATAACAAGGCTGTGACAGCATGGGGGGTGCAGGGGGCACAGCTTGGTGTACACTGTGTCTGTGCATACTGATCGGCCACCACTCACCTGATGCAGCATAAAGAACCTGCTGTCAGGCAAGCCCGATCTCCGTTCAGCCAAGCTCCTGTGGCTGGTCCCGCCCTTAAGACCAATGAGGTGAATCTCTTTCTAAACAGACCCGCCCCCTAAACCCTTTCTAAACGTTCTCCTATCTGACATGCCAAGCCGCGGATCCCTTGTGCGTTGTGACGACGGTGAGTTACAGTATATATCAGCACTGCATGGCAGCTCTTCTGGCCAGTCTCATTTTCCTGCTCCCACTGTCTCCTTATCTGTACTCACCCCCCAGGAGCCTTTCATCTAAGAACAGATTAGCTTTATTGCATGGTTAGCTGCTGTTCTGTGAACGGAGGATAGGAGGTCAGAGGTGGTGGGGAGGGCAGCAGTATCTGTAAAGTTAATCTGCTGCAGCTCCGATCCTAGAACTGCTGGGCTAATAACACAGATCCTGTATAAAGCGGGCATCCAGGACTGGGGGCTTTTCAGGCATCCTGGGGGAGGAAGCTGCTAAAAGTTCAGCTCTAGGAGATGCACTTTGCAGAGTTAGATAAGTAATAGCAACATCACGTGATCCTGTCACCTCTCCCTGGTCACACTACACCTGGGCTAATCTGCACACACCACCAGGCAGAATGTACTCCCTGCCCTGTCTCACCCAGGTAAGTGGCTGGAGGTTTGGACACTAGGTCGTGGCTGCCACATGGCTATTGGTGCCTTCCAGTGCCAACTTTCTGCAGGGTCTGGTGCTGTTTGACCCATACAGACAGGCATGTTTCTTGAAGGTAGATGACTAGGAATGGCTGCCTTGCAATCTCCCAGGCAGCTCTAGTTTCATCAGTGCTTTTACTGTAATCTGTGAGTGAGTTTGTAGACATGCATTTAACACATTTTGCATTGTACATGTGCACACACAGGTGGGATGTATCAACACTAAGCTGCACTAAAAAGAAAAATGCAGTTTTCAGAGTTTTTACCTTTTTTTTTTTCCCTTTTTTTTATTGCACAAAGCTCTATAAATGGTGTTGCCAAAGAAGCCTTTGGACTTCTTTCAGTAGAAATCCCTGGACAGGGATCTTTCAAATCCCTCCTTTTCCTCTAAATGCGCTGGCCGACTGTCATAAACCTAGATGTCATACAGATGGAGCCACGGGGGCGAGAGGCATGCCTAGATGCGCCTCGGCCCACCGCCAAGCGTACACAGATGCTCCCATTCAAAGTGAACGGGGCACATCTAAAACGCACATGCTTCCCATTCATTCCCGGCGGAGCGCACCTAGTCGCAGATGGAGCCACGATTAGCGTGGCTCCATCTGTACATCCGCCCATAGATATATATAGAAATTGGAATAATTCATGTGACTATCAAAAAAAAAAAATAACCCCCCCCCCCCCAAAAGAACTGGCTCTGCATCCACTAAACCCACCAGTATTGATCGTTCCAGGGCCTCAGTAGCGGCAAAACACTGACGGGCCTGGTTCTGCTTCTATGGCAGCACACCTGGAGACTGCTCAGGGCACACTAGTGTGACACGGCACAGTGGTTGAAAAACACTGGTATAGCAGGTGTGTGATTATAATCCCCCCATCACTGTTTACATTAAGGATCTTCCTCTCTATGGGGGTAATTCAAAGTTGATCGCAGCAGCAGTTTGTTAGCAGTTGGGCAAAACTGTGTGCAGTGCAGGGGGGCAGATATAACATGTGCAGAGAGAGTTAGATTTGGGGGTGGGTTATTTTGTTTCTGTGCAGGGTAAATAGTGGCTGCTTTATTTCTACACTGCAATTTAGATTTCAGTTTGAACACACCACACCCAAATCTAACTCTCTCTGCACATGTTATATCTGCCCCCCCCCCCCCCCCCTGCAGTGCACATGGTTTTGCCCAACTGCTAACAAATTTGCTGCTGCGATCAACTCTAGATCTGGCAATCCTACTGCTTGCTCTCATCATGCTAGATTGAAAGCTATTCTGTTTACAACCTTATTTTTCAGTTCACTGGAGGAAAGAGGGGGTTGGGGGGGTTGCGGGCATAATGTGTAAGGGGCACTACTGTGTGGTATAATGTGTACAAGGGGCTCTAGTGTGCATCTTAATGTGAGCAATGGACATAACTGTGAGGCGTAATGTGAATAACATCTACTGTAGCAGTGACAGGGAAGCCGTCCTCTCTCCCGGGTACAAGTCATACTTCCCCACTGAGCTCACCCTGTGCCACAGCATGGTCTGGCAGTCATGCCTCTGCAGCAGGGACAAGATCCACTACCGATATTTATCGGTGCGACTTCATTTGTCTCTGATGTAGTAATGCCAGACCAGAGCTGCTCGGCCATCCACATCCTAATCCGAGAGCCCCTCAGCCGCCACTCCCAGGGAGCGGGTCTGATACACATTATCCACCATGGTCCCCGCTACGCATCTGGAAGCTACTATACACACTGCACCCTGCAGACACACTACCACTCTTGCACACGCCCCCATATTCATTGACCAATGACAGTGGCAGCAGCTGCGTGAGGTCCCGCACTGTGCACAGGAACAAGTTCACCAGCCAGCCAAGAACAGGTCACCGCGCAGTGCCAGCATGGTGCGGTGAAGCTGAACCCTGACACAGATCTATCTCCTCCACGCTTTTTCACCTAAGGGTGTGTGTGAAGGGAGGGGGGGGGGGGGGGAGCATAAATTTTGCCTAGGGTGCCAAATTACCTTGCACCGGCCCTGGTCCTGGTACCGTTGTCTCCACAAGGGAGGGATTTCTATTCCAGCCTCTTTGTTGTTCCGAAGCCGGACGGCTCGGTCAGACCGATCCTAAATCTAAAAGATCTGAATTGTTACCTAAAAAGGTTCAAGTTCAAGATGGAATCACTTCGGGCAGTGATTGCCAGTCTGGAGGAGGGGGACTACTTGGTGTCGGTGGACATAAAGTATGCTTACCTGCATGTTCCCATTTATCCTCCTCACCAGGCTTATCTGAGATTCGCGGTTCAGGATTGCCATTACCAATTCCAGATGTTGCCTTTCGGTCTCTCCAAGGTGATGGCGAAGATGATGGTCCTCCTTCGTCAGAAAGGAGTCAATATAATTCCTTATCTGGACGATCTCCTGATAAAGGCGAGATCCAGGGAGCAGTTGTTACAAAACATATCACTCTCTCTGTCAATACTCCAACAACACGGGTGGATCATAAATTACCCAAAGTCACAATTGGAACCGACGACAAGGTTGTCTTTCCTCGGGATGATTCTGGACACAGAAGTTCAGAGGGTATTTCTTCCGCTGGAAAAGGCTCAGGAAATCCAGAAAATGGTAAAACAGATAGTGAAACCATCAAGTGTGTCGATCCATCAGTGCATTCGGATTTGGGGAAGATGGTGGCGGCCTACGAGGCCATACAGTTTGGCAGGTTCCATGCCAGAGTATTCCAGTGGGACCTGTTGGACAAGTGGTTGGGGTCACACCTACACATGCACAGAAAGATAATCCTGCCGTCAAAAACCAGAATTTCGCTCCTGTGGCGGTTGCACAGCTCTCACCTGCTAGAGGGACGCAGGTTCGGGATTCAGGACTGGGTCCTGGTAACCACGGATGCAAGTCTCTGAGGCTGGGGAGCAGTCTCTCAGGGAGAAAACTTCCAGGGACGTTGGTCACATCAGGAAGCCTGCCTTCACATAAACGTTTTGGAGCTAAGAGCCATTTACAACGGCCTTCAACAAGCGGTACATCTTCTTCAAGACCGTCCCGTGCAGATCCAGGCGGACAATGTAACAGCAGTCGCATACATAAACAGGCAGGGCGGAACGAAAAGCAGAGCAGCAATGGCAGAGGCGACAAAAATCCTCCGCTGGGCAGAAAAACATCTACAAGCTCTGTCGGCAATATTCATTCCGGGAGTAGACAACTGGGAAGCAGACTTCCTCAGCAGACACGATCTCCATCCTGGAGAGTGGGGCCTCCACCAAGAAGTCTTCGCAGAGGTGACAAGTCTTTGGGGAGTTCCTCAAATAGACATGATGGCATCTCGTCTCAACAAGAAGCTTCAGAGATACTGTTCCAGGTCGAGAGACCCTCAAGCAGTAGCAGTGGATGCACTGGTGACCCAGTGGAGTTTTCCGTCAGTGTATGTCTTCCCTCCACTTCCGCTGATCCCAAAAGTACTCAGGATCATAAGAAAAACAAGGGTTCGAGCAATCTTCATTGCCCCAGACTGGCCAAGGAGGGCTTGGTACCCAGATCTTCAGCTGATAGAAGACCCTCGGCCTCTTCCTCCTTGAGAGGACCTGCTGCAGCAGGGGCCGTGCGTGTACCAAGACTTACCGCGGCTACGTTTGACGGAATGGCTGTTGAGCGCCGTCTCCTAGCCAGGAAGGGTATTCCCAAGGAAGTCATCCCCACCCTTATTCAGGCCAGAAAGGAAGTAACGTCGAAACATTACCACCGTATTTGGAGAAAATATGTGTCTTGGTGTGAATCCAAGAAAGCTCCTACGGAAGAGTTTCACTTAGGACGTTTTCTCCATTTTTTTGCAGGATGGTGTGGAGGCGGGCCTCCGATTGGGATCAATCAAGGTACAGATTTCGGCCTTGTCAGTGTTCTTCCAAAAACAATTGGCCTCTCTTCCAGAGGTTCAGACCTTCGTGAAAGGGGTTCTGCACATCCAGCCTCCATTCGTGCCTCCAGTGGCACCATGGCATCTTAACGTGGTATTGCAGTTCCTTCAATCGGATTGGTTTGAGCCTCTACAAAAGATAGAGTTGAAGTTTCTCACTTGGAAAGTGGTGATGCTTTTGGCTTTGGCATCCACAAGGCGGGTGTCTGAATTGGGGGCCTTGTCTCACATGAGCCCTTACCTGATCTTCCATGAAGATAGGGCAGAGTTGAGGACTCGTCAACATTTTCTTCCGAAGGTGGTTTCATCTTTCCACATAAACCAACCTATTGTAGTGCCAGTAGTTACTGACACATTCACTGATTCAAAATCTCTAGATGTTGCTAGAGCTTTGAAAATTTATGTTGCTAGAACGGCTCGTATATGGAAAACAGAGGCTCTGTTTGTTCTGTATGCTCACAGATTGTCTGTCCTGCTTCCAAGCAGACTATTGCATGTTGGATTAGGAATACGATTCAGCAAGCTCATACTATGGCTGGATTGCGTTACCGACGTCAGTAAAGGCCCACTCCACTAGGAAGGTGGGCTCATCCTGGGCGGCTGCCCGGGGGGTCTCGGCATTACAACTTTGCCGAGCAGCTACTTGGTCAGGGTCAAACATATTTGCTAAATTCTACAAGTTTGACACCTTGGCCGATGAGGACCTAAAGTTTGGTCAATCGGTGCTGCAGGGTCATCCGCACTCTCCCGCCCGTACTGGAGCTTTGGTATAGACCCCATGGTCTTGATGTCGTCCCCAGCATCCTCTAGGATGTATGAGAAAATAGGATTTTGATAACCTACCGGTAAATCCTTTTCTCCTAGTCTGTAGAGGATGCTGGGCGCCCGTCCCAGTGCGTATTTTACCTGCAGTTTAGTTATTACAGTTACACAAGTTGTGTTGTCTTAGTTTCAGCATGTTGCTGCAATTGGTTCATGCCTGTTGGCGTGTGTTATGTTGAATGCCATGTGTGCGGCATGGTTGAGGGTGTGAGTTGGTAGATATCTCACCACTAGTTAAGTAATTCTTTTCCTCGAAATGTCAGTCTCCCTGGGCACAGTTCCTACAACTGAGATCTGGAGGAGGGGCATAGAGGGAGGAGCCAGTTCACACCCAATGAAAAGTCTTTAGAGTGCCCATGTCCCCTGCAGATCCCGTCTATACCCCATGGTATTGATGTCGTCCCCAGCATCCTCTACGGACTAGGAGAAAAGGATTTACCGGTAGGTATCAAAATCGTATTTTTACTCCAAACGTTGCACCCCCAAATGGCTGAATGAATAAAATCTAGTGCCCTGACCTGCACTTCACATGTGGAAGCTCACCTCACACACATGCCACAACTGACTGTCAAAAGTACATAAATCTATCCATTCCTCATGCATTGCAGACTCATGATGTTTGGGGATTCTAGGATTTTTGCACCCAGTGTAGTCTTGTACTGTCCAGTATGGCATGTAAGAACACATATGAATTGTGGGGGTATTTAGGTTGTGCCAGCACCGTGCAGAGCCCTGCTAGGAAGCTGAAGGCATGCATATGAGCCTATGCACATATTAGAACCTTACAACCAGAGAGGTGATGCGCTGTCACGTAGACAAAGTTCAGTGAGGGCTCATGCGGAACAGCAATTACCCGCATGTACACCTCTTAATGAGGAAAGTACGAACTGGTGATGATAACTTGCGGTAAACTATGCAGGCTCTTATGCATCGCGGGATTTTTGCTGAAATATATTATTTTTGTGCATATTTCTTTGGATCATTTATGCACATTACTCTACCTACTCTGCATCAGCTCAACAGGTTGTATTGTATGGGTGAGTATTACCGACGCGGCACTCCGGCAGCGGAATGCCGTAGGGGGGGGGGGAGTGCAACAAGCACCTTGCGGGCTCGCAACGTTGCGGGCTCAGTGGCAATCTGCAGTCGCCACGGGTTCTATTCCCACTGTATGGGTGTACTTTCGGAGCAATATACATTTGATAGCGCAAGGTACTGTATACATACTGTAATGTATAAATGCTGGAGAATGCTATATGGCACTGCCAATAGTACTGAGCTGCCTAGGGTCTATTCTCGGTTCCACCTCAGAACCAAAAGTAATGACAGGAAATACTGCCAGCGAATAAACTGTACACATAGCCTGCTCGGCCGATGTATTGCAGCTTGTACAGGTGGCACTGTGGCACGAGACTGTACCAAACTCTGTCCCATGGAGCAGAGAGGTTCCTTGCTATAATTGTGAGAATAGCTAAAGGAGAACACCACCAGGGGTGTATCTACCCTTTGGCCAGGATGGCACTCGCCAGGGGCGCCATGCAAGGAGGGGGCGCCGCCTGGTGGTGCCACCCACGGCCAAAGGGTAGAAAAGTAGTACTGTCAGACTGTACCTGGTGAGAGTCTGTTACTGGTGGAGCTGCACCGGTGTCCGGCAGCACCGCACTTGTAATCAGACTCAAAATAAACTACAGCTCCCAGCAGCCCTTGTTGCTGGGAGCTCCCGACAGCAAGGAAGCCGCACCAGCAGTAACAGACTCTCACCAGGTACACAGCAATTATTATACAGCACAGTGCTATAGATCTATTTGTTGTTGTAGATAATAAAAAAGTGTCAGTATTTGGGAGAAGGGACTGTAGTACCTGGGAAACTACACGATTTTCATGCATGTTAGATGTAAGTAAGTAGTAAGTAAGCGAAAACTTTAACTTGTTGAGTGTAATAAAGAAAATAAAAATCTTACCTATTTCAAGGCCAGGTTCAAGGAAATGTATATCAGTTAATTGTATAATTGATCATTTTATCTTGGAAGTGATTGCACCCTGATGTTTTTTCTAACAGGAAGTACTTCTACCATCCAACTAATGGTGTTTGCATACCTCCCAACTTTGTTCTTCTGTGGAGCGGGACACTCGCGCGGCTTCGCTCCCGAAAAGGGGGCGTGGTCCGTGAAAAGGGGGCGTGGCTTCACGGGAGTACCCGCGATCGCGAGCCACGCACCGTTTTCGTCACTTAGGGGGCATGCCCAGCGCTCTGTGAGCCGCTGGCATGCTCCCTCTCCCTCTGACTCCACTGAATAGACGCTGTGCGCATGCGCACAGCGTCTATTCACCGCTGCTCTGCTAAGCAGAGCAGCGATTGACAGAGCCTCCCAACTGACCCCCCCACCGCAGGACACTGTGGCCCGCGGGTGGGACAGCGGGACAGTCCCCAAAAAACGGGACTGTCCCGCGTAAATCGGGACAGTTGAGAGGTATGCGTTTGGTTAATGGCTGGGTCCATTTGAGGCTCATCTCAATAGCATTTCATTTGAGATGCAGTCAAGATGCCAGTGTTTGGCATCCCGACGGTCGGAAAGCTGACACCAGCATCCCGAAACTACTCGGACTGCTGATGCTGGCATCCCAAAATAGATAGCGATGCAGAATGCCAAAATTCGAAACGAGTTGGTGACAAAGTCTCCACTGGCAATCCGCATGGGAGGGTTAGGGTTAGGCTGCGAGGGAGGGAGGGTTAGGGTTCGGTGGCATGGAGGGAGATTAGGAAGGGTGAGTTAGGGTTAGGCACCACTGCAGAGTCGGGGGGGGGGGGGCAGGTTAGGGTCAGGCTGTGGGAAAGGTGGGTTAGGGGTAGGGGGGAGGGATGGTGTAACGTGAATATGAGACACTACTGTGCGGTGTAATGTGAATGAGGTACACTACTGTGTGGCACAATTTGAATTGGGGTACTATTGTTCTACGCCCTTCCCCCACAAGACCATGTCCTTTTCCAATACTCACACTTTATTTCAAAAGGGTGTGTAGGGGGTGCCAGCCCCTTACTTTGCCAGGGGCGCTCGGACCCCTAGATACACCCCTGAACACCACTGTATGGAAAACATCAGAATCAGGGGAACGGCATATACTGTAACTGTAGTTAGTGAGACAAGCCATAAAACAGACTAGGCCATGGAATAACACAAGATAGCAGAAATAACCTATATGATACAACACAGAGTGTGTGGCATGTTCTAAATAATGTCATTCATTGTCACCACTATTTACATTATTGGACTGTAGTTAGCGATTCAGTACAAGGTATAGAGCAGAGACAGGTCATACATGTAATGCAGCTACAAGTAACACTCCATAGAATAACTGTGTAAGATCTGTCCTGTCTCCAATATACTGTATTTGTGCCCTAATTGCTGCCACTGCTAGGGAGACAGACAGACCTTGGACTGGCAGTAACCAGGAGAGGAGGAGTGTGCCACCGTGAACATGGCAAGTATGGGGGGTGAAAGGCAAGCTTTACAGAGTGGCAAGGGGGTTCAGGACTGAACTGGTGGGGGTTAGTGGTATGGGTCATTGGGTCGACCACACTTAGGTCGACACCTGACATAGGTCAACATGGTCATTAGATCCACATGAAAAAAGGTCGACATGAGTTTTTTAAACAATTTTGGTGTCGTTTTCTTCGTTAAGTGACTGGGAACCCGAATTAGTGCACCGTGTCCCCTCACATGGCTCACTACTCTCGCCATGCTTCGGGCAATGTGCCTCGCTCTGCTACCGCTGCACTCGGCACAGGTTACTATTCCCGACCGTAGTCGACGCGGATTGTAAAGTATGAAAAAAGTTCAAATAATGTAAAAAAATGTGAAAACTCGTGTTGACCTTTTTCAAGTCGAGCTAGTGACCATGTCGACCTATAGACCATGTCGACCTAATACATGTCGACCAATAGTGGTCGACCTAATGACTGTCGACCTAAGTGTGGTTGACCCAATGACCGTATCCCAGTGGTGTGACAGCAGGGGAGCGTAACAGATCTGAGGTGACCCATCAGACCCTTTACTAACCTTAAATAAAGTTCAGAGAGATAATGTAAATAATAGAGCAGAAAATCCCTCTGCTGTACAATAGACATTCATTTCAGCGTCTCTGCGCACTGTTACACCTGCTGGTGATTCTGAACACCCACCATCGACACTTGCATCAGCCTTAGGGCAGGTGTCTCTGTGGCTGCGGAATCGGTATGTTGTACCAACAGACGGGATGACCACTGTCAGTATACCAACAGCGCACCGGCATCCCGTCTGTCAAGAATCCTGGCAGTGAGTCCCCTCCTGGGCTCACTGCGCTCGCCAGCAACCGAGTGGAAATACCCTGCGGATTCCAGCGTCTGCTTACTGCCGCACCTCAGTGTCAGTAGTAAAATGCTGCGAGTCTGGCGTTAGTCCGTGAGGTCACACCCCATTTCTGAGGAGCAGAGGAGTCTTCTCGAACATTTAGCCTTAGGAAAGATACATTGAGGGTAGATTGCACACATGGTGGGGGCTAATTCAGTTCCCAAAGGATCTGCGTCCTGATGCTCAAAGTACCGATGTTCGTGCATACACAGAACGGGTCCTGTAACACAGGATGCAGTACGGCATCAGACTCTCAGTGACAGTCTGATGCCGTTTGTGAAAAGGGAGGCATGTCACCGCCGTTTAGTGGGAAGGAAGAGGTCAGGGATCCCCATCGGTGGGCAGAGATTTCCTGGCCTCTTACAAGGATCTGCATTCAGCAGCTTGCATTACTCCGCGGATGCCGCAAGCCACCCGATGGTGTCGCAGTAATCCAATGCAGGTCAGATCACTGCTGCAGCAGGTGTCTACTTGTAATAGACGCCTCCTGCTGCATCACCATACAGTGCTATGACGGCTGCCACAACTGAATTAGCCCTGGGGATTGCTACTACTGAGGAGAAGTGGCACCACCTCAGGCCTCCTCAGAGCTTGTTCTGTTCCTACATTATTATTTCATATTAATGAAATACTTACCAAACAAGGACACAGAAATGACAGAACACAGTACTAGAGGGTAGCATGCTGGAAGACGGTGATTGCTAGCCCAGACTGGTGTGTGGTGCTGGAGCTTCTCAACAGAGGCGGTCGTGGAGTGTGAAAAGTTGAGTCTCCAATAACACTGAAGGACGTTCTCTGGTCTTCAGTGCTGAGAAGGAGTTCTTGCTCCATTTCTCTGCAAGGCCAGACCTGAGTAGGCAGTATGGGGGGACCCTTCGCTGTGGTCCCCTGGGCTGTGCAAAATTCAAAATCCATCTCTCCTACCCATGACCTTAAAAAAACATCTCATATGGGTCACAAAGTTCAGTAAGCTACACATTACGTGTAAGTTATTCAGTCACTTGCACGTTAGAGAGGATGACGAGGAGGGAGGGCTGTTTATTGTGACTAAAGATTATTTTTAGGCTGTAATTAGGTTTGTGGGCAAGTAGGAAGGTATGTTTCATGGGGGAGGTGTGAGTGGCATGTGGGTAGGATGATTGGCATGTGGAGAGTATGAGTGGTATGTTAGGGGCATGTGGGGAGAGAAGTGGTCAACAGTGAGGGAAGAGTGACCAAGGACTATGAGCCCAAAATAGCAATAGATGTTAAAGGGGGTGAGGTACGCGTTACCGCCGCTGGGGATCCCGGCGGTCAGCATACTGGCGGAATGCCGGCGGGAGTGGAGAGAGAGCAACAAGCCCCATGTGGGCTGCGCTCGCCACAGGTTCTATTCCCACTCTATGGGTATGGTGGGCACCCACAAGTGGGAATATTCCCTGCTAGTCGGCATTTAGAGGGGGATATAGCCGTCGGTAATCACAAAACTACATCCTTGTTAGAGGTATGATATAACACTACCATCCAGCCAAGATTAATAATGAACATTAGCCCAATATGACTGCAGTTGCTGGATAATTATTAGGCCAGGGGGTAAATGTATTGCTGTGAGCAGTTATCGGCCCCAGAAATAGCAGAAGTTTCCCATCCATTTGCCCTGAGTGCCATGCTACTGGACCTCATTCAATCCCACCAATCACGTGAGTGGCCTGGTTGCACAGTTATGTTGTGTGTGTGTGTGTGAAGGGGGGGGTGGGGGGGGGAGGGCATCTCGTGCCCATGATGATTTGACAAGCTTTTTATTCCTTTCTAACAATTTTGATGTATTTCCCTTAGGTATAATTATGTTAGTCTGTAATAGTTTGCTTCTATTCATAGTACACATTGTGTTGTACAGGTTTCTGAGTTAATTAATCCCTTTTGTGTTGTTGTTTGTAAATCCGACTGCCATCCTTGAAATAAATGTTATTTATTTCACATGGAACTAAGTAAAAACCTCAATATGACACGTTTGGGGTAGTAGGATGTGTGCTAGAATGCGGAGACACAACTTGACTTTCGCTATGTCATTTTATGCTCAGTTGTGGACAGTGGACACCCGTGTTACAGGAACAGCAGGAAGCAGTATATTTGCCATACCATATTGAGAAGAACATCAATTCACTCTGCAGGAAGCAGAGAAACTCGGAGACGACTCTTCGTTCCTTTGAATTCTTTAAACAAAGGGGCCTATTACAAGATGATTGGAAGATGCAGCACTGAGTGCTCTCATTGAGGTTCTGTTTCCTTGTATGAACACAATGTAACTCGTTAACTGCCAGTTATAAACAAGAAAACATACCTATAGCAGGCTTATGGTGACGGATTGATATAGATTTTATTAGTGATGAGCGGATTCGGTTTTACTCGGTTCTCAAAACCGAATCTTATTGGCTATCCAAAACACATCACTAGATTTTATACAATACCGTATAGCGGTAGATAATACTTCTACAGCTTTTTGATGCTACAAGTCTGCATTAGAAAACCAAAAATGAAAGGTATGTCAAGGTGCGACTTTTAGAATGTATTCAAAAAAGCAACAAGTGTACGCTGTAATGTCAGCGCCAGGGGCTGTGCACCCCCCCCCCCCCCCCGAATAAAGCGACACTTAAATTGGCATTTCTACGATAGAGGTGAGGAGACGCGTTAGGCGTTTATTACATAGAATGATGGGGGTAATTCCAAGTTGATCGCAGCAGGATTTTTGATAGCAATTGGGCAAAACCATGTGCACTGCAGGGGAGGCAGATATAACATTTGCAGAGAGAGTTAGATTTGGGTGGGTTATTTTATTTCTGTGCAGGGTAAATACTGGCTGCTTTATTTTTACACTGCAAATTAGATTGCAGAATGAACTCACCCCACCAAATCTAACTCTCTCTGCACATGTTATTTCTGCCTCCCCTGCAGTGCACATGGTTTTGCCCAATTGCTAACAAAAATCCTGCTGCGATCAACTTAGAATTACCCCCCCGATACCTCCAACCCCCTTACTGGTACAAGAATCCCATTTTTAAAACATACGTGAGACCTGAATATTAGTTTTAGGCCAAACATTGGCCTTTTGGTCCCCGTTAGTGAGAGAGGGGTAAGAAGGTTATACTGCGCACAGTGCTATGAGTATACAACTCTTTTCTATAAATTATTTAATTGAGCACTTTAAGTGAAATGTTAGATTTTAATTAAGCTTCTCTCCGCATAGCTCAGGGGTGGGGAACCTTTTTTCTACCAAGGGCCATTTGGATATTTATAAAATCCTTCGGGGGCCATACAAAAATTATCAATTTAAAAATTAGCCTGCCCCCAGTAGATATGCCCCCATTAGATATGCCCCCTAGTAGCACTGCTTACACACAGACACATTAAAAGGAAAAAAACCCCAGTACTCACCAGCCCCGCTCCTGCTTCCGGACCCTTGCCCTCTGCCTGGCTGCCTGCTCCTCAGAACTATGGGAGAGACGTCATGACATCTCTCCCATAGCACACACGCGCACTGCTAGAGGCGGAAGCCGGAGCTCAGGAGTGAGCTCCTGCCTCCGGCTGCTGCTGAGGGGAAGAAGCCAGGCGTCCGCTAGTAACAAAATCTCAGCGGGCGCCCGGCATCTCCCTTGGTTAGGTGAGCCTGGGCGGGCCGGATCAAGTGGCTTTGTGGGCGTTATACGGCCCGCGGGCCTGAGGTTCCCCACCCCTGGCATAGCGGAACTCCAGGTGCTGCACACTAAAATAATTGTCTCTGGGTCCATTCCGCTTCTGTGAAATAGGTGTCAGCGTATTTGGCTGGTTGAACGTCAGATGAGATTAACACCATGGACCAATAAACGTCCTTCATGTGGATTCCTTTTTGTACACCTCCTTAGGCTGCGTGCTATGGATGGGCATCAGAAAGGCAACACTGACTTGTTGCATTGGTGCTGCCATTGCTGCGTGCATTCAGTCATGGATGATACACACGTGAACAGAGGTGTGAGATAGTTTGCGTATGCGAAAATAAGCACTGCTACTGAATCACATCACCAAACATTGGTTAAAACTATTAGAACTTGGTGGCAACCTTCACATTCGTGTAATCAAAGTGAAAAACCAATAGCACGGCTTGAAAAATCATTGATGCGGATCGTCGGTTTCTGACGCCATCCCTACTGCTTGCTACTACAGCAACCATGGAGCACCGGCAGTAACTATAAGCGAGCTCATGGGGTTCCACGAGGGAAAGGAGATTCTGAATTAAACTTCAGAAGAGACGCTTAGCCCCAAGCCGGTGGAGGCTGCACCCCCTGTAGTTGCGCCACCGCATAGCACCCTTATCGAAATCGAAACCCAAGGCCCAGTGTTGCCAAACTGGCGTTCTTTTGACTGTACCATGTAACAATAACGAACAGCTCACATCATATTACTAAACATAAAGTAACTTTACAGAATAGCTGCCATTTCCTGAGAACTATGAGGATTAGGGATTAGTTACTCATCCAATATTGTAAGTGTAACCCAGCGTTCTCCCTTTGTATACATTTGCTGTTAGGTCCCACAGCACCTCTCACTATAAGGCTGAGTATGGGTTAATCTTCAAAGGGTCCTTCAATGCGAGGTAGTGCGGATCTGAGAGAGCGATATAATTATACAGAGTAGTGCAGGGCTTGACGGCGCGGCTCCCTGACTATTTATCTTCAGGTCTTTGTACAGTATGAGGCCTTTATTTACCAATACAGGTCCCTTGGGGAACAAAGACATGCTTCTTTTTGATGTGTATAAAGCGCAGGATAAGACTGGGAAAAAGGCAGTGCAGCAGACAGCTCTAACAAGCCTTTCCTCCCCTTCGTTCTCTTTGATAATACCTGGGCCCCCTGATTGTTTGCTCAAACTGGTTATGCTGGCAGACACTAGAGACAGGCATTATGGTCGGACACAGCTATTTGCTCTCCTCAGCCCTTGGCTGTCAAGATGGCATAAAACACACACACACACACACACACACACACACACACACACACACACACACACACACACACACACACACACACACACACACATTTATGCAATAGATTTTAATGACTCGTTTCTTGGATTTTAGCAATTTATTTTGAAATGATGGGGCCCAATGCAGAGTAACTGCGGGCTATGCATCTGATTTCAGGTTGGGTATGATAGATCGACATCTATCGTGTTCAGATGAGCATGTTGACGTGGCCATAATGTCAACATTGGCCATTTTGACATTCATCATGTAGGCAATGTGAAATGTCGACGTGTGTTAGAATGTCAACACATTGTCATTGGTGGCACATCTGTCACTTACATGCTTCTGACGTCCCCAGCGGCTGCAGTGCGGCCTCTGGGTCCTGGAGGTCATGTGACCGTCACTCCCGGGTCAGCCCTCCTATGCCGCAACAGTGAGTTTTGTTCCCCTAACCCTCCCCATAGGCCTAACCCCCCCTGTAGCCTAACCCTCCTGCCTGCAACATAACCCTAACGTCAAGTTGCATGTTAATGCTTTAACAATGCCAACATCACTGTCATCATTGTGTGTCGACGTTATGAATGTCTGCTACCCCTGCTTTAGACACTGCTTCACTAAGGTCACTTGAAGAGACCATGAGATGTTCAAGCTACATCCCAAAGTGAGAATTTCTGGGTAACGCTTCACATTTTGACCCATTATCTAATTGGAGTGGCTCATTCTCCTCTGGGAAGGAGATAGCATTATTTGGATCTTTTATCCTGAGATCTAATAACCATAAATTTAAAAAATAAAATAAAAAAAAGAGCCAGAAGGATAAAAAAGACAAAGTGACTACCTGACATTATTGTAATATACACGCTTGCTCATTGGCTGCTCTTATAGTTACTCTGAGGAGCGCTGATGGATAAGGAAATGTGCAAGGAGGATTAGGTCAAACGAGAAGATGTATTTAATACAGGTTGAGTATCCCTTATCCAAAATGCTTCGGACCAGAAGTATTTTGGATATCAGATTTTTCCGTATTTTGGAATAATTGCATACCATAATGAGATATCATGGCGATGGGACCCAAGTCTAATTACAGGATGCATTTATGTTTCATATACACCTTATACACACAGTAATTTTAGCCAATATTTTTAATAACTTTGTGTATTAAACAAAGTTTGTGTACATTGAGCCATCAGAAAACAAAGGTTTCACTATCTCACTCAAAAAATTCTGTATTTCGGAATATTTGGATATGGGATACTCAACCTGTATTAGGCATTGGGTACTAAATTGACTATGCAGCGATCTTCGTCATTTTCAGCTTCTGGAATTAAAGGGGCAATAATATTAAATACAGAGACATGCCTGGTTTAGTAATGAATTTATTGCCCCTTTAATTCCTGTGGATCAAAATCACCGCACAGTGGTGGTCATTCCGAGCTGTTCGCTCGCTGTTATTTTTAGCAAAATTGCTAATAGGCTAAAATCCGGCAGTTCTGCGCATGCTTATGCACCGCAGGTCGCACGCGCTAAGCAATTTCACACAAAACTATGCTATTTTACTCACGGGCGAACTAAGCTTTTCAGTCGCTCTGTTGATCGGAGAATGATTGACAGGAAGTGGGTGTTTCTGGGTGGTAACTGAGCGTTTTCCGGGAGTGTGCTAAAAAACGCAGGCGTGCCAGCAGAAAACGCAGGAGTGGCTGGAGAAACGGGTGAGTGGCTGGCCGGACGCAGGGCGTGTTTGTGACGTCAAACCAGGAACAAAACGGACTGAGGTGATCGCAATCTAGGAGTAGGTCTGGAGCTACTCAGAAACTGCAAGGAAATACTTAATAGCAGAATTGCTACTCTTTCTCATACGTCCTAGAGGATGCTGGGGACGACATCAAGACCATGGGGTATAGACGGGATCCGCAGGAGACATGGACACTCTAATGACTTTTCATTGGGTGTGAACTGGCTCCTCCCTCTATGCCCCTCCTCCAGACCTCAGTTTTAGAAATGTGCCCAGGTCAACTGGATGCACTCTGAGGAGCTCTACTGAGTTTCTCTGAAAAGACTTATGTTAGGTTTTTTATTTTCAGGGAGAGCTGCTGGCATCAGACTCCCTGCTTCGTGGGACTGAGGGGGCAGAAGTAGGAACCAACTTCCTAAAGAGTTTCATGGCTCTGCTTCTGGCTGACAGGACACCATTAGCTCCTGAAGGGAACTGAACGATAGCCGCGCCTAGATGCTCACTCCCACAGCACGCCGTCACCCCCCTCACAGAGCCAGAAGTCAGAAGACAGGTGAGTGTTAGAAGACAGATCTTCAATCAAGAAAGTGACGGCTAAAGGTACTGCACGGCTGGTGGGAGCGCAGCGCGCCATGTTGCCCACACATACACAGGCACTGCAGGGCGCCGGGGGGGGGGCGCCCTGGGCAGCATGAAACCTATGGAAACTGGCATAAATAAGGGGCATAAGTTGCTGAGGCACAGACCTACCCCCACCAGTATAAAAAATTACCTCATAAAAGCTGAGGAGAAACACACCATTGAAGAGTGGAGCTTCCTCCTCAGTCAGCCAGCACACTGCTCAGCGCCATTTTCTCTCTCTCCTCAGGCTGCAGAGACAAGGTTGGTCCTCCTCCACTACTGAACAAGTATCAAGGTGCAAAACAGGGCGGGGGGGGGGGCACAGTGAATTTGGTGCTATATAATTGTGTGATTAACATTATAAAAGCGCTGAATGTCAGTGGGCATTTTGTGTTCACAGACATTGTGTTACTGGCGCTGGGTTGTGAACTGGAAAATCCCATCTGTCCCCCTCTGACAGATTTTACTGTGGGTCTGTCCCCCTATAAGTCCCGGAGTGTCAGTGATGTGGTTCTGCACGTGTGTGACATGTCTGTGGCAGGGAACTCTGTGGAGACATGTTAGGGACACAGAGGTGTAATATGACACCAAGAGCCTGACTGGGTGAAAGGTTACATGATAGAGTGAATCATATCAGTAAGAGGTTGGACTGAATCTCATACAGAAAATGAAAATAATCTGTTGAAGATGTGATTTTTAATAGTTCTGCTTTTCATCCACAGGGACCTTTCTGGGTCACATACAAATTTGCACAAGTAGTACAAACTGATACCGACACGGACTCTGATTCCTGTGTCGACACTAGTGATTCCAGGGGAATAGGTCCTAAGTTAGCAAATAAGCATTCAAAACATGTTTTAGCTATAAAGGAGGTGTTAGAAGTTACGAAGCCCCCTCTTTTACCACAAGGAGAGGGTTTACTTTAGTAAAGAAGTAATGTAATTTTCCCTCCACCTCAGGTCTGATTTAACCTGAAAAGAAATTTCAGATTCCCAAAAGGAATTCAGGCAGCTTACTTTTTTCCAAAAGAGGTGGGAGTCACCCCGCATTTTAGACAGGGCCCTGTCATAAAAGAGAAAAGGTGTTTCTCCCTGTGCCTGGAATGGCTTCACTTAAGGAGCCAACAGACCGCAAGTGAGTGAGGTGATTTATTGATGTGACCAATGGGACACTACTCAGGCCTACCATTGTCTGTGAGTGGGTGAGTAGTGCTATTGAAAAGTGGTCAGAAAACTTGTCATTAGACATTGACACAATAGATGGAGCTGAGATACTCCTAACGTTAGGTCATATCAAAGACGCTGCTGCGTACGTACTAGAATCCATGAAATATATTGGTTCTTGGGATCAAGAACCGCTACCATTGCAGTATCGGCTCGGAGGGCATTGTGGATTCGCAAGTGGAATGCTGATGTAGATTCCAAAATAAAATATGGAGGCTCTCCCGTATAAAGGTGAGGCCTTGTTTGGTGATGGGCTGGATGCGTTAGTCTCGGCGGCTACCGCAGGTAAGTCGACATTCTTGCCTTATGCTCCTACACCGGCGAAAAAGACACATCACTCTCACATACAGTCCTTTCGGCCCAACAAATACAAAAAGGCCAAAGGTCTCCCCTTTTTTTTGCAGGTAGGGGAAGGGGAAAAGGAAAGAAATCCTCAGGGTCTCCCGGATCGCAGGAGCAGAAGTCCACCCCTGCTTCTGTTAAATCTGCAGCATTACGCTGGGGCTCCCTTGCGGGAGTCCGCTTGGGTGGGAGCACGTCTGAAACTGTTCAGCCAAATCTGGTTTCAATCTGACCTGAACCAATGGGTCTTACAAATAGTGTCCCATGGGTACAAACTAGAGTTTCAAGACGTCCCCCCATGCCGATTTTTCAAATCGACCTTGCCAGCTTCTCTTCCGGGAAGAGAGGCAGTAACAACGGCAATTCAAAAATTATGTCAGGATCAGGTCATTGTCCTGGTACCCTTTGCACAGTAAGGAGAAGGTTTTTTATTCAAGCCTCTTCGTAGTTCCGAAGCCGGACAGCTCGGTCAGACCGATTTTAAGCCTGAAAATCTGAATCTCTACCTGAAAAGGTTCAAGTTCAAGATGGAATCCCTGAGGGTAGTGTTTTCCAGTCTGGAAGAGGGGGACTTCATGGTGTCAGTAGACATAAAAGATGCTTACTTGCATGTTCCCATTTATTCTCTTCACCAAGCTTATCTGAGATTCGCAGTACAGGATTGCCATTACCAGTTTCAGATGTTGCCGTTCGGACTCTCCACAGCACCGAGGGTATTCACCAAGGTGATGGCGGAGATGATGGTCCTCCTTCGTTAAAAAGGAGACAATATAATACCTTATCTGGACGATCTCCTGATAAAAGCGAGATCCAGGGAACAGTTGGTGCAGAACATCGCACTCTCCCTGTCAATACTCCAACAACACGGTTGGATCATGAATTTTCCAAAGTCGCAGTTGGAACTGACGACAAGATTGTCCTTTTTAGGGATGATTCTGGACACAGAAGTACGGAGAGTATTTCTTCCAGTGGAAAAGGCTCTGGAAATCCAGAAAATGGTCAAACAAATATTGAAACCAACAAGCGGGTTGATCCATCAATGCATTCGGTTGTTGGGTAAAATGGTAGCGGCCTACGAGGCCATACAGTTTGGCCGATTTCATGTCAGAGTATTCCAGTGGAACCTGTTGGACAAGTGGTCCGGATGCCACCTACACATATACCGGAAAATAATCCTGTCCCCCAAAGCCAGAATTTCGCTCCTGTGGTGGCTACACAGTTCTCACCTACTAGAGGGACGCAGGTTTGGGATTCACAACTGGGTCCTAATAACCACAGATGCTAGTCTCCGAGGCTGGAGAGCTGTCACACAGTGGGAAAGCTTCCAAGGAAAATGGTCAAGTCAGGAAGCCTGCCTTCACTTAAACGTTCTGGAATTGAGAGCCATTTACAACGGCCTTCTACAAGCGGTAAATCTTCTTCAAGATCCCGTGCAGATCCAGTCAGACAATGTAATAGCAGTCGCGTACATAAACAGGCAAGGCAGAACGAAAAGCAGAGCGGCAATGGCAGAGGTGACAAGGATTCTCCTCTGGGCAGAAAGACATGTTAGAGCTCTGTCAGCAATTTTCATTCTGGGAGTGGACAACTGGGAAGAAGACTTCCTCAGCAGACACGATCTCCATCCAGGAGAGTGGGGCCTCCACCAAGAAGTCTTCGCAGAGGTGACAAGTCTTTTGGGAGTTCCTCAAGTAGACATGATGGCATCTTGTCTAAACAAGAAGCTTCAGAGATATTGTTCCAGGTCGAGAGACCCTCAAGCAATGGCAGTGGATACACTGGTGACCCAGTGGGTGTTTCGTTCGGTATATGTTTTCCCTCCACTTCCACTGATTCCAAAAGTTCTCAAAATAATAATAAGAACAAGAGTTTGAGCAATCTTCATTGCCCCAGACTGGCCAAGGTGGGCTTGGTATCCAGATCTTCAGGAGTTGCTCATAGAAGATCCTCGGCCTCTTCCTCCTCGAGAGGACCTACTACAGCAGGTGCCATGTGTGTATCAAGACTTACCGCGGCTACATTTGACGGCATGGCCGTTGAGCGTCGGATCCTAGCCCGAAAGGGTATTCCCAAGGAAGTCATCCCCACTCTTATTCAGGCCAGGAAAGGAGTAACGTCTAAACATTACCACCGTATTTGGAGAAAATATGTGTCTTGGTGTGAATCCAAGAAGGCTCCTACGGAAGAGTTTGAGTTGGGACGTTTTCTCCATTTTCTGCAGGCTGGTGTGGATGCGGGCCTTAGATTGGGGTCAATCAAGGTCCAGATTTCGGCCTTATAAGTTTTCTTTCAAAAACAATTGGCCTCCTTTCCAGAAGTTCAGACGTTCATGAAAGGAGTTCTGCACATCCAGCCTCCATTTGTGCCTCCAGTGGCACCATGGGACCTTAATGTGGTGTTGCAGTTCCTTCAATCGGGTTGGTTTGAGCCTCTACAAGAAATAGAGTTGAAGTTTCTCACTTGGAAAGTGGTGATGCTTTTGGCGTTGGCATCCGCAAAGCGGGTGTCTGAATTGGGGGCCTTGTCCCACAAGAGCCCTTACCTGATCTTCCATGAAGATAGGGCAGAGTTGAGAACTTGTCAACATTTTCTTCCAAAGGTGGTTTCCTCTTTCCACATAAACCAACCTATTGTGGTGCCAGTAGCTACTGACACTTTCGCTGAGTCAAAGTCTCTAGATGTGGTTAGAGCTTTGAAGATTTATGTTGCTATAACAGCTCGAATATGGAAAAATAAGAATTTACTCACCGGTAATTCTATTTCTCGTAGTCCGTAGTGGATGCTGGGAACTCCGTAAGGACCATGGGGAATAGACGGGCTCCGCAGGAGACTGGGCACTCTAAGAAAGAATTAGGACTACTGGTGTGCACTGGCTCCTCCCTCTATGCCCCTCCTCCAGACCTCAGTTAGGGAAACTGTGCCCGGAAGAGCTGACACAACAAGGAAAGGATTTGGAATCCCGGGTAAGACTCATACCAGCCACACCAATCACACCGTACAACTCGTGATACTATACCCAGTTAACAGTATGAATAACAACTGAGCCTCACGAACAGATGGCTCATAACAATAACCCTTTAGTTAGGCAATAACTATATACAAGTATTGCAGACAATCCGCACTTGGAATGGGCGCCCAGCATCCACTACGGACTACGAGAAATAGAATTACCGGTGAGTAAATTCTTATTTTCTCTGACGTCCTAGTGGATGCTGGGAACTCCGTAAGGACCATGGGGATTATACCAAAGCTCCCAAACGGGCGGGAGAGTGCGGATGACTCTGCAGCACCGAATGAGCAAACTCAAGGTCCTCCTCAGCCAGGGTATCAAACTTGTAGAATTTTGCAAACGTGTTTGATCCCGACCAGGTAGCAGCTCGGCAAAGTTGTAAAGCCGAGACCCCTCGGGCAGCCGCCCAAGAAGAGCCCACCTTCCTCGTGGAATGGGCCTTTACTGATTTAGGATGCGGCAGTCCAGCCGCAGAATGTGCAAGTTGAATCGTGGAGCAGATCCAGCGAGCAATAGTCTGCTTAGAAGCAGGAGCACCCAGCTTGTTGGGTGCATGCAGGATAAACAGCGAGTCAGTCTTTCTGACTCTAGCCGTCCTGGAAACATAGATTTTCAGGGCCCGGACTACGTCCAGCAACTTGGAGGCCTCCAAGTCCCGAGTAGCCGCAGGCACCACAATAGGTTGGTTCAAATGAAACGCTGATACCACCTTAGGGAGGAATTGGGGACGCGTCCTCAATTCTGCTCTGTCCATATGGAAGATCAGATAGGGGCTTTTACAGGACAAAGCCACCAATTCTGACACCCGCCTAGCCGAAGCCAAGGCCAAAAGCATGACCACTTTCCACGTGAGATATTTTAATTCCACGGTCTGAAGTGGCTCAAACCAATGTGATTTTAGGAAATCCAACACAACGTTGAGATCCCAAGGTGCCACTGGGGGCACAAAAGGGGGCTGAATATGCAGCACTCCCTTAACAAACGTCTGAACTTCAGGCAGTGAAGCCAGTTCTTTTTGAAAGAAAATAGACAGGGCCGAAATCTGGACTTTAATGGAACCCAATTTTAGGCCCATAGTCACTCCTGACTGTAGGAAGTGCAGAAATCGACCCAGCTGAAATTCTTCTGTGGGGGCCTTCATAGCCTCACACCAAGCAACATATTTTCGCCATATGCGGTGATAATGCTTTGCTGCCACATCTTTCCTAGCTTTTATCAGCGTAGGAATGACTTCAACCGGAATGCCCTTTTCCATCAGGACCCGGCGTTCAACCGCCATGCCGTCAAACGCAGCCGCGGTAAGTCTTGGAACAGACAGGGCCCCTGCTGTAGCAGGTCCTGTCTGAGAGGCAGAGGCCAAGGGTCCTCTGAGATCATTTCTTGCAGTTCCGGGTACCAAGTCCTTCTTGGCCAATCCGGAACGATGAGTATAGTTCTTACTCCTCTCTTTCTTATTATCCTCAGCACCTTTGGTATGAGAGGAAGAGGAGGGAACACATAAACCGACTGGTACACCCACGGTGTCACTAGAGCGTCCACAGCTATCGCCTGAGGGTCCCTTGACCTGGCACAATATCTTTTTAGCTTTTTGTTTAGGCGGGACGCCATCATGTCCACCTGTGGCCTTTCCCAACGGTTTACAATCAGTTGGAAGACTTCTGGATGAAGTCCCCACTCTCCCGGGTGGAGGTCGTGCCTGCTGAGGAAGTCTGCTTCCCAGTTGTCCACTCCCAGAATGAACACTGCTGACAGTGCTATCACGTGATTTTCCGCCCATCGGAGAATCCTTGTGGCTTCTGCCATCGCCATCCTGCTTCTTGTGCTGCCCTGTCGGTTTACATGGGCGACCGCCGTGATGTTGTCTGACTGAATCAGCACCGGCTGGTTTTGAAGCAGGGGCCTTGCCTGACTTAGGGCATTGTAAATGGCCCTTAGTTCCAGAATATTTATGTGTAGGGAAGCCTCCTGACTCGACCATTGTCCTTGGAAGTTTCTTCCCCGCGTGACTGCCCCCCAACCTCGGAGGCTTGCATCCGTGGTCACCAGGACCCAGTCCTGTATGCCGAATCTGCGGCCCTCTAGAAGATGAGCACTCTGCAGCCACCACAGCAGAGACACCCTGGCCCTCGGGGACAGGGTGATCAGCCGATGCATCTGAAGATGCGATCCGGACCACTTGTCTAACAGATCCCACTGAAAGATCCTTGCATGGAACCTGCCGAATGGAATTGCTTCGTAAGAAGCTACCATCTTTCCGAGGACTCGCGTGCAGTGATGCACCGACACCTGTTTTGGTTTTAGGAGGTCTCTGACCAGAGATGACAACTCCTTGGCCTTCTCCTCCGGGAGAAACACCTTCTTCTGTTCTGTGTCCAGAATCATACCCAGGAACAGCAGACGCGTCGTAGGAACCAGCTGCGACTTTGGAATATTCAGAATCCAGCCGTGCTGTTGTAGCACTTCCTGAGATAGTGCTACTCCGACCAACAACTGCTCCCTGGACCTCGCCTTTATAAGGAGATCGTCCAAGTATGGGATAATTATAACTCCCTTCTTTCGAAGGAGTATCATCATTTCGGCCATTACCTTGGTAAATACCCTCGGTGCCGTGGACAGACCAAACGGCAACGTCTGGAATTGGTAATGGCAGTCTTGTACCACAAAACGGAGGTACACCTGGTGAGGTGGGTAAATAGGGACATGCAGGTACGCATCCTTGATGTCCAGTGATACCATGTAATCCCCTTCTTCCAGGCTTGCAATAACCGCCCTGAGCGATTCCATTTTGAACTTGAACCTTCTTATATAAGTGTTCAAGGATTTTAAATTTAGAATGGGTCTCACCGAACCGTCTGGTTTCGGTACCACAAACATTGTGGAATAGTAACCCCGTCCCTGTTGAAGGAGGGGAACTTTTATTATCACCTGCTGGAGGAACAGCTTGTGAATTGCCGCCAGCACTACCTGCCTGTCCGGGGGAGTAGCTGGCAAGGCTGATTTGAGGTAACGGCGAGGGGGAGACGTCTCGAATTCCAGCTTGTATCCCTGAGATACCACTTGTAGAACCCAGGGATCCACCTGTGAGCGAACCCACCGGTCGCTGAAGTTCCGGAGACGGGCCCCCACCGCACCTGGCTCCACCAGTGGAGCCCCAGCGTCATGCGGTGGATTTAGTGGAAGCAGGGGAGGATTTCTGTTCTTGGGAACTGGCTGTATGGTGCAGCTTTTTCCCTCTATCCCTGCCTCTGGGCAGAAAGGACGCGCCTTTAACCCGCTTGCCTTTCTGGGGCCGAAAGGACTGTACCTGAGAATACGGTGCTTTCTTTGGCTGTGAGGGAACCTGGGGTAAAAATGTCGACTTCCCAGCTGTCGCTGTGGAAACGAGGTCCGAGAGACCATCCCCAAACAATTCCTCACCCTTGTAAGGCAAAACCTCCATGTGCCTTTTAGAATCCGCATCACCTGTCCACTGCCGAGTCCATAATACTCTCCTGGCAGAAATGGACATTGCATTTATTCTAGATGCCAGCCGGCAAATATCCCTCTGTGCATCTCTCATGTATAAGACTACGGGGTAAATTTACTAAGGTGGGAGATTTTTAGAACTGGTGATGTTGCCCATAGCAACCAATCAGATTATATCTATTATCTGCTAGAAGCAGCTAGATAAATGGTAAGTAGAATCTGATTGGTTGCCATGGGCAACATCACCAGTTCTAAAAATCTCCCACCTTAGTAAATTTACCCCTACGTCTTTAATATGCTCTATGGTTAGCAATATAGTGTCCCTGTCAAGGGAATCAATATTATCAGATAGGGAATCAGACCATGCTGCTGCAGCACTGCACATCCATGCTGAAGCAATAGCAGGTCTCAGTATAGTACCTGAGTGTGTATATACAGACTTCAGGATAGCCTCCTGCTTTCTATCCGCAAGCTCCTTTAAGGCGGCCGTATCCTGAGACGGTAGTGCCACCTTTTTTGACAAGCGTGTGAGCGCTTTATCCACCCTCGGGGATGTCTCCCAACGTACCCTGTCCTCTGGCGGGAAAGGGTACGCCATTAGTAACTTTTTAGAAATCACTAGTTTTTTATCAGGGGAAGCCCACGCTTCTTCACACACTTCATTTAACTCATCTGAAGGGGGAAAAACCACTGGTTGCTTTTTCTCCCCAAACATAATACCCTTTTTAGTGGTACTTGGGTTAATGTCAGAAATGTGCAACACATTTTTCATTGCCGTAATCATGCAACGGATAGCCCTAGTGGAATGTACATTAGTCTCGTCGTCGTCGACACTGGAGTCAGACTCCGTGTCGACATCTGTGTCTGCCATCTGAGGTAGCGAGCGTTTTTGAGCCCCTGATGACCTTTGAGACGCCCGGGCAGGCATGGGCTGAGAAGCCGGCTGTCCCACGGCTGTTACGTCATCCAGCCTTTTATGTAAGGAGTTGACACTGTCGGTTAATACCTTCCACATATCCATCCACTCTGGTGTCGAGTGTCGACCCCGCAGGGGGTGACATCACATTTATCGGCACCTGCTCCGCCTCCACATAAGCCTCCTCATCAAACATGTCGACACAGCCGTACCGACACACCGCACACACACAGGGAATGCTCTGACTGAGGACAGGACCCCACAAAGTCCTTTGGGGAGACAGAGAGAGAGTATGCCAGCAGAGCCGGCCATAGGCATAGGCAAACTAGGCAATTGCCTAGGGCATTTGATATGCCTAGGGGCATGAGCAGCTTCTGCTGATTAAAATGATATGCAGCATGCCTATATTCCGTATGTAGCATTTCATATGCAGATACAGCCACAGTCTCACACAGTATATAGGCATGCTGCATATCAGTTTAATCAGCAGAAGCTGCTTGTGCATCCTAGCCACATGGCAATGCAAAGCAACAAGATGATTTTCATAAAAAAGGTGCCCGACGTTAGCATTGAGGCAAGATTTATGAGGACACATCTGATCCAAGCAGAGGCAGAGGTCACAGTGTTAGTGTCAGTGTGAGTGCTGTGTGCATGTGAGTGGGTTGGTTGTGCATTAGTGTTCGGAATATGTGTAAGGAGCATTATGTGTGTCATGTAAAAATGCATTAATAATGTGTAACATATGTGTAAAGGGGCACTATGTGTGTCATTATGTGTATAAGGGCATTAATAATGTGCGGCATATGTGTAACAGGGTACTACTGTATGTGTGTCATTATGTGTATGGGGCACTAATAATGTGCGGCATATGTGTAAGGGACATTATGTGTAAAAGGGTATTAATAAAGGTTGTCATAATGTGTAAGGTGCATTATGTTTATAAGGACATTAATGTGTCTCATGTGTAAGGGGCATTACTGTGTGGAATTTGTATAAATGCATTACTAATGTGTGGCATTATGTGTATAAGGTGCTCTACTATGTGGCGTTGCATATAGAAAGGGCACTACTGTGTCGTCTAATGTGAATAAAGAGCAATAGGGTGTGGTGTAATGTGAATAAGGAGCAATTCATTGTGATGTAATGTGAATAAGGGGCTCTACTGTGAGGAGTAACGTTTATAAGGTAAAGTGATACTACTGTGGGATGTAATATGAATTATGGACACTATCGCATGAAAAAATGTGAATAAAGTTGCGGTACTGCGTGGCATAATTGGAATTGGGGTTACTATTGTGTGGCCATGCCCCTTGCCAGCAAAAACACACCCCTTTCTGGGCTGTGCGCCAAATGTGCGAACTGTTCCTATTTAAAACATAGGGGGTACAAACACCAAAATAAAAACTGCTATGGGTGAGGGGTGATGGTGCTGGGAAAGAGGTGCAAGGTCAGAGGCAGAACCAGCGGTGGTGCTAGGGGGCACCAGCCAAAATCTTGCCTAGGGCATCATATTGGTTAGGGCCGGCTCTGTATGCCAGCACACACCACAGCGCTATATAAACAGGGATTTACACTACACAAAGTGATTTTCCCTATAGCAGCTATAATACACAGTATTGCGCCTAAATTTAGTGCCCCCCCTCTCTTTTTTACCCTATTGAGCCTGGAAACTGCAGGGGAGAGCCTGGGGAACGTCCTTCCAGCGGAGCTGTGAAGAGGAAATGGCGCCAGTGTGCTGAGGGAGATAGCCCCGCCCCTTTTTCGGCGGGCTTCTCCCGCTCTTTATATTAATATTATGGCAGGGGATTTTTACACATATATAGTTTATTAGACTATATTATGTGTTTTTTGCCATTTTAAGGTAATCTAATTGCAGCCCAGGGCGCCCCCCCCCCCAGCGCCCTGCACCCATCAGTGACCGGAGTATGTGGTGTGCATGGGGAGCAATGGCGCACAGCTGCAGTGCTGTGCGCTACCTTAATGAAGACCGGAGTCTTCAGCCGCCGATTTTCTCCCGGAATCTTCCGTCTTCTGGCTCTGCAAGGGGGACGGCGGCGCGGCTCCGGGACCGAACGACCGAGGCTGGGCCTGTGTTCGATCCCTCTGGAGCTAATGGTGTCCAGTAGCCTAGAAGCCCAAGCTAGCTGCAAGCAGGTAGGTTCGCTTCTCTCCCCTAAGTCCCTCGTAGCAGTGAGTCTGTTGCCAGCAGATCTCACTGAAAATAAAAAACCTAATAAATACTTTCTTTACTAAGAGCTCAGGAGAGCCCCTAGTGTGCAACCAGCTCGAGCCGGGCACAGATTCTAACTGAGGTCTGGAGGAGGGGCATAGAGGCAGGAGCCAGTGCACACCAGTAGTCATACCTCCCAATTGTCCCGATTTCAGCGGGACAGTCCCGCTATTCAGACGCTGTCCCTCCCGCGGGTCACAGTGTCCCGCGGGCGGGGGGGCAGTTGGGGAGGCTTTGATCTCGCACGCGCACAGCATCTATTCAGTGCAGGGAGTGAGCCGGGGGCTGCCCAGCTGCTCAGGGAGCGCTGGGCACGCCCCCAAAATGACTAAAACGGACCCACGACGCGTGGCCACGCCCACTCGATTGTAGCCACGCACCTTCCATACGAGGCCACGCCCCCTTTTCGGGGTGTCTCGGCATTACAACTTTGCCGAGCAGCTACTTGGTCAGGGTCAAACACATTTGCTAAATTCTACAAGTTTGACACCTTGGCCGATGAGGACCTAAAGTTTGGTCAATCGGTGCTGCAGGGTCATCTGCACTCTCCCGCCCGTACTGGAGCTTTGGTATAGACCCCATGGTCTTGATGTCATCCCCAGCATCCTCTAGGACGTATGAGAAAATAGGATTTTGATAACCTACCGGTAAATCCTTTTCTCCTAGTCCGTAGAGGATGCTGGGCGCCCGTCCCAGTGCGTACTTTACCTGCAGTTTAGTTATTACAGTTACACAAGTTGTGTTATCTTGGTTTCAGCATGTTGCTGCAACTGGTTCATGCCTGTTGGCGTGTGTTCTGTTGAATGCCATGTGTGCGGCATGGTTGAGGGTGTGAGTTGGTAGATATCTCACCAATAGTTAAGTAATTCCTTTCCTCGAAATGTCAGTCTGCCTGGGCACAGTTCCTACAACTGAGGTCTGGAGGAGGGGCATAGAGGGAGGAGCCAGTTCACACCCACTGAAAAGTCTTCAAAGTGCCCATGTGTCCTGCGGATCCCGTCTATACCCCATGGTCTTAATGTCGTCCCCAGCATCATCTACGGACTAGAAGAAAAGGATTTACCGGTAGGTTATCAAAATCCTATTTTCGTTAGCAATTCTGCTCTGCTAAGATACATTCCCAGAGGGCGGCAGCTTTGCGTTTGCATTGCTGCTAAAAGTAGCTAGCGAGCGAACAACTCGGAATGACCACCAGTAAATTTAACGCATTGTGTCTAAATCTAGGCAAACAAATCCTTTACAGAAAATCCCAAATTCCCAGCAGTCCAGATAAAAATATTCCCAGAAGTGTATATATGCATTTACATCTCGATATGGAGACATCACTGTCCCATTCCCCATTCGATTACAAGTACAGGTCCCGCGTGTACAGTATCTGCCAGGTGAAGCAGGGATATTCAGTGGAAAGCTGTGCAAGGAGACGGGGGACAACACCATAAGGCTCATTTAATGATTTACTCTGCAAATGTTTTACAGATAGTGCCGCAGGTTGGATGTGAGCCAAGTGTACCGCTGCTCATCAGAGGGCCGGACGGAGGATGCTGGAAATTAGAGGCTTGAGAAGCAGCTTTAGAGGCAGGTAAGGTGGCGGTCTGTAATCATGGACAGGATAATGGGACATTTCACAAGATATATGTTGACAAGAGAGATACAGGATCTTTAACCCCCTCTGAACGAGCGTCTCTCCCATCAGGCAGTTATCAATCAGTCGCACTAAAGGACATTTGTTCCTCTGCAAAAGGTAAAATGCAATCTCAAATAAAACACATCCCCTATTTAGTCAGCAATTCAATTGAAAGCAGGTAATTTTAGACGTAAAGCGTTCTGTAGAACCTTGCTGCTTACTATTACTCTGTGACTCCGCAAGAACCATAATTTCCAGGGGATTGTGACTGATTGGTGATAATGCGGATAATATGACCACTTTCTGCATCATGGTCAATGTTATCTGTGCCTGTACCTATCATGCTACATATATGGAGGTATTTGCTTTGTTCCTTTACCTGTTGCTCCGCCCTACACCTGGAGAGATAGACCAGGAGTGAGCAAACGTACACTGTGTACAGTAAGGACAGGTTCACATAATTGCTACAATATAATTAGATGCGGACGCATCCCCAGATGTGCCTTTCATAACACGTATTTCAGGCTACTGGTGTGCTGGTGAATGAGGAGCAGTGTTAAGGGCCCTACACACTGAGAGATTTGAGCAATTTGCATGCTGAAGAATATGAGCGATTAACGATTTTTTAGGTAACGATTTTGAACACACACTCCAAACGATTTGTATACAACGATATTATCCAAATTGGCTTGCAATGATAAACGATGATAGACCAACGTTGAACGAGTGCAGGGTCGCGCATCGTTCATCGACGGTGCCTCCACACTGAACAATATGAACAATATATTGTTTATTTTTTACCGATATCGTCCATATTGTGTAGGGCCCTTAAGTGATAATGGGGCAGATGTATTAAGCCTGGAGAAGTGATAAATCAGTGATAAGTGCAAGATGATAATGCACCAGCCAATCAGCTCATAACTGTAAATTTACATATTGGAGCTGATTGGCTGGTGCGTTATTACCTTGCACTTATCACTGCTTTATCACTTCTCCAGGCTTAATACATCTGCCCAAGTGACTATTATCAGCTCTGTCTAGCTGCTTCTGATTGGCTGATTGTGTGTTGACTCCTCCAGCCTATTGTACATAATACATCTCTGTTTCCATTCTGGCTACTGTTGCTTCTTTAAGCAGAAAACACATTTGGATGTAATATAATAGCTAATTCCTGTGGGGTTAAAGTCGTAGCTCAGCGTCTCTGGTATATGTTGAGTCTTGTGTCGCTGCGTCTGAGATGCGAATAAGATGCAAAATGGCATCTTAAATGGACAGGATTGAGGATTGAGTATCCCAAGAATGTATCAATTAGGAAAGCAAGAGATATCTCCTGCTTTCTGTTTGCTGGCTCCCACAGCAGCCATCCCCATAGATTTCTATGGGGACAGATTTTAGCAAGAGCTGATTTTACCTACGTGAGCTAATGCAGTCTCCAGATGTCGTTAGCCCATTACCTGATATAGAGCTGCCCTGCCGGAGAGGGATCTTGGAATCTCTCTCCCTTGGGCTGCAGGAGATCCTAAGTGTATTGCAAAGCCGCGGATGTGATTACTTTACTTCTTCCTGACCGCCAGCATGGGCACTTACTTACGCGAGACAATTTAAATTGAGACAAAATAATACTTATTGCTGGGCAATGATGGCCCGGGATGCACGCTCGCGAAAAAGGCGTCACGTATCTGTGCATGCTGGACGGCAGAGCAGAGTGGTCGGTGACTGTGCTGCTCAACCAACCCCTGTCTTCATGTGCTGGACAGCCGAGCAGAGTGTCGGGAGACTGCACTGCTTGGCCAGCCCATCTCTCTTGTGTGGCTGGACCGGCACATCAAACCATCTGCCCTTCTGGTATTTGCAATGCTGGGGCACAGCGCATATCTTAATAGTTATGTCCCATAGAATCTAACTGAAACTACTCACCAACCCTTACAAAGCCCTCAACAAAACAGCACTCTTTCATGCATCTCAAATCTCTTCTTTAAATAGTCTTTGTCACAGGCTCTTAGGCTGGCTACACACTAGAACGATGTGTAGCCGGCCAATCCGACAGGCCCAAGTTGGTACATACTTGCCCGATACAGGGGACAATGGTGCAGTATAGGATGCCATGCTTTATTCAGCCGTGCAGCACGGCCGACCAGGAGATATCACATGTGACTACTGGAGCTTGCAAATCGGGCATGCACACGGAACAAGCCGGCCGATATGTCGTTCCGAATTGTCCGGAAACTACATATTGGTCCAAGTGGGTAATTCAGACATGATCGCTCGCTGGCGTTTTTTTGCAGTGCTGCGGTCAGGTCAGAACTGCGCATGCGTATGCACCGCAATGCGCAGGCGCATTGCACGGGTACAAAGCGGATTGTTGCTGTGCGATGGGTTTTACGAAGAATCCATTCGCGCAGCCGATCGCAAGGAGATTGACAGGAAGAGGGCGTTTGTGGGTGGCAACTGAATGTTTTCAGGGGGTGGTTGGAAAAAATGCAGGCGTGTCCAAGCGTTTGCAGGGCGGGTGTCTGTCTGACGGACAGGCTGAAGAGATTGCAGTGGCTATGTAAGTTCTGGGCAACTCAGAAACTGCACAAGGTTTTTTTGTACCGCTTGGCTGCACATGTGATCGCACACTTGCACAGCTGAAATACACTCCCCGGTGGGCGGCGATTATGCGAATACAGGACTGCAAAAAACAGCTAGCGAGCGATCAGGTCTGAATTACCCCCCAAGAGCATTCGCATACCCACCCTTCGATCCACCTGAGATTTGCATCTTGCCTAATCTCTGACAACCACCTCTCTGGCCCCCTGCACATCTTCCATACCACTACGCTCTTACGGAACTTCCCATCGTGCTCAGTCAGACTCTCTCTGGGCATTCAAAACTTCAAATGCTTTCTGAAAACCCATTTGTGTCTCATAGCTTGCCCTTTACTGTAACTATGCATCACCTGCCTTGCAGCCGTGTGTGCGGAATATTTTGCACACTCCCCTTCCCCACTCCAGCAAACCTTTCTACAGTCCTGCAAATAAATAAAAAATAACAATAATTCTTCATATACCTAGAATACCTTAGCGACTGCAAACCCCATGCGTGTTGCTGAAATACTAACTCACTTACACCTGTCACTTCCTATCACACTGCGCTGAAAGTCAAATCTTTATCTTGTCCATTCAGTGCTGATTACACTTTCACCTGCCAGGCTGCCTTCTAGTACCACTGACTACAAAGAATATGCTGCCAGTATCTGAGATGTCAATTATACAGGAAGGTCAGCTGTCCATAACAACTGGCCAATCAGTGTGTAACGTCTGTGTTAGCTTCCTAATATGTAGTTCAACATGCATCGTAAACCTTCATTTAATTACACGCACGTTCCCAATATCACGTTTGGTTTTTGATGTAACCGTGATACAACATTCGCTATGGAAATACTATTTGTGTGAATGTATGAATGCAAAGTAGATTCAGTATTTATCCTTTTGCATTTTTGCTGTTATACTGTTCCCAGATAATAAAATATCACGTTATGTATGTGTGTAGGAAGATGCTGCTTCTGTGAAGTTATTTTACATTTTGTAATGAAGTTGAATCCCTCTGCACACAAATCGCTTACACCTCCCTCGTTGCAGGGAATGTTTACTGTATTCCGCTTCTTGAGCTTCCGATGTATTCCGAGTTTCTGATTAGGATCATTTATACCTAACAACACCGGCAGCTATTACTCCACATAATGTAGTAAACCGCCGCAGAAAATACATTGCTTTGGGAAATTATTCATTACCTTGAAAGGATTCTGAGATTTCATTTCTTTTTTCCATATTTCCCTTTAAAGAGCAATCACAGGAGGAAAGAAAGTGTTTGCAACTAGTAGATCTGCCTGTGACGCATGCCTGGGGTCCCAGCACACCAGGTAACCCTCCACTCTGTGGACCCTCATTGGACATTAATGCAAGTTTTATCCTTTTTTCCCCCACAACTTGCTCTTTTTTTTAAGTTCACTGGTTGCAGTGACATGACTTGTAGGTACTTGACCTCTGGTGAAAGTTGCGAGCGGATGATGAGGGTGTTTGCAGGCTGCGCCTGATTCGCCAGGCTCGTCTGAGACACACCCACTTATGCAAATGTAGTGTAACTATTGTAGCTATCATCTGATGGTTGGTTCTATATCGGAGGGGCTGAAGGGACGTTGTGACGTATTGAGGGGAGGAGCTACGCCACCAGGGGGAGGAGCTACGGGCGAACAGGGTACCCGAAAAGTACCCTCGCGGGCTCGCTTCGCTCGCCACGCTTCGGGCACGGTGGCTCGCTCCGCTCCGCTCACCACCTAATTACTAAAGGTAATAGTTGGTGGCGTGGATTGTAGAGGAACTATCCCGCTGGCCTAGCTCCTCCCCCTTGCGTCATAACTCCTCCCCCTTACGGAAAAGGTCCCTTAGCCCACTTGATTCTAGCATCTACCATCATCTGATAGCAGGATTACAGTGTAATAAACACTGCGTAACAGAGCTCTGTGCTGCCCTGTGTTGACACTGCCGTCTAAGTGCATGATGTCACTCAGAGGGGGTGGGGCCGTCTGCTCAGAGCTTTCTGAGAGTACTCTGAGTGGCTGTACAGTGGCAAGGTGCCTGCATGAAGCTCCAGGGGGGCACTGCCGCAGTGATAATATCTGCAGAGTGCCTTTCCAGACAGCACTGTGTGGCAGCACCGCTCGCACACCCTGGCCAATATTTACTAATATTCGTGTTTGAGTCGGTTTGTGAAGTGTTTAAACTCGTTTTGTATCGGGTGCATTTTCATGCAACTTTTTGAATCCATGGCCCTCATTCCGAGTTGTTCGCTCGGTAAAAATCTTCGCATCGCAGCGATTTTCCGCTTAATGCGCATGCGCAATGTTCGCACTGCGACTGCGCCAAGTAAATTTGCTATGCACTTAGTAATTTTACTCACGGCTTTTTCATCGTTCTGGCGATCGTAATGTGATTGACAGGAAATGGGTGTTACTGGGCGGAAACAGGCCGTTTTATGGGCGTGTGGGAAAAAACGCTACCGTTTCCGGAAAAAACGCGGGAGTGGCTGGAGAAACGGGGGAGTGTCTGGGCGAACGCTGGGTGTGTTTGTGACGTCAAACCAGGAACGACAAGCAGTGAAATGATCGCAGATGCCGAGTAAGCCTGGAGCTACTCAGAAACTGCTACGAGGTGTGTAATCGCAATATTGCGAATACATCGTTCGCAATTTTAAGATGCTAAGATTCACTCCCAGTAGGCGGCGGCTTAGCATGAGCAAATCTGCTAAAATCCGCTTGCGAGCGAACAACTCGGAATGACCTCCCATATACGCAAAGTTACGAAGCAGTCGACTTTATGGTTTTCGTGTTTTCTGATGTCGATGCCAGTCGTTTTTTTTTGGCACATTTACGGCCGTCATTGTCGTTTGCGTACGTGTTTTTGTTGTATTTGCTGTTTTTTTCCCTAAGTTAAACGCGGCAGGGTTTTTTTTTCCCCGCAGCCGCATTTTCACTTTCAGTTTCGATTTTCATCCCCGTTCGTGATTGGTTGTGTTTCAGATGGTAGGAGTGTCTGTGCGCAACCATATAAATACGCCCCAAACCGTCCGCACCTCATGGGTTTAGTTAGTGGTGAGGAGGAGGGAGGTTGTGCTGTGGAGGTAGGTGAATTTTTGGTTTGGTGAGGAGTGTTGGTAGCGATTTCTGAGTGTGGTATTGTGTTTGAAAGTCGGCTTGTCATTCTTGTTGTCTTGTATTTTGTGGTTTTGTCTCATTTTTAGTCCAAGTTATTTTTCTTTATAGTCCCTTGTCAGTGTGTGTGTGTGTGTGTGTGTGTGTGTGTGTGTGTGTGTATGTGGGTGTGTGTGTGTGTGAGTTGTGTAGTGGTAGTGGAGGAGTGTATTGTTTGGTTGTTGTTTTTTTCTGTGTTAACTGTTTAGACACACAATTATGTGTGACTCAGAGGTGGGTGAGGTGGAGGGTGTGAGTGAGGGGGAGGAGGTCGGTCAGGTGGAGGAGGTGAGTGTTAGTGAGGTTAGTGAGGTGGAGGAGGTGGGTGAGGTTGCTGCAGCAGCCTCAAGTGATAGTGACAGTCAGAGTGCTCCGCAGCCACGCACCACTACTAAGACTGGGCGGAATGTAAAGTTTAGTTTTGCTGAAAATGTGGCATTGGTGCGTGAGCTGATGAAGTATCAGAGGCAGCTATTTGGCCCTGAGTCCGCCAAAGTGCCAACACGGAGGAAGACGGTGTTGTGGGTGAAAGTTATTGCTGCTGTCAATAGTGAGGGGGTGGTCAAGCGGACGGAGGACACGTGCCGCAAACGGTACTATGACATAAAGCGACGTGTCAAGTCCAAAATGGCCAAGGAGGCCAAGTCGGCTCGGAAAACCGGTGGTGGGCAGCCCTATATTGCAAGATATCTGGAGTATGAGGAGCCCATGCGGAGTGTAATACCTCCTGAAGTTGTCTCTGCAACCCATGTCCGGGATTCAGATCGGCCCAGGAAGAATGGTGAGCATGTGTATTTGCATTTACATTCTATGTTTGTTTTGTTTTTTTTTGTTTTTTTTGTTTTTTTTTAAATGTGTGTCATGTGACGTTGCATATTACTCCCATCTTCAAGTGTGTGTCAGCCAATACATTGTTTTGGTTAATGTTTTATACAAAAGCCAATGTAACATCTTACTTTATTGTATGTCATGTGTTTTTCTGAAAGATATTTTGCATGTGTAGTTTGGATTTGGTGTGTCTCTGAATTGTTCTGCAATAATGTTTTCCTTTTGGGCGTTTTTAAAAAAAAAATTGTGACTATGTTTTATATTTAAGTGATCCATGTGCAATGTTTAAAAAACAGTGGTTGTCATGTTAGAGGCTGGAGTAGTGGAAAGTGGTTTGGAAACCACTTACATGTGTAATGTCATTATTAGATAATGTTAAATTTTTAATCAAAATAACACTATTTCTTTGATAATTTTTTGCTTGTATTTGTACCGTGACACCACACTGCAGTGTAATTTAAAAAAAATTGCTACATTTTGTTTTGGCTCATATAGTGGTAATGTGTGTTTGGAGTGCCACATCACAGAGCAATTTATACATTGCATCTGTAATATTTATCCTTTCAATACAAAATGAAGATGTGTGTGTTTTTTTGTTTTTTGTTTTTTTTACTTGTGGCCTATGTCAGTGTCCTGTACATGTTTTCCTGTGTTGATTTTGCCATAGTGCATATGTCTATTGGACAATGTTTATTGTTTTATGTTTTATTTTTTTTCCGGTCCTTATGTTTTTTTTAAAATAGAAACCAAGCATTTCTAAAAGAATAAATGTTTATAAGCATAATGGGTGGATGTATACACAATAGCATGAACATTTTTTATTTTTTTATTTTATACAGTGTTAGAAAAAAGCAGTACTACTCGTCGGCCAGTAACTCCTATCACATCTGATGATGATGACGCTGCGGAAGCAGGTAAAGTGTCCATTGTAGTATAGGGTATGCTTGTAAAGGAATGGCCATAACAAAATTGCACTTTCATTAAAAGGTCCATCAAAAGAAGTATGGAGCAGCAGAAGTGGCACTTCTGTAAGACATCACCACAAAAAACCTGTGGCCGAAAAGAAAGCAAGGTCGTATGTCCCGGCCCAACCACAGCAGGCTACCCCGCCACGAAGATTATCGTCCGTATGTTCTGTCCCCCCACTCCAAATTTTGGACACACCTCCAAGACGTCATCCACACTCACCTCATCTTGATTGTGAGTATCAAACTGAAATAAATGAGAAAAATTACAGAACGTAATCAAAATATTTCATAACCGCATTAAGTCAAAACACATCAAAAACTTAAATACTTACCGCAGTAAGTAAAAGCTGAAATGGAATCCAAGCTATATGGCCATGTCCACATCCAGTAAAGATATGTATGTCCACTTGAGCCATACAGTATGACATTGTGTGTAAGATGCTGCAACAAAAAAGCATGTTTTTTTTATTGAAAAAAGTAAGGTTGTTTTTCCAAATTTCACATGTGTGTTTGAGGTAACATTGCTAAATACATATAAAAACATTACTATGTTTGTTTGATCAAAGCTATAAGGTAAAACATTATGTATTCTAATGTGTTTTTATGGTGGAGTATGTGTGAGCTACAATAAAACTAAAGTGTTTGCTTTCACAATTAAGTAACCAGACACATTTGCCACAAACAGGCATATGTATGTATTTAACCTATGAGTGATGATGTTGCTAGGCAGAATAGTTGAAAGCAACAGTGAATGACATGTGTTCCATGTGTAGTGATTTGTTTACATTTCTCAAACATATGGATAGCTAACGGAGATTTGTTTAACATTTCAGCTTCTAGTCCTGGGAACAGCATCCCTCCGCAACAACAGCAACACAGTGACATGGAGGAGACAAACATCTTAGAAATGCAGCCATTAAGGCAAGGAATGAGCCCCCCAGCACCTGTGAGTACACCACCACAGCAAAGCACACCACCACCACAACACAGCCCAACAACACCAGGAACACAAGGCCCTGATCAGGTGTTTTGGTCCATTTGGGCTAGACAGCAGGCCACTAATGAAGATTGCCTGTGTAGGCAGACACAAATGTTTGCAAGCCTACCATCTCACCTCAGAAGAATATCAAGAAATCTGAGTAGACAAAATGAACAAACAACCAGAATAGGCAATACCATGGAACTAATGCGTACAGACGTTACACAGGTCATGGGCAACTTACAGCGCATAATGGAAGAACAGCACAGACTAATGGAAGAACAGCACAGACTAATGGAAGAACAGCACAGACAACAGCAAAGTTATATGAACATTTTTCAAAACAATCAAAAGATTAATGAAAGTTTATTCCGAATGGTAGACAATCAAAATGCTGCTACACGTGAACTCAATGCCACCCTCCCTAACCTGAATGAAACACTCAGATGCATGCACCAACAGCAAACAAGCAGAAGTTCTGGTACGACTACTCCAAATATCACGCCAGTCTCATCACCACCAAGACGCTCCACCAGAGCACGACAACATGACAGTGCTAAAGGCAAAGGGCAGGACAAGCAGCCACCAAAAAAACGTGAAAAAAATACAAGTTAGACATTTGTGATAAGTAACTCAAAATAGTTAGTAAGTGTATGTTTGACAAAAAATCTATAACACTTAGCTCCTTGACAATTTTTACAACATCATTAATTATAAGTGGTACAAACAACAACATAAAATTTGTACGCACATTTATTCTTTACCATTTTTTGGGGGGTATTGGAGGAGGGAAATGTTAATGGAGCCGCACATACATGTTAGCAGGAAGTAAACTGACCACTTGATTTTTTTCTAATCATTACTCTTTCTAGATTCCAATCATTCTGTTTTCCTGCAGACACAATAATTGGCAGCCAGGCAGAATGTCTTTAGCAGGAAGTAAACTGACTACTTGATTTTTTTCTAATCATTACTCTTTCTAGATTCCAATCATTCTCTTTTCCTGCAGACAATCCAAATTACAATGTTATTGATACATATTTTACCTTTCTTCTCTATACAACATTACAAGAAGAACACAATTGAGTTGCGTAAAAAGCTTTCAATATGTTGGCTTTGAATTTTTTATAAAACATTGACAAAATGAATGTCAGTATTGTTGGGACATGTTTGTGTGTGTTAAAAATTAGTAAGAATGTTATTACACATGATGCTGAAACAAATATGTACTTTTTAAACAAAAATCAAAGAATGTGTATAATAATGTATATATGTGGCAAACTGTGTATTTACTTACACATCATCAAGTTTACTGCATCAAACATTAGGAAATAAATTATTCCTGATTACAGTAAATTTGTGTGTCTTAAATATGATGGTGCATCACACATGTATTCCTCAAGGCTAACATATTATATGTTGAGGAGTGTTTTTTGGGAACACAGGATCTCAAACTCGGCCCTCAGGAACCCACACAGTGCATGTTTTGCAGGTCTCCTCACAGAATCACAAGTGACATAATTAGCTCCACCTGTGAACCTTTTAACGTATGTCTGTGAGTAATTCATACACCTGTGCTTCTACTGGGTTACCTGAAAAACATGCACTGTGTGTGGTCCTGAGGGCCGAGTTTGTGAACCTGTGCATTAGGACGTTACACACAATGATAAAGTGAAATACTAAATGGATTATGTGGGCTTGTAAGAAATTAGCACTGCAAGTTTACGATCACTTATGCCACTCATAATCTGTTGTTTGGAGTTTAAAAATACACACAATACACATGCAACATTTGTTTTTCATAAAGCGAGGGTATGTTTGTATGTGTCAAGGAGACAGACACATTCTGAGTAATGGTTTTGGCAATAAAAATGGCAAAACATCTATTTATGATTACACAACAAATGAAATAAGCAAACCAAACTTACCTTAGAAATAGCGAGTGATGAGCTCTTGCCTAACCTGCCTCCCTACATCTGTACTCCAAGTATCACCAGATGTCTCTAATTCCTTTGCTTGCTGGCTGCTTTCTTCCTCCTCCTCCTCCTCCTCCTCCTCAACATGTGGCAGATGTTGTTGCAAACACATGTTATGAAGAAAGCAGCAGCAGAACACAATTTGAGTCACCTTGGAGGGACTATACAACAAAAGGCCACCAGACTTATCCAGACACCGAAACCTAGATTTCAGCACACCAAAACATCTTTCTATCACATTCCGCGTGGACTTATGTGCATGATTGTAATTGTGTTCAGCAGGGGTATCAGGTCGGGACAATGCAGTTAGAAGCCAAGAGAAACAGCCATATCCTCCATCACCTAAAAGACAGATATAGTAACGTGATTCATGTTAAGATACAGCAACACATAAGTAACACACTGTGGGGCAGATGTATTAACCTGTAGAAGGCATAAGGAAGTGAAAAACCAGTGATATGTGCAAGGTAATAAAGGCAGCAGACAATCTGTTCCTAAATGTTCATTTACATATTGGAGCTGATTGGCTGGTGCCTTTATCACCTTGCACAGATCACTGGTTTCTCACTTCCTTATGCATTGTACAGGTTAATACATCTGCACCTGTATTTGGACAAAGTATACGCAGGCCTACACATATCAAATTACATACCCAGCAGCCACCCATCTGGCATTTGTCCGTCCTCAAACTTATCAAAGAGGGATGACTGACTGAGGATGAAGGAGTCATGGCAGTCCCCAGGGTAACCAGCAACAACACTCATTATTTTGAGATTTGCATCACAAACCACCTGCACATTTGTGGAGTGTTCGAAATGGCGATTAGTATATATGTGCTGCCTGCCCCTAGGTGGTCTCAGCTGAATGTGTGTGCAATCTATGGCTCCAAGCACATTGGGCATGCCAGCCAGCTCATAGAAATCTACCCTGATGGCATGCCACTGAGACTCCTGGGTAGGGAAGCAGATTTAGGCCTTGATGTGGGGCTGCAAAACAGCCAACACCTGTGTGTATATTTTAAAGAACAATAAACATGAGATTTTAGGACAGAACTGGCCACGAGAAATTAAAACAAACAAAAAACAGAAGAGGTAGTTAGGTATACATCACCTGTGTTAAGATTCTGGAAAATGAGGGCTGTGAGATTCCTATGACATCCCCAGACACAGCCTGAAAGCTGCCAGTAGCCATAAAGTGCAACACAGCCAGGAGTTTGTGCAGGCCTGAGACAGAGCGAAAGCGTGCTGTCTCAGGGTCTGGGCCCAGTTTGACAAGGTCATACAGACGGAAAATGTTGTCACGATTTAGACGGAACATCTGTATGACCTTATCATCGGACAATGCATTCAAGGTTAAACGCCCCCTAAAAAAACAAGGCCTGCGCAGCCTCCGCGGAACCTGTACAACCTGCTGACCATGTTCAGTTTCTTGGCCCTGGGTACTTACAGGCTGATGTCTGAGTCTGAGGAATCCCACAGCACACAAAAGATCACTGGCCCACAGTCCTGCTGCCATTTCTGATTGTAGGTGTATTGAAATGGGCCTAACATCCTTTTATAGGCATCCTAATTCAGGTGTGATTGATTTTTGAGTTGCAACACATGTAAACACGATTGAAAAAAGCAGGTCTATTTTTTTTGCCGCTTTTTTTACCGATTCGCAAAAAAATACGACCGCAATTGAGCACTCAGAAACTAACACCCAAATACGAATGAATATTGAATTCCCGTATTGTATGAAATAACAGCCGCGTTTGACCGATGGTCTATTCATTCGTATTTCGGAACTTTGCAAATCAAACCATTACGAATAGTCCAAACACTGCCGAGATTGGTGCTTAGTGAATTCCCGGATTGGGACTTAGAAAAAAAAACACAAAACAGACAAACTCGAATTCTTAGTTAATATTGGCCCCTGAATGCACGTTTATAAACAATAAAGCATGTTTCATACTCTGTGTGGGCAGGGGAAGGCTGCTGAAATGTTTACTAGTGTGGACTTTAAAGAAAAGGTACAATTTGATATTTGTGTCTTGTCCAATTAGCTTGGAAATTACTTGCACCCTCTAGCCACTTACTATAATGTGTACAAGTTGTGTTCTGTGCTGTTGCCTATCTTTTGCACCCACGGTGAAGCCACACCGCCTTTGGTACTAATGCTTCATCAGCAGAGGCGTATCTAGCACGGGGCGAGCAGGGCACGTGCCCTGGGCGCCGTGGAAGCCCCAACAGAGGGGGCGCCACCGGCACGGCCCGCTCACCCCATGCGACAGGGATTCCGCCGGCGCTACCTGCGGCGCTCTCCCTGTCTCCCCGGCTGCTGTGCCTGTCACACTGGACAGGCAGCGGCAGCCAGGAGCCTCCCCTCATCCCCCCCCTCCTCCCTGCACATTGTACTGTACGCGATCGCGCGTGCGCGCGACCGCGACCTCGGAGGTGCGCGCGTGCGCGGCCTTAACAGGTGAGCGGGCTTTACAATTATGTTTATATATTTTTTCTGTCGGGAGAGGGGGGTGCGGGACAGTGTGTGTGTGTGTTTAGTGTGTGTGAGTGTGTGTTAATTGTGTGAGTGTGTGACAGTGTGAGTGTGTTAATTGTGTGTGTGTGGGACAGTGTGAATGTGTGTTAATTGTGTGTGTGTGGGACAGTGTGAATGTGTGTTAATTGTGTGGGTGTGTTAATTGTGTGTGTGGGACAGTGTGAGTGTGTGTTAATTGTGTGAGTGTGTTAATTGTTTGTGTGTGTGGGACAGTGTGAATGTGTGTTAATTGTGTGGTTGTGTTAATTGTGTGTGTGTGTGGGACAGTGTGAGTGTGTGTTAATTGTGTGTGTGTGGGACAGTGTGCGTGTGTGTTATTTGTGTGTGTGGGACAGTGTGCGTGCGTGTGTGTTAATTGTGTGTGTATGTGGGACAGTGTGCGTGTATGTGTGGGACAGTGTGCGTGTGTTAATTGTGTGTGTGTGTGTTAATTGTCCCGACGGCTATTGGCGTCTGTAGTGTGCGCCCCGTCCTCCTCCGCTGCCGCTGACAGGAGCGGCGGTGTGCGGCTCTCCCCCTCCTCCGCCGGCTCCGTCCTCCCGTCGTGGCCCTGCAGTGTGTGGTCTCCCCAGCAGCAGCAGCAGCAGCAGCAGCAGGTTAGTCTCTCTCCCCCCCCCCCCCTCTCTCTCTCTCTCTCTCTCTCTCTCTCCTCCTGTGGATTGAAGTTTGTAAGTATCATTTTCATTTTTAGATGTACCCCTATTGGATTCTACTGGACAAGTGGACGTGACCAGCGTGGGATGTCGGTAAGTAATCTGTCTCTCATTTTTACAGGTACCCCTATTGAATTCTACTGGACAAGTGGACGTGATCGGCGTGGGATGTAGGTAAGTAATCTGTCTCTCATTTTTACAGGTACCCCTATTGGATTCTACTGGACAAGTGGACGTGACCGGCGTGGGATGTAGGTAAGTAATCTGTCTCTCATTTTTACAGGTACCCCTATTGAATTCTACTGGACAAGTGGACGTGACCAGCGTGGGATGTAGGTAAGTAATCTGTCTCTCATTTTTACAGGTACCCCTATTGAATTCTACTGGACAAGTGGACGTGACCAGCGTGGGATGTAGGTAAGTAATCTGTCTCTCATTTTTACAGATTCCCCTACTGGATTCTACTGGACAAGTGGACGTGACCGGCGTGGGATGTAGGTAAGTAATCTGTCTCTCATTTTTACAGGTACCCCTATTGGATTCTACTGGACAAGTGGACGTGACCGGGGTGGGATGTAGGTAAGTAATGTGTCTCTCATTTTTACAGCTACCCCTATTGGATTCTACTGGACAAGTGGACGTGACCGGGGTGGGATGTAGGTAAGTAATGTGTCTCTCATTTTTACAGCTACCCCTATTGGATTCTACTGGACAAGTGGACGTGACCGGCGTGGGATATAGGTAAGTAATCTGTCTCTCATTTTTACAGGTACCCCTATTGGATTCTACTGGACAAGTGGACGTGACCGGTGTGGGATGTAGGTAAGTAATCTGTCTCTCATTTTTACAGATTCCCCTACTGGATTCTACTGGACAAGTGGACGTGACCGGCGTGGGATGTAGGTAAGTAATCTGTCTCTCATTTTTACAGGTACCCCTATTGGATTCTACTGGACAAGTGGATGTGACCGGCGTGGGATTTAGGTAAGTAATCTGTCTCTCATTTTTACAGATTCCCCTACTGGATTCTACTGGACAAGTGGACGTGACCGGCGTGGGATGTAGGTAAGTAATGTGTCTCTCATTTTTACAGCTACCCCTATTGGATTCTACTGGACAAGTGGACGTGACCGGCGTGGGATATAGTTAAGTATGTGTGAGTGTGTCTGTATATTTTAATAAATTTTTACTGTCACGGTGTGTGAGTTGTGTTTTTATTTGGGTATTTTTTCTGTTGTAGAACTACAGGTACCGGCGGGCCCGTTATTTCCCTGCATGTTGGTACTTGAGGTTCTCCAAGTACCAGCAAGTGGGGGAGGCTTTCTGGGCCTTGTAGTTCCACAACAAAATACAATATTCTTTTTTTACTTACATTTATTTATTTTATTATTACCAGCTATTTATATAGCGCACACATATTCCACAGCGCTTTACAGAGAATATTCGGTCATTCACATCAGTCCCTGCCCCAGTGGAGCTTACAATCTATATTCCCTATCACATGTACACGCACACACATTCATGCTAGGGTTAATTTTGTTGGGAGCCAATTAACCTACCAGTATATTTTTGGATTGTGGGAGGAAACCGGAGTACCCGGAGGAAACCCACGCAAGTACGGGGAGAATATACAAACTCCCCACAGTTAGGGCCATGGTGGGAATTGAACCCATGACCTCAGTGCTGTGAGGCAGTAATGCTAACCATTACACCATCCGTACTGCCTTACATGGCTATCAGCCTCGCATCCACAGCCCACGGATGGGGGGGACAGCCTTGGGCTTCACCCCTGGCCCTTGGGTGCCTGGAGGGGGGTGACCCCTTGATTTAAGGGGTCCCCACTCCTCCAGGGAACCCCGGCCAGTGGTGACTAGTTGGGGGGGGTAATGCCATGGCCGCAGGGACCTACATAAATGTGTCCCCCGGCTGTGGCATTATGTCCCTGGCTAGTGGAGCCCGGTGCTGGTTTTAAAAATACGGGGGGACCCCTACATCTTTTGTCCCCCGTATTTTTGGAACCAGGACCGGACTAAGAGCCCGATGCTGGTTGTCTAAATACGGGGAACCCCTGTCCAATTTTTTCCCAGTATTTAAAAAACCAGGACCGGCTCAAAGAGCCCGAGGCTGGTTATACTTAGGAGGGGGGAACTCACGCAGTTTTTTTTTACATTTTTAACCCATTCAGACCCTTCTCCATTAAGTTAATGGAAGCCCTGGACAACAAAATTGCATTCATGTCCTCCTCCCACTCCCTTCCCAGTCCCAAACACAAATTATTATTTTTTTCTATAAAAATGTACAATATATCACAAGTATGATGAGCAGGCATGCAGCGGGCATTGGCGGCTTTGGACTGAGTTGCAAATTAGTGACGGAGGGCTGGGTCAGTTGATGGTGGGCGAGTTTGTAAGCCATTGGTGGTGGCAGCGGGCATCGGCTCAGAGGCAGTGGCGGGCATTGGCTCGGTGGCGGTAGGGGTCATCGGCAGGATTCGGCAGACATTATGGCTGTAGTGCCTCACCGCACATCACTGACCTCACCGCACGCCACTGGTGTGTGGGACAGTGTGCATGTGTGTTAATTGTGTGTGTGGGACAGTGAGTGTGTGTTCATTGTGTGTGTGTGGAACAGTGTCAGTGTGTGTAAATTTTTGCAGTCCAGTGTGTGTGTGGGGGAGAGGAAAGTATGAGAATGTGTGTGTGTAGTCTGAGTGGGTGTGTGTAGGATTTGGGGGTGGCCAGTCTGTGTGTGTGTAATCAGTGTGTGTGGGATTTACTAATGGCCATTTACTGAAGAGAGATATGTATTAAACTACGGGCACTGAGATGCCCTTCTCACTCACCATCCAGCTGGGTGGGCGAGCCGGGCGGGTGGAAAGCCAGCAGCAGGGGCAGCATGCCGGATATCAGCAGCCGAGGGTGGGGGCTGTAAGGCACGTGCGGAGCCCAAAGCCGGAGATCAGCAGCATGTTGACCGGCAATAAGCAGCTTCTGCTTCCGCGTTCAACATGCTGCTGATCTCCGGCTTTGGGCTACGCAGGGTTCGGGGGATGGGTGTCCTCTGCCGGTGTACTGCAGCTCCGGGGGTGCGGGCTCCGGAGGCTTTCAGCACTGTTGAATATCCAGCTGCCTCAAGTATGTACAGCCCGCACCCTCTGCTGCTGATATCCGGCATGCTGCTGCTGGCTGTCCCCCCGCCCGGCTCGGCCACACAGCTGTATGGTGAGAAGGGCATCTCAGTTCCTGAGGTTTAACACATATGCCTCAGAAAATGGCCTCTGCGGTAAACGATACTAATGCTTACCGTGACAGTAACAGCGGGGAGGAAGGCGCACATCGGGATCCTGCAGCATGAAACAAGAACCCCTTCGGAGCGCAGCAGACCACACTGAAAAATGTGCATACCCGGTGCGGTGCTCTGCATCCCGGGTGGTGCCGAAGATGTGGAGTGTCGGAGGTGGCAGAAGCGCCGCAGCTTGGGGTGAGAAACCGCTGCAGCCCTTCTGCTGCTAAACTCTGCAATTAGTCTATTAAGGGGGTGGGCTCCCCTCATCATAGTGCCCCACAGGCCATGTTAATTCTGGGGGTAGGATCCCCTAACTCTATAATGGGAATTTTGGCTCATATCATGTGCTGTAACGTGAATTTTTGCTCATACCGTGTGCTATAATGGGAATTTCGGCTCATACTATGTGGGGTAATGTGAATTTTGGCTCATTCCGTGTGCTGTAATGTGAATTTCGGCTCATACCGTGTGCTGTAATGTGAATTTCGGCTCATACCATGTGGGGTAATGTGAATTTTGGCTCATACCATGTGGAGTAATGTGAATTTTGGCTCATACCGTGTGCTATAATGTGAATTTCGGCTCATACCGTGTGCTATAATGTGAATTTTGGCTCATACCATGTGGGGTAATGTGAATTTCGGCTCATACTGTGTGCTATAATGTGAATTTCGGCTCATGCCGTGTGGGGTAATGTGAATTTCGGCTCATACTGTGTGCTATAATGTGAATTTCGGCTCATACCGTGTGCTATAATGTGAAAGGGGCACCAGTACTAGATAGTATAAGGGGTCCTACTACACTGAAGGACACGCCCCTTTTGAGTGACCGTGCCCCTTTTCCGGAGCGCGCGCGCCTTCGGCGCGCGCATAATTGCTATCTGCACTCTTTCATTCCGCCTTCAAAAATTCAACTTCGACCACTGCACCTACATCTGTACATACACACCCTGACATCTTTATATGCAGTGACACCGGTGTTTTTTTTTTTTTTTTTTGGGGGGGGGGGGGGAAGCCATTATTGATCTTGCCCTGGGCTCCAAAAACCCTAGTTACGCCTCTGTTCATCAGCTCCTATTATTGCAGTGCAAGGGAGTTGCATTTGCTACCATTGCAATATAGATCACATCTCACATTTGCATCCATCTGAGTATAGGTTGCAAAATGCTTTTATTTACCAAGGTGTTGTTGTTTTTTGCGCTTAGCCGCAAATAGCGTCTTACTCTGAAACAGGTCTTCTGACTGCAAGTAAGGGGCAGAGGTGACACCAGTCTGGTGACACCTGGGGGTACATTTACTAAGGTGGGAATTTTTTAGAACTGGTGATGTTGCCTATAGCAACCAATCAGATTCTATCTATTATCTTCTAGAAGCAGCTTGATAAATGTTAAGTAGAATCTGATTGGTTGCTAGGGGCAACATCACTAGTTCTAAAAAACTCCCACCTTAGTAAATTTACCCCCTGGTGAGCACTCCATATCTCCCCTGCGTAGAGCTATCTTAACAGCATTGTAGGGCAAAGCAATGCTCTGGGGCCCCGACACACCCATTCAAGGGAATAAATTAAAAACAACACATTTAGTAATTTACTCCTCCAATGGTCCAGCATGGTCTCCCCACATGCTTCCATACAGTGAATGGCTGACACCACTTATTGGTGGACTACAGCCAGCATGCTTAATGACATACAGTCAATGTCATTTAGAACTATCTTCAGTGTAAAGAAGAACAAGGAGTACTGGAAGTGATAACATGGCCCCCTCAGAGCCCTGATCTCAACATCATCGAGGCTGTCTGGGATTACATGAAGAGACAGAAGGATTTGAGCAAGGCTACATCCATAGAAGATCTGTGGTTAGTTCTCCAAGATGTTTAGAACAACCTACTTTCCGAGTTCCTTCAAAAACTGTGTGCAAGTGTACCTAGAAGAATTGATGCTGTTTTGAAGGTAAAGGGTGTGCACACCAAGGGGGAGATTCAAATGTTTGAAAAGTCGGTTGGGTGTCTGTTTCTCCCTGTCTATTAGATATGAAAAAACAGGCTCCCAACTGACTTTTCAAACATTTGAATCTCCTCCCAAATATTGATTTGATTTAGATTTCTCTTCTGTTCATTCACTTTGCATATTGTTAATTGAGCAGAATAAACTATTAACACTTCTATTATTGAAAGCATTCTTACGTTGCTGCATTTTTCCCAAACCTGCCTAAAGCTTTTGCATAGTACTATGTATGCATGTATGTATGTATGTATGTATGTATGTATGTATGTATGTATGTATGCATGCATGTATGTATTTATGGGAGGCGACCACGAGACCGCCTGTCGGGAACCCGGCGGTCACAATGCTGATGCCGGAATCCCAAAAGGTGGTAAAATCCCACCACCGGAATACCGACGCCACAGGCTTTTCTCCCTCTGTGGGTGTCCACGACACCCAAAGAGGGAGAATATAACCTGTGGCAAACGCAGAGAGCCACTGTACCCGCAGTGTGGCGAGCTCAGCAAGCATGCAAGGAGATTTCTAGCGCTCGCCCCGCTGTCGGCATACTGGTGGCCAGAATTCAGCTGTCAGGATCATGACAGCCGGGATTCCGCCCACCGGTAAAAGCTATGTATTCCGTATGTATGTATGTATGTATGCATGTATGTTGAAGGAACCTCTCTATCCTGTGATTACTGAAGACAATTTTATATTGGTATGACAAGTGGCATGACCCTGCTTAATAGGTGGGTAACAATATAATGTGTAAAATAATGTAACTCTTCTAACATCACTGGTATATTAATGTGTCAGTAACAAAAGATGTCACCCTCCCTTTAGTAAAGTTGCTGACAATTCTTAAAACATTTTGTATTGTGATATAATCCACTGTAACAAACTTCCAAACTCATTTTTTTAAAGATTTTCTGGCACCCATAGTTTTAAATACACTTCAAGACCCCGGCCATGATCTTTATTGGGAAGATTGAGACAACTTGCAACAGAACATCTATTAAGCTGAGGATATCTGGTCAGATGGTCGACAGTTACCATGTCAACATTTATAATGTCAACACCACAATGACTACATTAGAATGTTGACATGGTTCAACCATGTCAACATACTCAGGATGTCATCATGTTCACTAGGCTAGGCTGTGGGAGGAGGTTAGTGTTAGGCTGCGGATGGGGTGGGAGATGGCTAGGGTTAGACACTACGAGGAGGGCTAAAGATAGGAATTACAATTAGGGACAGTGGAAAAAAATAGTCACCGGAATGCCGCTGCTGATGCGTCGTGCTGGAACTGCTCCGCACATAACCACAAGGAATTGGAAGAAGACGCTGGAGCCACTGCTGCCACCAGGAGAAGGTTTGTCAATGCTGGAGTCACTGCAAGACGACCAGGGACGACACTTTGACCTTGTCGAAATTATAATGTTGGCCTGATGGCTGTCAACAAATTTAAATAGAACTCAAGCTGAGCACTGACCGTTCTATTAAAGTGCAACGTAATATGCTGGTGCTATATACGTAAATGTTGATAAATAATATCTTTTTTCTAATGAGTGGAGATAAGGATGGTTTTGTGGTTGATGCATGTCTGTTACTGGGGTGCTGTCTGTGCTGTATGGCAGTCACTGGGATGCTGTATGGCAATCACTGGGATGCTGTCTGTGCTGTATGGCAGTCACTGGGATGCTGTCTGTGCTGTATGGCAGTCACTGGGATGCTGTATGGCAATCACTGGGATGCTGTCTGTGCTGTATGGCAGTCACTGGGATGCTGTATGGCAATCACTGGGATGCTGTCTGTGCTGTATGGCAGTCACTGGGATGTTTCTATACTGTATGGCAGTCATATGGATGCTCTCTTTATTGTACGATGGTCATGTTTGTATGATGGTCATGTTTGTATTCTCTGTATGGTATTGTTATTTACATGTTGATATTTTAATGATGTGCTTGGGCCTTCTAGTTTTCATCCATCTCACTGCACACTGAAACAAATCGCCATAGACAGATAACACAGCAAACTCTACCCCCTGCACCTCTTACTTTAATATCAGAATGTCAAAATGGACATTATGCTGACATGTTAAATGCAGACTGAGTATAGTAAGGGTGCGATTGTGTTATTGCCAACTGAGGCAGCTGCACAAGGAGAGGCAGATACACCTGTAAATGGCCGAATCAGTTGTCAGTGCATGAGACAGAGTTGGCCCTAGGCATAGGCAAACTAGGTAAATGCCTGGGGCATTTGGAATGCCTAGGGCAGGCATGTCCAAACTGCGGCCCTCCAGCTGTTGTGAAACTACATATCCCAGCATGCCCTGACACAGTTTTGCTGTCAGAGAATGCTAAAGCTGTGTCAGGGCATGCTGGGATGTGTAGTTTCTCAACAGCTGGAGGGCCGCAGTTTGGACATGCCTGGCCTAGGGGCACAAGCAGATTCTGCTGATTAAAATGATATGCGTCATGCCTATATTCTGTGTGTGACTGTGGCTGTATGTGCATACAAAATGCTAAGTTACAGTGTATTCCTGGAAATCACTGTAACATAGCATTTCATATGCAGATACAACCACAGTCGCACACAAAATATAGGCATGCTACATATCATTTTAATCAGCAGAAGCTGCTTGTGCATCCTAGTCACATAACAATGAAAATAAGATGTATTTTCAGAAAAAAAGGCATTCAATGTTAGAGCTGGACGGGAGCTGCATTGCATATTGAGGTAAGATGTATGAGAACACATCTGCATCCAAGCAGAGGCATCGGTCACAGTGTTAGTGGCAGTGTGAATGCTGTGTGTGGGTAGGTTCGTTGTGCAATAGTGTTCGGCATATGTGTAAGGGGCATTATGTGTGTCATGTGTATAAATGCATTAATAATGGGGCCAATTCATAATAATGGGGCCAATTCAGTAAAGTTAGCATATTCTGCTAATCAGCAAAATTTGCTAACAGCACGCATGCTGGGGGACGCCCAGCGCTGGCCTTGCCCAGCATGCTGACCGGCGCCTCCCCCCCTGCTTCAAGCAGAAATTGCGAACAGCACGCAATTTCTGCTTGTTATCAGAAATTAAGGATGACTCCTGAAAAAGCAGCTTAGCTGCGGCCGCAGGAGTCCCGACGCCATTTTTGCTGTCGCAGCGGCTGCATATGACGTCATGCAGCCGCTGTGGCAGCACCCCCGACATGCCCCCGTTCGCGCGTACCGTCTCACAGTTTGGGCTGGCACGCCCCCGCAACGCTCCGTTTCCACCCAGAAAACGGAGCGTTGCCACCCCCCTCCCGCCCTGCGACCGCCTCTGCCTGATTGACAGGCAGAGGCGATCGTATTTTCTGCACCCCCCCCCCCCCCCGCAGAAAATGCGGGCGCATGCTCAGTTGGGCCAGCTGCGCATGCACTCGCGGCCCCTCAGCAAAAATTCCGTACGAATCACTACTTTGCGATTCATACTGAATTAGCCCCATTGTGCGAGATATGTGTAAGGGGCATTACTGTGTGATATTATGTGTATAAATACAATACAAATGTGTGGCATTATGTGTATAAGGTGCTCTACTGTGTGGCATAATGTATAGAAAAGGCACTACTGTGTGGTCTAATGTGAATAAAGAGCAATATGGTGTGGTGTAATGTGAATAGGGATCAATTCAGTGTGATGTAATGTGAATAAGGAGCACTACTGTAATTAGTAATGTATGTAAGTTAAGGGGGTACTACTGTGTGATGTAACGTGAAGAAGGGGCAATATTGCATGATATAATGTGAATAAAGTTGCACTACTGTGTGGCTCAATTTGAATTGGGGGTGCTATTGTGTGGCCATGCCCCTTCCCAAAAGAACACGCCCCTTTTTGGGCTGCGCGCTGAACATGTGCACTGTTCCTATTTAAAATATAGGGGGTAGGAGCACCAAAAAGAGGACTGCTATGACTGAGGGGTGGTGGTGATGGGAAAGGAGAGCAGGGTCAAAGCCGGAACTAGCAGCGGTGTTAGGGGGCACCAGCCAAAATCTTGCCTAGGACATCATATTGATTAGGCCCCTGGCCTGAGGGGTGGTGTGAGTACACACTACAGCTGCTGTCTGCTGATGATTATTACGACGAAGGAATATTCAATTGTCAATGTTATTAAAAAAAAAAAAAAACCTTTCTTGTGTTTATACCCTGGTTGTGTGTATATGCACAAACTCTTACTCAGCATATTGACTCAACTATGTTCTTACCTTCTTTTGATCTGAGAGTTATGTCTTATACTAATGAGTCCAACTCCTCATCAGCCCTAAAATGTTTCCACTCACAGAACATTAGGAAGAAACAGAGACACTTGTCCTCTCCCTAAGTTAGTTTACTCTGGTCCCTTTCTGTGTCATATTTACTTTCTTACAGGTTACACATTCCAGGATCAGCTTGTAACACTCACAGTAAGTGGCAGCTCTGGTAATTAAGGAATGCGGTCCCCCCATCAGACAGAATGTCCTCTGGCGAGCTCTGCATTATCGCTGTACCAGGCATCGTCTACTAGCATCTCACCGGTCGTCAAGCTGCGCTCCCCCATTGCATTGTGGGACAGTGATTATCACTGTCCCTGGGAGCAATGTCTGTTATTAGAGGACTCAGCACTTGACTGACAGCCAGTTTATGTCTCCCATGATGGGATATGTGCACATACAGTAGAGCACCAACTGCTTGTCAGTAGTATCTTTAAAACATTAATATGAAAGGCGTCTTGGGAACAACAAATATAATGGCAGCCCTGTTTTACTGGGTGTGGTATATTTTGTTGACATTCATCATGTTGACAGTGCTGAAAATGTCGACGTGATTAAATTTGGACAAAATTTCCCTGGTGGTCTAGTGGTGAATTCCCTGGTAGGACAGGTCTGGTGGCTCCAGCAAGGTCTTCCAGGTCCGGCAATTAGGTGAGGATGACTTCTGGCAGATCCAGCGGCACATCCAGGTTCAAGTATGACTAACCTAGAAAATAACCCCCTAGTGTCTAAGGCAGTGGTTCCCAACCTTGGTCCTCAAGTACCCCAACAATTCATGTTTTCCAGGTCACCTAGCAGTTGAACAGGTGTATTCATTACTCACTGACACATTATAAAAGACCCCCAGGTGGAGCAAATTATTTCACTTGCAATCCTGTGAGGAGACCTGGAAAACATGAACTGTTGGGGGTACTTGAGGTCTGAGGTTGGGAACCACTGGCCTAAAGGCTTCCATACATCTAAAAGAAAATTCTTAATTTTAAAGATCCCCAAATTGCCGATTCCCGACTGTTTTCAGTTGGGATCGGGAAATCAAAATGTAGAAACAGGTTGTGATTGAAATTTCCGTGGTTGGGATGCCAGCGGTCAGAATACCGACCACGGTATCCCAATGTACAGAATCCTGACAGGGGAAGGGGAAGTATACCTTACCTCATTCGGGATCCCAGCGGTTGGAATTCTGGAGCCGGGCTGGTGACCCTATTTCGGGATGCCGGTGTCGACATTCCTGAGTAGTGTCAGGATTCCGGAATTGGAACTCTGACTGCTGGGATCCTGACCGGATCTCTTTTTTTACATGTTTGAAATGAAATAGCAGTAACCCGTTAGTACTGTATGGGGGCTTTAACCCTAACTTCTCCTCCCGCAGCAAAGGGGGCATGGTCTCATGTCACAAAGCCATGCCCCCTACTGTGTGCCATTTTGTGTGTGTGGCCTCGTTTCATGCTCCCGTTTTCATCACGCTGCGGGCTTGCCCATTTCTGCGGGAGCTGCTGGGCAGCGCCAAGTCTACGTTACAGCCCCCCACATTTTGAATGCTGACAATATGGCTACATCCCGTTTTACTGACTATAGGCGCTGCAGAACCCTTGTGGCGCCATATAAATAAACAATAATAATATAATGATACAAATGTTTCTAAATAACAACAAATACACACTATTAAACATAGTGCACTGAATATTGATGTTTTCTGGGCTGATTGGGACGTAAGACCGGACAGCGAGGTTGAGTCAGTTATCCTGCTGAACACAGCGCGCTGCGCCTCTAGTCTGTACCATTGCGAGCGATGTGTGGCCGTGTTGTCAGCTGCGCACGTCACTCGGATTTACGTACGAAATGCAATGCACATTAACCTGTACGTCACTGTGGCTTGCAAAATGCAAAAAGAGAGATGCTGCAGTTGCAATGTGCTGCTGATACCAGCATTCCCGCAGCACGTCACTTACAGCGCTCGGAACTGAATCAGCCCCTATAGAGTATTTCTAGGTATAATTTGAGCAAGTGAAGGACATATTTTGACTGCAACATTTGGATAATGGGTCTCATTCTGAGTTGCACCTAATGTGGACCTGCTGTGAATGGAATGCGAATGGACTGAGAACGGAACGCTAATGCGGCCATTCTCAGAGTCATCCGCTTCTTTGTGAGCCCCCACTCTGTCCGTGAGAGCAGCTGTCATCATTACCCCCGCCCACCCTGTGCTTGCGACTGAATTTGGCATCCATAATGCATACGCACAACTCAAATTAAAACGTAACTTTGGCTAAATGACCACAGCACACCCAGTTGCCACAAAAGCCCATTTAATGGCCGCAGGGAAACGGCTGAGACACACACGCCACTCAGAAGGTATCCGTTTGGATGGTCGACCATGTTAAGGTCGACCACTATTGGTCGACATGGACGAGTGGTCGACACATGAAAATGTCGACATTTAAAAAAAAACATTAAATTTTTAACTTTTTCATACTTTACCATCCACGTGGACTATGATTGGGAACGGTAACCTGTGCTGAGCGAGCCATGCAAGGGGACGCGGTACACTAATTGGGGTTCCTGGTCATGTTATGGAAAAAATTACACCACAAACAGTTAAAAAATCCATGCCGACCTTTTCATTCGTCGGCCGTTTTCATGTGTAGACTATTAGCCCACGTCGACCATATCTATGTCGACCAATAGTGGTCGACCTAATGAATGTCGACCTTAACATGGTCGACCATTCATACCAGAACCCACTCAGAATCGTGCGTACATTGGGGGTCATTCCGAGTTGTTCGCTCGTTGCTGATTTTCGCAACGGAGCGATTAAGGCAAAAATGCGCATGTGCATGGTACGCAGTGCGCATGCGCTAAGTATTTTAGCTCAAAACTTAGTAGATTTACTCACGTCTGAACGAAGAATTTTCATCGTTGAAGTGATCGGAGTGTGATTGACCGGAAGTGGGTGTTTCTGGGTGGAAACTGTCCGTTTTCTGGGAGTGTGCGGAAAAACGCAGGCGTGTCAGGAAAAACGCGGGAGTGTCTGGAGAAACGGGGGAGTGGCTAGCCGAACGCAGGGCGTGTTTGTGACGTCAAACCAGGAACGAAACGGCCTGAGCTGATCGCAATCTGTGAGTAGGTCTGGAGCTACTCAGAAACTGCTAAGAATTTTCAATTCGCAATTCTGCTAAACTTTCGTTCACTATTCTGCTAAGCTAAGATACACTCCCAGAGGGTGGCGGCCTAGCGTGTGCAATGCTGCTAAAAGCAGCTAGCGAGCGAACAACTCGGAATGAGGGCCATAACGTACTTGCAAAGGTGCGCATGCTGGTCCTCATTCTGAGTTGTTCGCTCGCTAGCTGCTTTTAGCAGCATTGCACACGCTAGGCCTCCGCCCTCTGGGAGTGTATCTTAGTTTAGCAGAATAGCGAACGAAAGATTAGCAGAACTGCTACTAAATAATTATTTGCAGTTTCTGAGTAGCTCCAGACCTACTCACAGATTGCGATCAGCTCAGTCCGTTTAGTTCCTGGTTTGACGTCACAAACACGCCCTGCGTTCGGCCAGCCACTCCCCCGTTTCTCCAGATACTTCCGCGTTTTTTCCCTGACATGCCTGCATTTTTTAGCACACTCCCGGAAAATGCTCAGTTACCACCCAGAAACGCCCCTTTCCTGTCAATCATTCACCGATCAGCAGTGCGACTGAAAAGCGTTGCACGAACAACAGCAAAACCGCTAAGTTTTTAGTTAAATAACTAAGCGCATGCGCCCTGCGTGCCTTGCGCATGCGCAATTAGTAACAAATCGCAGCATAGTGAAAATCGGCAACGAGCGAACAACTCGGAATGACCCCCGCAGCCAGAGACGCATGGTCAGTATGAGAAAAATCTCTAGATTAGGCAAAATTCGGACTTGCGTGAGAGTCAGGATCAGGCCCAAACGTTTTTATCATAATGTAGTTGGACAACTTTTTTTTTTTTTACGTCAGTGTTTTTTAAAGCACTGTTTCAAATGACTGAAAGGTACAGTAAATACTAGAGATGAGCGCCTGAAATTTTTCGGGTTTTGTGTTTTGGTTTTGGGTTAGGTTCCGCGGCCGTGTTTTGGGTTCGACCGCGTTTTGGCAAAACCTCACCGAATTTTTTTTGTCGGATTCGGGTGTGTTTTGGATTCGGGTGTTTTTTTTTAAAAACACTAAAAAACAGCTTAAATCATAGAATTTGGGGGTCATTTTGATCCCATATTATTATTAACCTCAAAAACCATAATTTCCACTCATTTTCAGTCTATTCTGAATACCTCACACCTCACAATATTATTTTTAGTCCTAAAATTTGCACCAAGGTCGCTGGATGACTAAGCTAAGCGACACTAGTGGCCGACACAAACACCTGGCCCATCTAGGAGTGGCACTGCAGTGTCACGCAGGATGTCCCTTCCAAAAAACCCTCCCCAATCAGCACATGACGCAAAGAAAAAAAGAGGCGCAATGAGGTAGCTGACTGTGTGAGTAAGATAAGCGACCCTAGTGGCCGACACAAACACCGGGCCCATTTAGGAGTGGCACTGCAGTGTCACGCAGGATGTCCCTTCCAAAAAACCCTCCCCAATCAGCACATGACGCAAAGAAAAAAAGAGGCGCAATGAGGTAGCTGACTGTGTGAGTAAGATTAGCGACCCTAGTGGCCGACACAAACACCGGGCCCATTTAGGAGTGGCACTGCAGTGTCACGCAGGATGTCCCTTCCAAAAAACCCTCCCCAATCAGCACATGACGCAAAGAAAAAAAGAGGCGCAATGAGGTAGCTGACTGTGTGAGTAAGATTAGCGACCCTAGTGGCCGACACAAACACCGGGCCCATTTAGGAGTGGCACTGCAGTGTCACGCAGGATGTCCCTTCCAAAAAACCCTCCCCAATCAGCACATGACGCAAAGAAAAAAAGAGGCGCAATGAGGTAGCTGACTGTGTGAGTAAGATTAGCGACCCTAGTGGCCGACACAAACACCGGGCCCATTTAGGAGTGGCACTGCAGTGTCACGCAGGATGTCCCTTCCAAAAAACCCTCCCCAATCAGCACATGACGCAAAGAAAAAAAGAGGCGCAATGAGGTAGCTGACTGTGTGAGTAAGATTAGCGACCCTAGTGGCCGACACAAACACCGGGCCCATTTAGGAGTGGCACTGCAGTGTCACGCAGGATGTCCCTTCCAAAAAACCCTCCCCAATCAGCACATGACGCAAAGAAAAAAAGAGGCGCAATGAGGTAGCTGACTGTGTGAGTAAGATTAGCGACCCTAGTGGCCGACACAAACACCGGGCCCATTTAGGAGTGGCACTGCAGTGTCACGCAGGATGTCCCTTCCAAAAAACCCTCCCCAATCAGCACATGACGCAAAGAAAAAAAGAGGCGCAATGAGGTAGCTGACTGTGTGAGTAAGATTAGCGACCCTAGTGGCCGACACAAACACCGGGCCCATTTAGGAGTGGCACTGCAGTGTCACGCAGGATGTCCCTTCCAAAAAACCCTCCCCAATCAGCACATGACGCAAAGAAAAAAAGAGGCGCAATGAGGTAGCTGACTGTGTGAGTAAGATTAGCGACCCTAGTGGCCGACACAAACACCGGGCCCATTTAGGAGTGGCACTGCAGTGTCACGCAGGATGTCCCTTCCAAAAAACCCTCCCCAATCAGCACATGACGCAAAGAAAAAAAGAGGCGCAATGAGGTAGCTGACTGTGTGAGTAAGATTAGCGACCCTAGTGGCCGACACAAACACCGGGCCCATTTAGGAGTGGCACTGCAGTGTCACGCAGGATGTCCCTTCCAAAAAACCCTCCCCAATCAGCACATGACGCAAAGAAAAAAAGAAGCGCAATGAGGTAGCTGACTGTGTGAGTAAGATTAGCGACCCTAGTGGCCGACACAAACACCGGGCCCATTTAGGAGTGGCACTGCAGTGTCACGCAGGATGTCCCTTCCAAAAAACCCTCCCCAATCAGCACATGACGCAAAGAAAAAAAGAGGCGCAATGAGGTAGCTGACTGTGTGAGTAAGATTAGCGACCCTAGTGGCTGACACAAACACCGGGCCCATTTAGGAGTGGCACTGCAGTGTCACGCAGGATGTCCCTTCCAAAAAACCCTCCCCAATCAGCACATGACGCAAAGAAAAAAAGAGGCGCAATGAGGTAGCTGACTGTGTGAGTAAGATTAGCGACCCTAGTGGCCGACACAAACACCGGGCCCATTTAGGAGTGGCACTGCAGTGTCACGCAGGATGTCCCTTCCAAAAAACCCTCCCCAATCAGCACATGACGCAAAGAAAAAAAGAGGCGCAATGAGGTAGCTGACTGTGTGAGTAAGATTAGCGACCCTAGTGGCCGACACAAACACCGGGCCCATTTAGGAGTGGCACTGCAGTGTCACGCAGGATGTCCCTTCCAAAAAACCCTCCCCAATCAGCACATGACGCAAAGAAAAAAAGAGGCGCAATGAGGTAGCTGACTGTGTGAGTAAGATTAGCGACCCTAGTGGCCGACACAAACACCGGGCCCATTTAGGAGTGGCACTGCAGTGTCACGCAGGATGTCCCTTCCAAAAAACCCTCCCCAATCAGCACATGACGCAAAGAAAAAAAGAGGCGCAATGAGGTAGCTGACTGTGTGAGTAAGATTAGCGACCCTAGTGGCCGACACAAACACCGGGCCCATTTAGGAGTGGCACTGCAGTGTCACGCAGGATGTCCCTTCCAAAAAACCCTCCCCAATCAGCACATGACGCAAAGAAAAAAAAGAGGCGCAATGAGGTAGCTGACTGTGTGAGTAAGATTAGCGACCCTAGTGGCCGACACAAACACCGGGCCCATTTAGGAGTGGCACTGCAGTGTCACGCAGGATGTCCCTTCCAAAAAACCCTCCCCAATCAGCACATGACGCAAAGAAAAAAAGAGGCGCAATGAGGTAGCTGACTGTGTGAGTAAGATTAGCGACCCTAGTGGCCGACACAAACACCGGGCCCATTTAGGAGTGGCACTGCAGTGTCACGCAGGATGTCCCTTCCAAAAAACCCTCCCCAAACAGCACATGACGCAAAGAAAAATAAAAGAAAAAAGAGGTGCAAGATGGAATTGTCCTTGGGCCCTCCCACCCACCCTTATGTTGTATAAACAAAACAGGACATGCACACTTTAACCAACCCATCATTTCAGTGACAGGGTCTGCCACACGACTGTGACTGATATGACGGGTTGGTTTGGACCCCCCCCAAAAAAGAAGCAATTAATCTCTCCTTGCACAAACTGGCTCTACAGAGGCAAGATGTCCACCTCATCATCACCCTCCGATATATCACCGTGTACATCCCCCTCCTCACAGATTATCAATTCGTCCCCACTGGAATCCACCATCTCAGCTCCCTGTGTACTTTGTGGAGGCAATTGCTGCTGGTCAATGTCTCCGCGGAGGAATTGATTATAATTCATTTTAATGAACATCATCTTCTCCACATTTTCTGGATGTAACCTCGTACGCCGATTGCTGACAAGGTGAGCGGCGGCACTAAACACTCTTTCGGAGTACACACTTGTGGGAGGGCAACTTAGGTAGAATAAAGCCAGTTTGTGCAATGGCCTCCAAATTGCCTCTTTTTCCTGCCAGTATAAGTATGGACTGTGTGACGTGCCTACTTGGATGCGGTCACTCATATAATCCTCCACCATTCTTTCAATGGTGAGAGAATCATATGCAGTGACAGTAGACGACATGTCCGTAATCGTTGTCAGGTCCTTCAGTCCGGACCAGATGTCAGCATCAGCAGTCGCTCCAGACTGCCCTGCATCACCGCCAGCGGGTGGGCTCGGAATTCTGAGCCTTTTCCTCGCACCCCCAGTTGCGGGAGAATGTGAAGGAGGAGATGTTGACAGGTCGCGTTCCGCTTGACTTGACAATTTTCTCACCAGCAGGTCTTTCAACCCCAGCAGACTTGTGTCTGCCGGAAAGAGAGATCCAAGGTAGGCTTTAAATCTAGGATCGAGCACGGTGGCCAAAATGTAGTGCTCTGATTTCAACAGATTGACCACCCGTGAATCCTTGTTAAGCGAATTAAGGGCTCCATCCACAAGTCCCACATGCCTAGCGGAATCGCTCCGTGTTAGCTCCTCCTTCAATGTCTCCAGCTTCTTCTGCAAAAGCCTGATGAGGGGAATGACCTGACTCAGGCTGGCAGTGTCTGAACTGACTTCACGTGTGGCAAGTTCAAAGGGCATCAGAACCTTGCGCAACGTTGAAATCATTCTCCACTGCGCTTGAGACAGGTGCATTCCACCTCCTATATCGTGCTCAATTGTATAGGCTTGAATGGCCTTTTGCTGCTCCTCCAACCTCTGAAGCATATAGAGGGTTGAATTCCACCTCGTTACCACTTCTTGCTTCAGATGATGGCAGGGCAGGTTCAGTAGTTTTTGGTGGTGCTCCAGTCTTCTGTACGTGGTGCCTGTACGCCGAAAGTGTCCCGCAATTTTTCTGGCCACCGACAGCATCTCTTGCACGCCCCTGTCGTTTTTTAAATAATTCTGCACCACCAAATTCAAGGTATGTGCAAAACATGGGACGTGCTGGAATTTGCCCATATTTAATGCACACACAATATTGCTGGCGTTGTCCGATGCCACAAATCCACAGGAGAGTCCAATTGGGGTAAGCCATTCCGCGATGATCTTCCTCAGTTGCCGTAAGAGGTTTTCAGCTGTGTGCGTATTCTGGAAACCGGTGATACAAAGCGTAGCCTGCCTAGGAAAGAGTTGGCGTTTGCGAGATGCTGCTACTGGTGCCGCCGCTGCTGTTCTTGCGGCGGGAGTCCATACATCTACCCAGTGGGCTGTCACAGTCATATAGTCCTGACCCTGCCCTGCTCCACTTGTCCACATGTCCGTGGTTAAGTGGACATTGGGTACAACTGCATTTTTTAGGACACTGGTGAGTCTTTTTCTGACGTCCGTGTACATTCTCGGTATCGCCTGCCTACAGAAGTGGAACCTAGATGGTATTTGGTAACGGGGGCACACTGCCTCAATAAATTGTCTAGTTCCCTGTGAACTAACGGCGAATACCGGACGCACGTCTAACACCAACATAGTTGTCAAGGCCTCAGTTATCCGCTTTGCAGCAGGATGACTGCTGTGATATTTCATCTTCCTCGCAAAGGACTGTTGAACAGTCAATTGCTTACTGGAAGTAGTACAAGTGGGCTTACGACTTCCCCTCTGGGATGACCATCGACTCCCAGCAGCAACAGCAGCGCCAGCAGCAGTAGGCGTTACACGCAAGGATGCATCGGAGGAATCCCAGGCAGGAGAGGACTCGTCAGAATTGCCAGTGACATTGCCTGCAGGACTATTGGCATTCCTGGGGAAGGAGGAAATTGACACTGAGGGAGTTGGTGGGGTGGTTTGCGTGAGCTTGGTTACAAGAGGAAGGGATTTACTGGTCAGTGGACTGCTTCCGCTGTCACCCAAAGTTTTTGAACTTGCCACTGACTTATTATGAATGCGCTGCAGGTGACGTATAAGGGAGGATGTTCCGAGGTGGTTAACGTCCTTACCCCTACTTATTACAGCTTGACAAAGGGAACACACGGCTTGACACCTGTTGTCCGCATTTCTGTTGAAATAGTTCCACACCGAAGAGCTGATTTTTTTGGTATTTTCACCAGGCATGTCAACGGCCATATTCCTCCCACGGACAACAGGTGTCTCCCCGGGTGCCTGACTTAAACAAACCACCTCACCATCAGAATCCTCCTGGTCAATTTCCTCCCCAGCGCCAGCAACACCCATATCCTCCTCATCCTGGTGTACTTCAACACTGACATCTTCAATCTGACTATCAGGAACTGGACTGCGGGTGCTCCTTCCAGCACTTGCAGGGGGCGTGCAAATGGTGGAAGGCGCATGCTCTTCACGTCCAGTGTTGGGAAGGTCAGGCATCGCAACCGACACAATTGGACTCTCCTTGTGGATTTGGGATTTCGAAGAACGCACAGTTCTTTGCGGTGCTACTGCTTTTGCCAGCTTGAGTCTTTTCATTTTTCTAGCGAGAGGCTGAGTGCCTCCATCCTCATGTGAAGCTGAACCACTAGCCATGAACATAGGCCAGGGCCTCAGCCGTTCCTTGCCACTCCGTGTGGTAAATGGCATATTGGCAAGTTTACGCTTCTCCTCCGACAATTTTATTTTAGGTTTTGGAGTCCTTTTTTTACTGATATTTGGTGTTTTGGATTTGACATGCTCTGTACTATGACATTGGGCATCGGCCTTGGCAGACGACGTTGCTGGCATTTCATCGTCTCGGCCATGACTAGTGGCAGCAGCTTCAGCACGAGGTGGAAGTGGATCTTGATCTTTCCCTAATTTTGGAACCTCAACATTTTTGTTCTCCATATTTTAATAGGCACAACTAAAAGGCACCTCAGGTAAACAATGGAGATGGATGGATACTAGTATACTTATGGATTGACGAGCGACTGCCGACACAGAGGTAGCTACAGCCGTGAACTACCGTACTGTACTGTGTCTGCTGCTAATATAGACTGGTTGATAAAGAGATATAGTAGTATGTATGTATAAAGAAGAAAGAAAAAAAAACCACGGGTAGGTGGTATACAATTATGGACGGACTGCCGAGTGCCGACACAGAGGTAGCTACAGCCGTGAACTACCGTACTGTGTCTGCTGCTAATATAGACTGGTTGATAAAGAGATGTCGTAGTATGTATGTATGAAGAAGAAAGAAAAAAAAACCACGGTTAGGTGGTATACAATTATGGACGGACTGCCGAGTGCCGACACAGAGGTAGCCACAGCCGTGAACTACCGTACTGTACTGTGTCTGCTGCTAATATAGACTGGTTGATAAAGAGATGTCGTAGTATGTATGTATGAAGAAGAAAGAAAAAAAAACCACGGTTAGGTGGTATACAATTATGGACGGACTGCCGAGTGCCGACACAGAGGTAGCCACAGCCGTGAACTACCGTACTGTACTGTGTCTGCTGCTAATATAGACTGGTTGATAAAGAGATGTAGTAGTATGTATGTATAAAGAAGAAAGAAAAAAAAAACACGGGTAGGTGGTATACAATTATGGACGGACTGCCGAGTGCCGACACAGAGGTAGCCACAGCCGTGAACTACCGTACTGTACTGTGTCTGCTGCTAATATAGACTGGTTGATAAAGAGATGTCGTAGTATGTATGTATAAAGAAGAAAGAAAACAAAACCACGGTTAGGTGGTATACAATTATGGACGGACTGCCGAGTGCCGACACAGAGGTAGCCACAGCCGTGAACTACCGTACTGTACTGTGTCTGCTGCTAATATAGACTGGTTGATAAAGAGATGTAGTAGTATGTATGTATAAAGAAGAAAGAAAAAAAAACCACGGGTAGGTGGTATACAATTATGGATGGACTGCCGAGTGCCAACACAGAGGTAGCTACAGCCGTGAACTACCGTACTGTGTCTGCTGCGACTGGATGATAAATAATGATATAAAAAATATATATATATCACTACTGCAGCCGGACAGGTATATATATTATATAATGACGGACCTGCTGGACACTGTCTGTCAGCAGAATGAGTTTTTTATAGAATAAAAAAAAAAACACCACACAAGTGAAGTCACACGACGAGTGTTTAACTTTTTCAGGCAATCACAATATAGTATACTACTAACTATACTGGTGGTCAGTGTGGTCAGGTCACTGGTCAGTCACACTGGCAGTGGCACTCCTGCAGCAAAAGTGTGCACTGTTTAATTTTAATATAATATGTACTCCTGGCTCCTGCTATAACCTATAACTGGCACTGCAGTGCTCCCCAGTCTCCCCCACAATTATAAGCTGTGTGAGCTGAGCACAGTCAGATATATAATATATACATAGATGATGCAGCACACTGGGCTGAGCAGTGCACACAGATATGGTATGTGACTGTCTTGTACTCCTGGCTCCTGCTATAACCTATAACTGGCACTGCAGTGCTCCCCAGTCTCCCCCACAATTATAAGCTGTGTGAGCTGAGCACAGTCAGATATATAATATATACATAGATGATGCAGGCATGCAGCACACTGGGCTGAGCAGTGCACACAGATATGGTATGTGACTGAGTCACTGTGTGTACCGTTTTTTTCAGGCAGAGAACGGATATATTAAATAAAACAACTGCACTGCTGGTGGTCACTGTGGTCAGTCACTAAACTCTGCACTCTCTTCTACAGTATCAGCCTCAGGTCAATCTCTCTCTCTCCTAATCTAAATGGAGAGGACGCCAGCCACGTCCTCTCCCTATCAATCTCAATGCACGTGTGAAAATGGCGGCGACGCGCGGCTCCTTATATAGAATCCGAGTCTCGCGAGAATCCGACAGCGTCATGATGACGTTCGGGCGCGCTCGGGTTAACCGAGCAAGGCGGGAAGATCCGAGTCGCTCGGACCCGTGAAAAAAAACATGAAGTTCGTGCGGGTTCGGATTCAGAGAAACCGAACCCGCTCATCTCTAGTAAATACCCACCATCCCTCATTTATCCTTGCTCCAGTTTAGCAATCAAGGTGTTGCCATGATCTATACTGACTTTTTCTATAATGCGCTTATCAAACAAATGTACTTATATATAGATAGGTTCCGTCACATTGCTGGAATACTTAAATCTTTCACTGCAGCCGTGCTTTTTTTATTGCGTGAATCAGGAAATTTGTTAACATTAAGTTGATGGTTGGCTGCTTGTTTCTTACGATTGGTGGTTTTTATCTGTCAGGCAACGGCCTAAAGCAGTGGGGCGGTGTCTTTATTGACCGGGCTGACCTGAAACTCTTCCTTTCATGGGTAAATATAGTCAATAGCTGTTAATGTTTGACTTGTGAAGTGCGTGCTCGGATAGCAATGGATATGTCGGCATTTCTTAAGTTACTAGTGGAGGACTTCATGGCTCAGTGGTTTAACAAACATCCTAGCTTTTCATCTCCCTGCAGCCACTACTGTATATACTGTAAGTGGAATAGGATATTAACTCTTTAACCCATTGGCGTTGCCACTTTAGTCATTCAAAACTGGACGTACATGAACATGGAGCTGTAGTGCTGCCGTGTATACAACTGGCTAAGTAATACTCTGTTTAGATGCATAGTTTATGGCTGCACAGTATTGTGATTCAGCTGCATACTTACCTGCTGGATTAAGGTCCACATGGGCCTGGGAAATAAAATGATCAAGGGCCTCTTGTGAGAAGTGTGGGTGTGGCCAGTGCCTTGTGGGTGTGTACTCCCCTATACTGTCAGCCCCACTGTCTCACTTATGACCAGTGTTGTGTGGGTGTGGCCAGTGCCATGTGGGTGTGTACTACCCTACTATACTGTCAGCCCCACTGTCTCACTTATGACCAGTGTTGTGTGGGTGTGGCCAGTGCCATGTGGGTGTGTACTACCCTACTATACTGTCAGCCCCACTGTCTCACTTATGATGATCAGTGCTGTGTCTGTGTGGCCAGTGCCATGTGGGTGTGTACTACCCTATACAGTATACTGTCAGCCCCACTGTCTCACTTATGACCAGTGCTGTGTGGGTGTGGCCAGTGCCATGTGGGTGTGTACTCCCCTATACTGTCAGCCCCACTGTCTCACTTATGACCAGTGCTGTGTGGGTGTGGCCAGTGCCATGTGGGTGTGTACTACCCTACTATACTGTCAGCCACCCTGTCTCACTTATGACCAGTGCTGTGTGGGTGTGGCCAGTGCCATGTGGGCGTGTACACCCCTACACTGTCAGTCCTGCTGTCTCCCGTATGACCAGTGCTGTGTGGGTGTGGCCAGTGCCATGTGGGCGTGTACACCCCTACACTGTCAGTCCTGCTGTCTCCCTTATGACCAGTGCTGTGTGGGTGTGGCCAGTGCCATGTGGGTGTGTACTCCCCTATACTGTCAGCCCCACTGTCTCACTTATGACCAGTGCTGTGTGGGTGTGGCCAGTGCCATGTGGGTGTGTACTCCCCTACACTGTCAGTCCTGCTGTCTCCCTTATGACCAGTGCTGTGTGGGTGTGGCCAGTGCCATGTGGGCGTGTACACCCCCTACACTGTCAGTCCTGCTGTCTCCCTTATGACCAGTGCTGTGTGGGTGTGGCCAGTGCCATGTGGGCGTGTACACCCCCTACACTGTCAGCCCCAATCTCTCCCTAAATCCATAAAAATAATAAAATTGCATCATTTTGTGAGTAATCTAAAAAAACTATTTTATCATTATAATTTATGGCTGATCGTGTGGCTGGCTGGTGGCGACTGGTCAGTATGATGCTGCCATGATGATGGGCCTGTTTCTATATTAAGGCCTGGAGCTGGAGCTCCATCCTCCCCATTGTTAATCCGGCTTCAGATACTACTTGCCGTTTGTTACGCACACACTAATCGGTAACAGTTGAGTAAATGAAGATTTGGCTGTTGGCGTTTTCTAAATGTGCAAAGTTTCAGTGATAGAAATGTCAACTTTCATTTCAGGTTTGCCCTTCCCACAGAAAGGTTTCTGCATGTTTCTTTGTACATTCTCACATGGCATTTCATGTCATTTACTGTGTATAGAGGGGATGCAGTTAAAATACCCGCTGTCGGGATCTCGGCATTCAGAGACCGACTCCGGAATCCCGACAGCCGGTGAAATACCACCGGACGGAATCCCGACCTCCTGGTCTACAGTAAATGAACGACTACTGTGTAAAGTACTTACTAGCAACAATGACTGCACAATCTTATGAATGACCTCCAAATACAAGATACCAGAAAATGTCATATTAAACATACAGGCCTAGGGTGGAAATCGGGATGTGTGTGCTCCTGCTTCCAGGGTTGTAGAGAGCAGTGGCAGGCTCAGGTACAATTGTGGCAGTGCGAACAGAAGATGGGGGCATCCTGTAACGTGCACAGTTGGCTTGGGCACCTGCCGAGCCTCTTAGACAAACCCAAGCTCGGGTAGTTACCTGCACCCATGGAAATATATTTGCATATATATTGCCCGTATGGAGACTTTGGGTTGTATTCAATAGCTGTCAGAAGCTGCTGTCTTGTCGGAAAGATGGCAGCTTCCGACAGAAAAAGGTCGGAAGGGGTTCCGACCTATTCAATAGGGGCTGTTTTTTTCTGACAAGTCGGATATTTCCGACTTGTCGGAAAACACGTGGATCGGCGGAATAGCCGCCAATCCACGTGCTTCTATCGGAAATGGGGCCAAATCGGACAAACTCAATCCGACTTGAAAACAAGTCGGATTGAGGTGAGGAGACAAGCGGTGCTGCGGGCAGTGGGGGGAGCAGAGATCGGCGGCCGGAGGGGGGGGCTGGCTGCGGGGGGACACGTCTGCGGCGAGGGGAGGCCTGCAGGGAGAGACCTCTCTCTCTGCATCGCCTCCCCCTGCCGCCGCAGACTTGTCCCCCCGCAGCCAGCTCCGCCCGCCACCAATCTCTGCTCCCCCCGCTGCCCAGCTTACCCCCACGCCGTCCCGCTCGCCGCCATCTGCACTCCTGGTCGCTGCTGTCAGCGCAGCCGCTGACTGCAGCAGCAGGACAGGACCCTGTGTACGGCCAAATCCGACAGTCGGATTTGGCCGTCCATTGAATAGGGGTTGTCGGATACATTCCCTTAGGGGTATATTCAATAAGAGTCGGATCCATTCTGACATGCATTTGTCGGAATGGATCCGACAACCCCTATTCAGTAGAGTGGCCAAATCTGACTGTCAGATTCGGACGGTGTCCGTGCGGCTGTCAGCAACTCCCCATGTGTGAGAAGACAGGGAGCTGCTGGAGCCGCACATCACTGCCGCCCAGTGCCGCGCTGCAGGGAGAGAGGTGCCTGACCAGGTACCTCTTATCTCCGCTCCCCATAGCCCGCTGCACCGCTCCCCGTCTCCTCACCTCAGTCCGACTTTTTTTAAAGTCGGATTGAGATTGTCGGAAAGGGGCCAAAACCTGTCCGATTTGCCCCCGTTTCCGACAGAAGCACGCGGATCGGCGGCTACTCCGCCGAGCCACGTGTTTTCCAACAAGTTGGGAATTCCCGACTTGTCAGAAAAAAACTGCACTTTTTGAATAGGTCGGAACCCCTTCCGACCGAAATGTGTCGGAAGCTGCCATCTTTCCGACAAGACGCCAGCTTCCGACAGCTATTGAATACACCCCTTAGTTCAGTTTCTTCGTCCACTATCAGGGCCTGATTTCGAGATATACGTAAACCTGATGTTTTACGTACATCTGCGATAGTGGGGCGCATGCAAAGGACGTATTCTGCACATATGCAAAACTGGTCCTGCGTGGTACCACACAGTACCCCCAGAGTATTCCTGAAAACGGGGCGTATGCTCGTATCACAGCATGCGCAGTGCGAAATCTGCCAACAGACATACGTTCAGCTCAGCAACAGACCTGCGGTATTTTCATTTCTAGATGTTTATTTCAAACATGGGGGGTCATCCCGAGTTGTTCGCTCGCAAGCTGCTTTTAGCAGCTTTGCACACGCTAAGCCGCCGCCTACTGGGAGTGAATCTTAGCTTATCAAAATTGCGAACGAAAGATTCGCAATATTGCGATAAGACATCTCTGTGCAGTTTCTGAGTAACTCGAGACTTACTCGGCATCTGCGATCAGTTCAGTGCTTGTCGTTCCTGGTTTGACGTCACAAACACACCCAGGGTTCGCCCAGACACTCCTCCGTTTCTCCAGCCACTCCCGCGTTTTTCCCAGAAACGGTAGCGTTTTTTCACACACACCCATAAAACGGCCAGTTTCCGCCCAGAAACACCCACTTCCTGTCAATCACATTACGATCACCAGAACGAAGAAAAAAATGTGAGTAAAATTCCTAACTGCATAGCAAATTTACTTGGCGCAGTCGCAGTGCGGACATTGCGCATGCGCACTAAGCGGAAAATCGCTGCGATGCGAAGAAATTTACCAAGCGAACAACTCGGAATGACCCCCATGGACACTCTCGTACAGCAGATTATTTAGCCCAAGGCAGAGGATTATAAAATGACTAGTTCTAAGTGTGCTTAATGCTCAGTCTTTACATTTGCACCGCCGGAGCACTGCTACAACTCAAGTACTGATAGATCTATAATTACAGTTCTTAATCTTTTATTATCAGGGACTCAGCAATTAAGGTCTGTGAATGAGCTCTCGGGCCGTGGTTCAACTGTAATTAATTTTGTGTTTCCTTTGAATGACTTTGCTGTTGTCTACGCATTTAGTAAATGAATGAAAATAAGTTTCTGTACATGTAATTTGGGACTTGTACAAAATTATTGTATTAAATATAAGTCACATTAGCAAGCTGTGAATATTTGAATTCACATGCAGATATTCACCCGTCTAGTGCTTTAGTAATAAGATTCTGCATCAATAAAAAGCTAGAATTAATAGTTTTCCAGGGTATAATTAGAAGATATAGTACATATTGACAAAAAAAGATGTAATTGTCATTCTGTTAAGCAGAAGTACTGATCTCAGCTTAGCGCTGTATTATTATACTACTGCAATGTTTCATCCTATGAATGATATCCATACTTTACAAACGTGTCAACAAGGCAAAAGTTGCATTCCATCTGTACCTGAAGCACTTGGCGTAACCACACACTCAGGTGCTCTGTCCTGGCTCCGCCTATGCGTGTACTATATGCTTTGTAAGGGCAGAGTCATCTACAGTGGGGAATTCCTTCACCTGTGGAGGGTTGGGCAAAAGATGAAAAGATCCTAAAGAGGAGAAAATGACTGAGAACTCATTTAAATGTCTGGATGTTTGGCTTGTCCCTGAAAACTCACCTGCTCATCCCTCACACACACACACACACACAGCGGCTCACCTGCTGCGTCCTGATCAAACAGCTGCAGCTCCTGAACTTCTGCATTCGTTTCTCAGCTGTAGCCTGTAAACTTGCACACTGAGCAGCCAAAAAAAGAAGGAAATTCCAGGGATGAGCGGAAAAAGACACCCGTCAAGCAATAGTCCCGCTTTCTAGGATTTGGGTGCAAATGATGGAATTCTTAATCCATGTAGAGTGACGGTGCACCATCTTCTTTACGTTATGACGCGCATTTGACCAGGGATAGGAAAAACTTTGGTGGGCCATGAGGACTTGGGTGCTGTTTCTAAGCAGAGTGCGGGTTTAGGAAAAAAGCAATCGAAAGAAAGCCAAAGAACAAATTTGTGACTATTGTACATGGACCCCAAGTCTGAGAAGGTCCACTAATGTCTGCGTTGCTCTTGGTCTGTGTCTGGATTGTCGTGAGCAGGTCTCAGGTCGCCCTGACCGTTGGTCTGAAATCATGGACACCTTGCACAGGTAAGAAACCAAAAAAACTGCTATGAAATCCGCCCTAACTTATTGCCAGTTGTTTAGATTTTTAGAGGTGCGTCAACTTGTGACACATGTACATCATGGATAGTTGTTAAACGTAGAAGCACAGTGTATTATAATTCTGCATATTTAATTAATTAATTAGATTAATTAAAAAGCCTAAAAGGTCACAATAATAAAATGGGCACAGAGTTAGGCCAGGTGTTCGTTTAAGGAGTTCTCCTTCCCATATAAAGATCTTCAGGGATTAATGGTAAAGCCTTGTCATTTTTGGCTCCTATATGGAATCTACATTTTGAAGAATGTTTTGGAGATTGCAGTTCGACAGTATATTTTTGAGCGATATATTGGTAAACTCTTGCAAAATTCTGTTGTTAGCCTATGTATGTATGTATGTATGTATGTATGTATGTATGTATGTATAAGTGTGTGTGTGTGTGTGTATATATATATATATATATATATATATATATACACTTATGGACCCAATTACTGTGAGATTGCGAGATTGTTAATGCTTATGCACTCATATTACCTTACGCCTTATTTAAAAAATAACAGATTATATATATATATATATATTCAACAAATGGCTCACACTCCTGATAATATAAACACTGTGATGAGGTGCCTTTCCAAATATTAGTAATATCCACAAGCATCACGGATGGCACTCTCATATCCAACAACTGTTCAAAAGAATAGACCCACACATCCTAAGGTTGTACAGTATATTAACGTTTTGTGATTAATTAAATATTTTCTTCCCGAAGAAATTATATCAATAATCAGGAAATGTTTATATAGATAGATATAATTCCAAAAGAAGGTGGCACTCAGGAGATTTATTACCATATAATACGGTGGTCCTTTAATCCAACGATTCAGGGGTCACCCCATCCCTGATTACAGGGTGACCCTCAAAACCTTAAAATAATAAACCACTGTATTATATGGTAATAAGTCTCCTGAGTGCTGCCTTCTTTTAATGGGGCACTGCAAAACCCCAGGGGGAAGCCACCGAGCAAGTAACCCTTTCAGTACTAGTCGGGTTCCAGATAACCAGACTAAAATGTAAATAAAAAATAAAATGGGAGTGCAATTCAAATAATTCAGATACATAGTAAGGGGTTCACTACGATATGCCGGCGGTCGGGCTCCCGGCGACCAGCATACCGGCGCCGGGAGCCCGACCGCCGGCTTACCGACAGTGTGGCGAGCGCAAATGAGCCCCTTGCGGGCACGGTGGCGCGCTATGCGCTCCACACTATTTTATTCTCCCTCCAGGGGGGTCGTGGACCCCCACGAGGGAGAATAAGTGTCGGTATGCCGGCTGTCGGGCTCCCGGCGCTAGTATGCTGGTCGCCGGGAGCCCGACCGCCGGCATACTGAAGACCACCCATAGTGAGTATTACTAGACTTGAATGTATATTACCCACTCGCTATGTCAAACTCCTCAAATTAGACATTTGCATTAAGAAAACGGTGGATTTTATTTTTTAAATAAATTCCCTTCATTTTCCTGCTCACAAAAAAACTTACTGTCGGAGAATGTTACCCCTGGTTATCCCATTTTAGGCACAGACCTGACAGCCAATCAGACGAGGCAAGTTAGTGCAGCTGAGGAGAGAGCAGAGAGTGTCGGCAGTGGTATCACTGTCTATGTGAGTGAAACCAACTGGGGCACTTGATACCTATCACTCCTTAACCGTGAAGTGTAATGATAGTGTCCACACCTGGGATCCAGGCTATAGTGAATTTGCGACGGAAACACAGCACATAATAATTACGGAGAGGAGCAATTGGTTCAGACAAAGGTTACTGTTCTGCAGCAGATAAAGGAGGCGTGGGGTGATGGCATGTACTTATCTCTCATTCTGCTGTGTGATCAAGATGTGAGAGTTGCAGATCCATCAAGTAATAATACCTTATGTGAGATTTATTCAGTTGCTGCTTTCTAACCAATAGCTTTATACACAGGATATGAACAATAGATGTGACTGCTGAGTGATATTATGCCTGTAGTGCTGAAAGCTTTAATGTATGCTGATAATGCAGCAAGAAACATTGGGGCAGATGTATTAACCTGGAGAAGGTGTAAGGAAGTGATAAACCAGTGATAAGTGCAAGGTGATAAAGGCACCAGCCAATCAGCTCCTAACTGTCAATTTGCATATTGGAGTTGATTGGCTGGTGCGTTTATCACCTTGCACTTATCACTGGTTTATCACTTCCTTATGCCTTCTGCAGGTTAATACATCTGCCCCATTGTCATTTTATGTCTCAGACACATTCACAGATTGTGATGTAATCTCTAAAGGGGGGTACACACAGAGAGATCCGTTCTTAATTTCTAAGCAGTCTGACTAAATTGCTTAGAACACAGGTTCTCAAACTCGGTCCTCAGGACCCCACAAGGTGCATGTTTTGCAGGTCTCCTCACAGAATCACAAGTGAAATAATTAGCTCCACCTGTGGAGCTTTTAAAATGTGTCAGTGAGTAATTAATACACCTGTGCACTTGCTGGGTTACCTGCAAAACATGCGCTGTGTGGGGTCCTGAGGACCGAGTTTGAGAACCCCTGGCTTAGAATTAAGCACTGATCTCTCCGTGTGTATGCTGATAGTGATGCGCGGCACTATCCCAGGTACTAGATTGGCCTGTATCTCTACGTGTGTACCCCCCCTTTAAGATGGGTATAAACTATACAATTATCTGGCAGATTATCTGCCAGATCTGTCTGGTTGGAATGAAAATCCGGTAATGGATGAGAGTAAAGGGGGGTATACACGGGAGAGATGTGTGCTGAGCGAACCGCTCAATCTAGCAGCGGCGATAGCGATGTGTGGGGCCGTGCATCGCTATCGCTGAGGGGGCTACACACGAGTGATCTGTGATTAAAATCTAAGCAATCTAGTCAGATTGCTTAGATTTTAAGCATGGATCTCTCCGTGACTACCCCCCTTAAATGACAATTGACCATTTGCTCCGAAACACTGAAAAATTGACAAACTGTTGTTAATACAAATTGGTTAAATCAGGGGTTCTCAAACTCGGTCCTCAGGACCCCACACAGTGCATGTTTTGCAGGTAACCCAACAAGTGCACAGGTGTATTAATTACTCACTGACCCATTTTAAAAGGTCCACAGGTGGGACTAATTATTTCACTTGTGATTCTGTGAGGAGACCTGCAAAACATGCACTGTGTGGGGTCCTGAGGACCGAGTTTGAGAACCTGTGGGTTAAATCATGGATTTAACCAATTTGTACGAACGACATTTTTTTTCATCAGTTTTCCAGTGTTTGGGAACAAATGGTCAATTGTCATTTGCTCTCATCCATTACCAGATTTTCATTCCAACCAGCCAGATCTGGCAGATAATCTGCTAGATCACAGGTTCTCAAACTCGGTCCTCAGGACCCCACACAGTGCATGTTTTGCAGGTCTCCTCACAGAATCAACAGTGACATAATTAGCTCCACCTGTGGACCTTTTAAAATGTGTCAGTGAGTAATTAATACACCTGTGCACCTGCTGGGTTACCTGCAAAACATGCACTGTGTGGGGTCCTGAGGACCGAGTTTGAGAACCACTGTGCTAGATAATTGTATAGTGCATACTTGCCTACCTGACCCTCTCCATGAGGGAGAAAATGCTCTGTTCCTGGACTTTCCTGGTAATGTATGATTGCCATCACCTGTGGTGAGCTAGTTAATTGATAAGAAAGGTGTTTCACCACAGGTGATGGCAATCATACATTACCAGGAAAGTCCAGGAACAGAGCATTTTCTGCCTCATGGAGAGGGTCAGGTCAGTGCCGTAACTAGACATTTTAGCGCTGTGTGCAAGAAACTGCATTGGCGCCCCCCTCAAAAAATATATAGGGGCGTGGCTTAATGGGGAAGGGGTGTGTCCAGAAAATAATACTTATTTATATTACGGTGCACAGTAGTCTCCATTATTCAAATTACGCAGAACAGTAGCGCCACTACACCAGGTAAAGCCCCTTTTACACATTACCGCACACAGCGTCCTCTTTTTATACATTACAGCAGGTAGCGCCCCTTTTACACATTACGGCAGACAGCGTCCCCTTTTTACACATTACGGCAGCCAGCGTCCCCCTTTTTACACATTACGGCAAGATAGATAGACAGACAGACAGAATAGTTGATACTTACCATCTCTACGCTGGCTCAGGCAGTCAGGCTCCTTGGTGCTGGCAGCTCCAGAAGCAGGGAAGGAGGAGGAGGCATCTTGAGCCGCAGCAGCGCAGTGTAATTGGTAGCGGCGCCGCATGCAGCTGTCCCTCTCCTTCCACATTGTCTGGCCGCCGCAGCTGAGAATGCTGGGATGAGGGAAGTGCATCCCAGCATTCACTGCGGCGGCGGCCAGCCTATGTGGAAGGAGAGGGACAGCTGCAGCGGCGCCTCTACCAATTACATAGCGCTGCTGCGGCTCCCTTCTCACCCTCCTCCCTCTTCCTTCTCACCTGCCCGGGATCTGCTCCTCGTCCTCTCCTCCTCCGGCACCCAAAGGCGGCTTGTAATGAGTCAATTTGACTCATTACAAGCCGCTGACTTGTAATGCGGGCAGTTGCGCCCTCAGAGCGCCTGCGCTGTGTGCCAGGCACACCTGGCACACACGTAGTTACGGCTCTGGGTCAGGTAGGCAAGTATAATCTAGATATATGTATACAATATAATCTTGGCCAGCATATATTTACTTTATTATGATATTGTGGGTGTGTACTAAGGGGGAAAAAAATAAAAAAATACCCCCAAATACTATACATCTACAACAATTTTAAATACTAGCAACAATATTGTAAAAATTGTTTTATGATGTGTGTGTTGCTCAAATGCTGTCTACTTTGGTGGCTTTACTTATGAGGTGACATTGGTCATTGACATACCTCCCAACATGACCCTCTCCAGGAGGGACACAGTGCTCTGCTTCTGGACTTTTCTCTTAATTTGTGATTGCCAGCACCTGTGCTGAACAGGTTAATGGATAAGAAAGGTGTTTCAGCACAGGTGATGGCAATCATAAATTAAGAGGGAAGTCCAGGAGCAGAGCATTGTGTCCCTCCTGGAAAGGGTCATGTTGGGAGGTACAGATGTATCCACATTTATCTTGATGGATTAACTGTGACTGGCCAGTCAGACTTAATCCCCTGCTGTAATGACTTAATCCTCTGCCATATTGTTCTCTGTATTGTATTGCAGTTGAGAACAATAGCTGAAGGGTTTATGCTAATAAGTCATGTTGTGACTAGGCACAGAAAACTACTCAAGATAACGGTGGATACATCTGTATGCATTGATCCTGTTGTTGTAGCAGCAGCAGGATTCATCGCATGTGACTGTTTTATCTTAATAACCCCTACCATTGTCCCCCCCAGTACATAGCCACTATTAGAACAGAAGTTCACATCCTAAGTCCTCAAGTTTCCCAACAGGTCATGTTTTGAGGATTTCCATCTGTGGAAGCAGGTGGGGTAATTACTGACCCAGCAACATAGATGAACTCATATGTGCATGATTGTTGGTGCTACATGAGGACTAAAGGTGAGACTCATTGGTGGTCATTCCGAGTTGATCGCTCGTTATTTTTTTCCGCAACGGAGCGATTAGTCGCTAATGCGCATGCGCAATGTCCGCACTGCGACTGCGCCAAGTAAATTTGCTAAGAAGTTTGGTATTTTACTCACGGCATTACGAGGTTTTTTCTTCGTTCTGGTGATCGTTGTGTGATTGACAGGAAGTGGGTGTTTCTGGGCGGAAACTGGCCGTTTTATGGGAGTGTGTGAAAAAACGCTACCGTTTCTGGGAAAAAAGCGGGAGTGGCTGGAGAAACGGAGGAGTGTCTGGGCGAACGCTGGGTGTGTTTGTGACATCAAACCAGGAACGACAAGCACTAAACTGATCGCACTGGAAGAGTAAGTCTCGAGCTACTCAGAAACTGCACAGATAAATCTTTTCGCAATATTGCGTATCTTTAGTGCGCAATTTTGCTAAGCTAAGATTCACTCCCAGTAGGCTGCGGCTTAGCGTGTGCAATGCTGCTAAAAGCAGCTTGCGAGCGAACAACTCGGAATGAGGGCCATTGCTCTGAGATTTTACTCACTGCAATACATTCTACAGCTCCCATCCAGCCGCATGCTTATCAGAGGTATCATTGATCCTCACGGAAACAACAGTATACTATGCTCCGTATTCCCGGCACCTCATTTAAAGAAAAAAAATTGGTTATGCTTTTCCATCGATGGAGGGAAACCATCTGGTTCTCCCCCATCGATGGTAAAAATATTCTACATCGGCCATAAATCATCAATGATATTGAATGCTCGATGGCTATCCCTACTGTGCAATATGTAGCGAGGGTGCATGCAGCAGATCCATGATATGTACAGAACCTGTGTAATTAATGAGTGTCCCGGTTAAAAGGGATAGTATGGCAAGCCTAACTATATAAGATGGTTATTTTTCCCAGATTTCCATTACTGAACATTGCAAAATCATGTACCAAATATTAGTGATGAGCGGGTTCGGTTTCTCGGAAACCGAACCCCCCCGAACTTCACCTTGTTTACACGGGTCCGAGGCAGGTTCGAACCTTCCCGCCTTGCTCGGCTAACCCGAGCGCGCCCGAACGTCATCATCCCGCTGTCGGATTCTCGCGAGATTCGGATTCTATAAGCAGCCGCGCGTCGCCGCCATTTTCACACGTGCATTGGAGATGATAGGGAGAGGACGTGGCTGGCGTCCTCTCCGTTTAGTAGAAGACAGTTGATTTGATTGCTTGTGCTTGTTTATGACTATAATTGTGGGGAGGATTGGGGAGCAGCTGTTAGGAGGAGTACAGTGCAGAGTTTAGTTTTTATCCGTTCCCTGCCTGAAAAAAACGCTCCATATCCTATATCTGTGCTCAGTGTGCTGCATGATATATCTGTGCTGAGTGCTCACACTGCTTAATTGTGGGGACTGGGGAGCAGCTATAGCAGGAGTACAGTGCAGAGTTTTGCTGACAGTGACCACCAGTATACGTTTGTCTGCCTGAAAAACACTCCATATCTGTGCTCACAGTGTGCTGCTTTATTGTGGGGACTGGGGACCACCAGTATAATTAATATTATATAGGAGGAGTACAGTGCAGAGTGCACTGCTGTACCTACCTCTGTGTCGTCATCCATTAAGTATACGATCCATCTACATTCCTATACCTGTGGTGCATTTTAGTTTAGCAGTTTGCTGACAGTGTCCACCAGGTCCAGTATACTGTATATAGCAGTACGTAGGCCACTGCTGTACCTACCTCTGTGTCGTCACTCGTCATCCATTAAGTATACTATCCATCCATCCATCTACATTGTATACCTGTGGTGCCTTTTTTTTAGACTAGTTTAGCAGTTTGCTGACAGTGTCCACCAGGTCCAGTATACTGTATATAGCAGACCGGTAGGCCACTGCTGTACCTACCTCTGTGTCGTCACTCGTCATCCATTAAGTATACTATCCATCCATCTACATTGTATACCTGAGGTGCTTTTTTCTTAGACTAGTTTAGCAGTTTGCTGACAGTGTCCACCAGGTCCAGTATACTGTATATAGCAGACCGGTAGGCCACTGCTGTACCTACCTCTGTGTCGTCACTCGTCATCCATTAAGTATACTATCCATCCATCTACATTGTATACCTGTGGTGCCTTTTTTTAGACTAGTTTAGCAGTTTGCTGACAGTGTCCACCAGGTCCAGTATACTGTATATAGCAGTACGGTAGGCCACTGCTGTGTACCTACCTCTGTGTCGTCACTCGTCATCCATTAAGTATACTATCCATCCATCTACATTGTACACCTGTGGTGCCTTTTTCTTAGACTAGTTTAGCAGTTTGCTGACAGTGTCCACCAGGTCCAGTATACTGTATATAGCAGTACGGTAGGCCACTGCTGTGTACCTACCTCTGTGTCGTCACTCGTCATCCATTAAGTATACTATCCATCCATCTACATTGTATACCTGTGGTGCCTTTTTTTTAGACTAGTTTAGCAGTTTGCCGACAGTGTCCACCATGTCCAGTATACTGTAAATAGCAGTACGGTAAGCTACTGCTGTGTACCTACCTCTGTGTCGTCACTCGTCATCCATTAAGTATACTATCCATCCATCTACATTGTATACCTGTGGTGCCTTTTTCTTAGACTAGTTTAGCAGTTTGCTGACAGTGTCCACCAGGTCCAGTATACTGTATATAGCAGTACGGTAGGCCACTGCTGTGTACCTACCTCTGTGTCGTCACTCGTCATCCATTAAGTATACTATCCATCCATCTACATTGTATACCTGTGGTGCCTTTTTCTTAGACTAGTTTAGCAGTTTGCTGACAGTGTCCACCAGGTCCAGTATACTGTATATAGCAGTACGGTAGGCCACTGCTGTGTACCTACCTCTGTGTCGTCACTCGTCATCCATTAAGTATACTATCCATCCATCTACATTGTATACCTGTGGTGCCTTTTTCTTAGACTAGTTTAGCAGTTTGCTGACAGTGTCCACCAGGTCCAGTATACTGTATATAGCAGTACGGTAGGCCACTGCTGTGTACCTACCTCTGTGTCGTCACTCGTCATCCATTAAGTATACTATCCATCCATCTACATTGTATACCTGTGGTGCCTTTTTCTTAGACTAGTTTAGCAGTTTGCTGACAGTGTCCACCAGGTCCAGTATACTGTATATAGCCGTACGGTAGGCCACTGCTGTGTACCTACCTCTGTGTCGTCACTCGTCATCCATTAAGTATACTATCCATCCATCTACATTGTATACCTGTGGTGCCTTTTTCTTAGACTAGTTTAGCAGTTTCCTGACAGTGTCCACCAGGTCCAGTATACTGTATATAGCAGTACGGTAGGCCACTGCTGTGTACCTACCTCTGTGTTGTCACTCGTCATCCATTAAGTATACTATCCATCCATCTACATTGTATACCTGTGGTGCCTTTTTCTTAGACTAGTTTAGCAGTTTGCTGACAGTGTCCACCAGGTCCAGTATACTGTATATAGCAGTACGGTAGGCCACTGCTGTGTACCTACCTCTGTGTCGTCACTCGTCATCCATTAAGTATACTATCCATCCATCTACATTGTATACCTGTGGTGCCTTTTTCTTAGACTAGTTTAGCAGTTTGCTGACAGTGTCCACCAGGTCCAGTATACTGTATATAGCCGTACGGTAGGCCACTGCTGTGTACCTACCTCTGTGTCGTCACTCATCATCCATTAAGTATACTATCCATCCATCTACATTGTATACCTGTGGTGCCTTTTTCTTAGACTAGTTTAGCAGTTTGCTGACAGTGTCCACCAGGTCCAGTATACTGTATATAGCAGTACGGTAGGCCACTGCTGTGTACCTACCTCTGTGTCGTCACTCGTCATCCATTAAGTATACTATCCATCTACATTGTATACCTGTGGTGCCTTTTTTTTAGACTAGTTTAGCAGTTTGCTGACAGTGTCCACCAGGTCCAGTATACTGTATATAGCAGTACGGTAGGCCACTGCTGTGTACCTACCTCTGTGTCGTTACTCGTCATCCATTAAATATACTATCCATCCATCTACATTGTATACCTGTGGTGCCTTTTTCTTAGACTAGTTTAGCAGTTTGCTGACAGTGTCCACCAGGTCCAGTATACTGTATATAGCCGTACGGTAGGCCACTGCTGTGTACCTACCTCTGTGTCGTCACTCATCATCCATTAAGTATACTATCCATCCATCTACATTGTATACCTGTGGTGCCTTTTTCTTAGACTAGTTTAGCAGTTTGCTGACAGTGTCCACCAGGTCCAGTATACTGTATATAGCAGTACGGTAGGCCACTGCTGTGTACCTACCTCTGTGTCGTCACTCGTCATCCATTAAGTATACTATCCATCCATCTACATTGTATACCTGTGGTGCCTTTTAGTTGTGCGCAGTAAATATAGTAGTAGGCCATTGCTATTGATACTGGCATATAATTCCACACATTAAAAAATGGAGAACAAAAATGTGGAGGTTAAAGGGAAAGATCAAGATCCACTTCCACCTCGTGCTGAAGCTGCTGCCACTAGTCATGGCCGAGACGATGAAATGCCATCAACGTCGTCTGCCAAGGCTGATGCCCAATGTCATAGTAGAGAGCATGTAAAATCCAAAACACAAAAGTTCAGTAAAATGACCCAAAAATCAAAATTAAAAGCATCTGAGGAGAAGCGTAAACTTGCCAATATGCCATTTACGACACGGAGTGGCAAGGAATGGCTGAGGCCCTGGCCTATGTTCATGGCTAGTGGTTCAGCTTCAAATGAGGATGGAAGCACTCATCCTCTCGCTAGAAAAAAGAAAAGACTTAAGCTGGCAAAAGCACAGCAAAGAACTGTGCGTTCTTCAAAATCACAAATCCCCAAGGAGATTCCAATTGTGTCGGTTGCGATGCCTGACCTTCCCAACACTGGACGGGAAGAGCTTGCGCCTTCCACCATTTGCACGCCCCCTGCAAGTGCTGGAAGGAGCACCCGCAGTCCAGTTCCTGATAGTCAAATTGAAGATGTCACTGTTGAAGTACACCAGGATGAGGATATGGGTGTTGCTGGCGCTGGGGAGGAAATTGACAAGGAGGATTCTGATGGTGAGGTGGTTTGTTTAAGTCAGGCACCCGGGGAGACACCTGTTGTCCGTGGGAGGAATATGGCCATTGACATGCCTGGTCAAAATACTAAAAAAATTAGCTCTTCGGTGTGGAATTATTTCAACACAAATGCGGACAACAGGTGTCAAGCCGTGTGTTGCCTTTGTCAAGCTGTAATAAGTAGGGGTAAGGACGTTAACCACCTCGGAACATCCTCCCTTATACATCACCTGCAGCGCATTCATCATGTCAGTGACAAGTTCAAAAACTTTGGCTGACAGCGGAAGCAGTCCACTGACCACTAAATCCTTTCCTCATGTAACCAAGCTCCTGCAAACCACACCACCAACTCCCTCAGTGTCAATTTCCTCCTTACCCAGGAAAGCCAATAGTCCTGCAGGCCATGTCACTGTCAAGTCTGACGAGTCCTCTCCTGCCTGGGATTCCTCCGATGCATCCTTGAGTGTAACGCCTACTGCTGCTGGCGCTGCTGTTGTTGCTGCTGGGAGTCGATCGTCATCCCAGAGAGGAAGTCGGAAGACCACTTGTACTACTTCCAGTAAGCAATTGACTGTCCAACAGTCCTTTGCGAGGAAGATGAAATATCACAGCAGTCATCCTGCTGCAAAGCGGATAACTGAGGCCTTGGCAGCCTGGGCGGTGAGAAACGTGGTTCCGGTATCCATCGTTAATTCAGAGCCAACAAGAGACTTGATTGAGGTACTGTGTCCCCGGTACCAAATACCATCTAGGTTCCATTTCTCTAGGCAGGCGATACCGAAAATGTACACAGACCTCAAAAGACTCACCAGTGTCCTAAAAAATGCAGTTGTACCCAATGTCCACTTAACCACGGACATGTGGACAAGTGGAGCAGGGCAGACTCAGGACTATATGACTGTGACAGCCCACTGGGTAGATGTATTGCCTCCCACAGCAAGAACAGCAGCGGCGGCACCAGTAGCAGCATCTCGCAAACGCCAACTCGTTCCTAGGCAGGCTACGCTTTGTATCACCGCTTTCCAGAATAGCCACACAGCTGAAAACCTCTTACGGCAACTGATGAAGATCATCGCAGAATGGCTTACCCCAATTGGACTCTCCTGGGGATTTGTGACATCGGCCAACGCCAGCAATATTGTGCTTGCATTACATCAGGGCAAATTCCATCACGTCCCATGTTTTGCACATACCTTGAATTTGGTGGTGCAGAATTATTTAAAAAACGACAGGGGCGTGCAACAGATGCTGTCGGTGGCCCGAAGAATTGCGGGCCACTTTCGGCGTTCAGGCACCGCGTACCGAAGACTGGAGCACCACCAAAGATTCCAGAACCTGCCCTGCCATCATCTGAAGCAAGAGGTGGTAACGAGGTGGAATTCAACCCTCTATATGCTTCAGAGGATGGAGGAGCAGCAAAAGGCCATTCAAGCCTATACATCTGGCCACGATATAGGCAAAGGAGGTGGAATGCATCTGACTCAAGCGCAGTGGAGAATGATTTCAACGTTGTGCAAGGTTCTGCAACCCTTTGAACTTGCCACACGTGAAGTCAGTTCAGACACTGCCAGCCTGAGTCAGGTCATTCCCCTCATCAGGCTTTTGCAGAAGAAGCTGGAGACATTGAAGGAGGAGCTAAAACAGAGCGATTCCGCTAGGCATGTGGGACTTGTGGATGGAGCCCTTAATTCGCTTAACCAGGATTCACGGGTGGTCAATCTGTTGAAATCAGAGCACTACATTTTGGCCACCGTGTTCGATCCTAGATTTAAAACCTACGTTGTATCTCTCTTTCCGGCAGACACAAGTCTGCAGAGGTTCAAAGACCTGCTGGTGAGAAAATTGTCAAGTCAAGCGGAACGTGACCCGTCAACAGCTCCTCCTTCACATTCTCCCGCAACTGGGGGTGCGAGGAAAAGGCTAAGAATTCCGAGCCCACCCACTGGCGGTGATGCAGGGCAGTCTGGAGCGAGTGCTGACATCTGGTCCGGACTGAAGGACTAGCCAACGATTACTGACATGCCGTCTACTGTCACTGCATATGATTCTGTCACCATTGAAAGAATGGTGGAGGATTATATGAGTGACCGCATCCAAGTAGGCACGTCAGACAGTCCGTACGTATACTGGCAGGAAAAAGAGGCAATTTGGAGGCCCTTGCAGAAACTGGCTTTATTCTACCTAAGTTGCCCTCCCTCCAGTGTGTACTCCGAAAGAGTGTTTAGTGCAGCCGCTCACCTTGTCAGCAATCGGCGTACGAGGTTACTTCCAGAAAATGTGGAGAAGATGATGTTCATTAAAATAAATTATAATCAATTCCTCCGTGGAGACATTCGTGTGGCAGACCCTGTCGCTGAAATGATGAGTTCGTTAAAGTGTGCATGTCCTGTTTATACAACATAAGGGTGGGTGGGAGGGCCCAAGGACAATTCCATCTTGCACCTCTTTTTTCTTTCATTTTTCTTTGCATCATGTGCTGTTTGGGGACAATTTTTTTGAAGGGCCATCCTGCCTGACACTGCAGTGCCACTCCTAGATGGGCCAGGTGTTTGTGTCGGCCACTTGGGTTGCTTAGCTTAGCCATCCAGCGACCTCGGGGCAAATTTTAGGACTAAAAATAATATTGTGAGGTGTGAGGTGTTCAGAATAGACTGGAAATGAGTGGAAATTATGGTTATTGAGGTTAATAATACTATGGGATCAAAATGACCCCCAAATTCTATGATTTAAGCTGTTTTTGAGGGTTTTTTGAAAAAAACACCCGAATCCAAAACACACCCGAATCCGACAAAAAATTTTCGGTAAGGTTTTGCCAAAACGCGTCCGAATCCAAAACACGGCCGCGGAACCGAACCCAAAACCAAAACACAAACCCGAAAAATTTCCGGTGCACATCACTACCAAATATTCAGCATTTTATGTGTGTGTTGAGTTTAGTTTGCTACAGTTTAGTGTGAAAAGAGATCATCAGGCATTTAAAGATCAAGGCCTCCAGTTATATAGTGGTACTCCTATTTCTCCTTCTTTGTATTCCTGTAGATACCTGGAATGCACATGTGCAGGTTCCATATATCCTGGTTGCATACAAAATGTGACCATAAGCAAAAGCACAAGTTATGGCTTTATTGGGCGTGAATTGCTGTTTTTTTTTTTTTTAATTTGTAATGCATTTAGTCTTCCTGACAGGCTGTACTTGTGACTCCCTACGACGAGGTAAGGATGGCAACAGAGATCATGGGGTGCGGTACACTCAGCTCCCATTTTGTCTCTCCAGATCACCAGTGTCTCCCCAGCCTCATTCTCCCTGTGAGTCTTCTGCTCCAGCCCCCTGTGTACAGTATCTCCAGCCTCATTCTCCCTGTGTCTCTCCAGCTCCAGACCACCAGTGCCTTTCCAGCCTCATTCTACCTATGTCTCTGCTGCTCCAGCCCCCATTGTCTCTCCACCTCCAATGCCCCAGTATCTCTTTAGCTCTCATCTGTCTCCCAGCATCCTCTACGGATTAGGAGAAAAGGATTTACCGGTAGGTATTAAAATCCTATTTTCTCATACGTCCTAGAGGATGCTGAGGTCCACTTCAGTACCATGGGGTTATACCAAAGCTCCAGTACGGGTGGGAGAGTGCGGATGACCCTGCAGCACTGATTGACCAAACTTGAGGTCCTCATCAGCCAAAGTGTCAAACTTATAAAATGTAGCAAATGTGTTTGACCCTGACCAAGTAGCTGCTCGGCAAAGATGTAAAGCCGAGACGCCCCGGGCAGCCGCCCAGGATGAGCACACTTTCCTGGTAGAATGGGCCTTCACCGACTTCGGTACCGGCAAGCCTGCCATAGAATGAGCGTGCTGAATTGTCCCTCTGATAGGATAGTCTGCTTAGAAGCAGGACACCCAATCTTGCTGGGAGCATACAGGACAAACAGAGCCTCTGTTTTCCATAACCGAGCTGTTCTTGCGACATAATCTTCAAAGCTCTAACCACATCTAGAGACTGTGACTCAGTGAAAGTGTCAGTAGCTACTGGCACCACAATAGGTTGGTTTATGTGGAAGGACGAAAACCACCTTTGGAAGAAATTGTTGACGAGTTCTTAACTCTGCCCCATCTTCATGGAAGATCAGGTAAGGGCTCTTGTGAGACAAGGCCCCCAACTCAGACACCCGCCTTGCGGGTGCCAAGGCCACAAGCATCACCACTTTCCAAGTGAGAAGCTTCAATTCTATCTCCTGCAGAGGTTCAAACCAATCTGATTGAAGGAACTGCAACACCACATTAAGGTCCCATGGTGCCACTGGAGGCACAAATGGAGGCTGGATGTGCCGAACCCCTTTTACGAACGTCTGAACTTCTAAAAGGGAGGCCAGTTGTTTTTGAAAGAAAACTGATAAGGCCGAAATCTGGACCTTGATTGACCCCAATCTAAGGCCCGCATCCACACCAGCCTGCAGAAAATGGAGAAAACGTCCCAACTCAAACTCTTCCGTAGGAGCCTTCTTGTATTCACACCAAGACACATATTTTCTCCAAATACAGGGGTAATGTTTAGACGTTACTCCTTTACTGGCCTGAATAAGAGTGGGGATGACTTCCTTGGGAATACCCTTTCAGGCTAGGATCCGACTCTCAACAGCCATGCCATCAAACGTAGCCACGGTAAGTCTTGATACACACACGGCCCCTGCTGTAGTAGGTCCTCTCGAGGAGGAAGAGGCCGAGGATCTTCTATGAACAACTCCTGAAGATCTGGATACCAAGCCCTCCTTTGGCAGTCTGGGGCAATGACGATTGCTCAAACTCTTGTTCTTCTTATTATTTTGAGAACTTTTGGAATCAGTGGAAGTGGAGGGAAAACATATACCGACCGAAACACCCACTGGGTCACCAGTGCACCAGTGCTATTGCTTGAGGGTCTCTCGACCTGGAACAATATCTCTGAAGCTTCTTGTTTAGACAAGATGCCATTATGTCTACTTGAGGAACTCCCCAAAGACTTGTCACCTCTGCGAAGACTTCTTGGTGAAGGCCCCACTCTCCTGGATGGAGATCGTGTCTGCTGAGGAAGTCTGCTTCCCAGTTGTCCACTCCCGGAATGAAAATTGCTGACAGAGCTCTAACATGTCTTTCTGCCCAGAGGAGAATCCTTGTCACCTCTGCCATTGCCGCTCTGCTTTACGTTCCGCCTTGCCTGTTTATGTACGCGACTGCTGTTACATTGTCCAAATGGATCTGCACTGGATGATCTTGAAGAAGATGTACCACTTGCAGAAGGCCGTTGTAAATGGCTCTCAATTCCAGAAAGTTTATGTGAAGGCAGGCTTCCTGACTGGACCATTTTCCTTGGAAACTTTCCCCCTGTGTGACAGCTCCCCAGCCTCGGAGACTTGCATCCGTGGTTATTAGGACCCAGTCGTGAATCCCAAACCTGCGTCCCTCTAGTAGGTAAGAACTGTGTAGCCACCACAGGAGCGAAATCCTGGCTTTGGGGACAGGATTATTTTCCGGTGCATGTGTAGGTGGGATGCGGACCACTTGTCCAACAGGTCCCACTGGAATACTCTGGCTTGAAATCGGCCAAACTGTATGGCCTCGTAGGCCGCTACTATTTTCCCCAACAATCGAATGCATTGATGGATCGACACACTTGTTGGTTTCAGAATTTGTTTGACCATTTTCTGGATTTCCAGAGCCTTTTCCACTGGAAGAAATACTCTCCATACTTCTGTGTCCAGAATCATCCCTAAAAAGGACAATCTTGTCGTCGGTTCCAACTGCGACTTTGGAAAATTCATTATCCAACCGTGTTGTTGGAGTATTGACAGGGAGAGTGCGATGTTCTGCACCAACTGTTCCCTGGATCTCGCTTTTATCAGGAGATTGTCCAGATAAGGAATTATATTGACTCCTATTTGACGAAGGAGGACCATCATCTCCGCCATCACCTTGGTGAATACCCTCAGTGCCGTGGAGAGTCCGAACGGCAACATCTGGAACTGGTAATGGCAATCCTGTACTGCGAATCTCAGATAAGCTTGGTGAGGAGAATAAATGGGAACATGCAAGTAAGCATCCTTTCTGCTGCGGGGTACACTGGGCTCCACAAGGATTGGACAATGGGGTGTAGAGTAGGATCTTGATCCGAGGCACCAACAGGCTCAAAGCTTTGACTGTTCCCAGAATGCACAGCGCCGCCTCCTCTATAACCCCGCCTCCCTGCACAGGAGCTCAGTTTTGTAAGTTGGTGCTGCAGTAAGCAGGCACTGAACAGAGGGGCTGCTCCAGGCAGGCCTAAGAAAAGCTTTTTATGAGGTAAAAAGTGAAGACTTCAAGGGCAGCAGTGGTGGTAAATGTCTTGTGACATTCACTGCTGCAGCTACAGCTCTCCCCAGCGGCGCTGTACACTCCCGAGCCCTGGTTGCCGGATACCTACAGCGGAGGCTCCGGTTTTCTTCACGTTAGACACACACGGCTGAAGCTCTCCAGGATCGCGTGGCCTCGCTTCGGGAGGTGATAAGTGGGTCCCGCTTGCGGGACCCAGTCTTTATCGTGATCCGACGCGGTCAGTGGGAGGCGGACCGCGCGCGCTGGCGGTGGACACTGTGGATACAGGCGATCCCACTAGATCACCAGGGCATGGGCGCAGGTCAGGTTTTCTCTCTAAACCAATTCTTATATCGCCCACAGTACCCGGTGGTTTTGCCAGCAAAGGGGATAAGGCTTAGACCTGAAGCCCCTACCCCAGCCCCAGGGCACCATTTCTAGCAAGTGTTCCCACCCTGGAGCTGCAGATCTGTCTTTTCCTCACTCCCTGTCAGTGTCTGCGGCGCCATTATCCCTCAGCTCACTGTTCCTGGGACTGCTTGGGCAAATCCTCCTATGTAAAGCCGCCTGGTTGTCAGTGCTGTGACTTTACATGACACTTAAGTATTCTACCTGCCTTTTTTAGTCAGTGTTAGTAAGAAAGAGTGCATTTAGTCAGGGTTTTCTAGTACCCTGCGATATACATCCAGTTCTTACTGTGTACTGTTATATCTATTGTTATATAGCTGTGTAAGCTAGTCCAGTGCAGTATTATTGTCAGTAATAACCTCTGCATTGTACAAACTGTGACTACCTGTGTGTGCATTTGATAGCTGAGTGGTGTCCATTTCGTGTCTTTCACTCAACCTGCTATCCCTATATTCTATAACCTGAGGGGGCTTGGTGCGTCAGGTTTTATCTAATATAGGATTTTCACAAAGATATACTGTATTACGTATTTTTCTCTGTGATTTAGTCACCATATCTCTCCTTTATCTCTACTGGTGCTGACTACACTGCGCAGGGGTTTGGGTTTAGGGATATAGTGCTGCTGATAATTGTACTGTGTTACCTCATACTGCAAGTTATATCATGTCCGCTTCTGACGGTAACGGTTCTAGGGCTGAACACACTGCCGGTGTTGCTGAAGCCACAGACCCATATGAGGAGAATATAGCAGCTGTGGGCTCTGGTTCTGGGGGCTCCTTGCAACCCCAGTGGGACTGTGGCAACGGAGGCACATACTGACCCACCGTGGGCCGCTTTTTCCACGCTTCTGCATACGCTACTTCATAAACTAACACCCCCTATGGGACCCCCAATGCCGGTACAACCGTATGTGGTCCCTGCAGCTAACCCGCCATGGGCGGACGATTTATCTGCTCAGTTAAAGAAGTTGAACCAGTCCCCGACTACTAAAAAGTCTGACCATTGCTCGCCTAAGTCCAAGGGGTCCTCTAAGCGAGCGCTTGTCTCCTCACAATCCACTGCTGTCACTGACACCTCGTCTGATGAAGATGGCACGTATACTGACCCCACAGGTTCTGACTCAGATACGGCTGATGGGGAGGGTAGTTCACATGTGGATGTTCCTGATCTTTTGGAGGCTATTAAGTTAATTCTACAGATTACGGATGATCCCAAGCCATCCGTCCCTCCTAAGAAACCAGATAGGTTCAAGCGTCAGAAGGTGGTTAATGAAGTTTTACCTCACTCTGACCACCTAGTGGATATACGTCAGGAACCCTGGGAAAACCCGGGTACGAAGTTTGTGCCTCACAAGAAGATGCTGGCTCGCTATCCCCTCGCACCAGAGCTGTCTAAGAATTTGGAAACGCCTCCTCCAGTGGACTCGCATGTGGCCAGGATGGTGATTTCCTCAGCTCTGCCTGTCACTGCCGTCATGTCTCTAAAAGAACCTACGGATAAGCGTGTGGAGGGTTGTCTGAAAGCGATTTACACCCTTAAGGGGTGCTGCGCAAAGGCCCACTATTGCAGCTACATGGGCTACCGAGGCTATTGAAGCGTGGGCCTTGGAGTTAGATACTGAAATCTCCTCTGACCATGCTAGACAATACTTGTCATATATTGTCACAGCTTCTTGCTATATTAAAGAGGCGGCTTCGGATGCCGGTATCCTAGCAGCCAAGGCCTCCACTACGTCAGTCCTGGCTCGCCGGATATTGTGGCTGAGATCCTGGTCTGTGGATCTGGATTTTAGAAAAACCCTGGAGGTACTCCCTTTCAAGGGAGATATTCTGTTTGGGGAGGACTTAAATAAGATAGTGGCTGACTTGGCTACTTCCAAAACTGCCTGTCTACCAAATACCGCTCCTTCTGTGTCGAAGGCTAAAGGCACGTCCTTTCTCCCCTTTCGCCCTTCAGGTAAAGCAAAAGGTCAGGCATACCACAAGCAGGCCCGCACTTCCAAACCTGGTCAGCCGAAGCCCAAAAGAGCCTGGGCTGCCCTTCAGCCAGCTTCCAAGACCGATAAGCCTGCCGCATGACGGGGCGGGCCTCCCCCAGGGGGATCCCAGGGTGGGGGGCTGGCTTCTAGGGTATACCCAGGAATGGTTGAAGACCACTTCAGATGCCTGGGTACGGGAAGTCGTCACTCGAGGTTACGCCATAGCCTTCAAAAACCGACCCCCTCATCGATTTTGCCAGACAGACGTCCCGTCGGACCAGACAAAGGCAAACACTCTGCATTCGGTGGTACAGACCCTCCTGGATACAGGAGTTGTAGTACAGGTGCCTCTTGCTCAGAGGGGCCGGGGGTACTATTCTCCGCTGTTTCTAGTCCCGAAACCGAATGGGTCCTCCCGGCCCATTCTCAACCTCAAGGCATTGAACAAGTTTGTGAAGGTTTCCAAGTTCCGTATGAAAACCCTTCGCTCTATAGTTCTGGCCTTGGAACCTGGGGACTACATGGTCTCCCTGGATATACATGATGCTTACCTGCATATTCCTATAGCAGCGTCACATCAGCAATACCTGAGGTTCGCTATTGGCAACCTTCATTACCAGTTTTGGGCGTTACCTTTTGGTTTAACAACGGTTCTGCGAGTTTTCACCAAAGTAATGGCGGTGAGGTCGGTGGTACTCCACCGTCAAGGGGTCAGGATACTGCCGTACCTGGACGACTTGTTAATCCTGGCAAATTCCCCAGAACTTCTCCTGTGTCATCTGGATATGACGGTCCGGTTTCTACAAGCCCACGGGTGGCTCATCAACTGGAAGAGATCCTCCCTGGTCCCTGCTCAGAGCATAGTGCACCTGAGAACGCTATTGGACTCTCACAACCAGCGGTTGTTCTTGTCTCAGGAGAAAGTCCTGAAGCTTCAGGACAGGATTCGTTGCTTCCTTTCTCGTCCGCAAGTGTCGATACATTCGGCGATGCAGGTGCTGGGCCTCATGGTTTCAGCATTCGACATGGTGGAGTATGCTTATTTCCATTATCGCCCCCTCCAGAGGCTGATTCTAGCCAAGTGGGACGGCCTGCCTCACCAGATCAGGTCTTTCATTGACTCCTGAGGTCCGTCTGTCGCTACTTTGGTGGCTCCGGGACCAACAGTTGTGCAGGAGCCGTCCCTTCTGGATATCCAACTGGGTCCTGTTGACGACAAATGCCAGTCTAAGAGGTTGGGGCAACACTCCCTTCAGGGTCGGTGGACCAAGGAGGAATCTCTCCTCTCGATCAACATTCTGGAATTGCGGGCGGTCTTCAATGCGTTGAACCTGGCCCAGCATTTAATTCAGAACCGTCCTGTTCAAATACAGTCGGACAACACCACAGTGGCTTACATAAATCATCAAGGCGGCACTCGAAGACATTTGGCAATGAAGGAAGTCTCACGGATTCTACGTTGGGCGGAACGCCATCTACCGGCCATATTGGCAATATTCATTCCGGGAGTCCTTAATTGGGAAGCGGACTTTCTCAGTCGTCAGGACGTGCATGCCGGCGAGTGGAGCCTCCATCCTGAAGTGTTTCTACTTCTTGTGGAAAAGTGGGGTCTTCCAGATGTAGATCTGATGGCGTCTCGACACAATCACAAGGTTCCGGTCTTCGGAGCAAGGACAAGGGATCCTCAAGCAGCATTCGTGGATGCGCTGGCGGTGCCGTGGAGGTTTCGGCTGCCGTACGTGTTCCCTCCGGTGTCACTCCTGCCCAGGGTAATTCGGAAGTTCAAGCAAGAAAAAGGAAATCTGCTTCTCATAGCTCCGGCGTGGCCCAGACGGCACTGGTTCTCAGACCTGCAAGGCCTATCGTCAGAGCGTCCACTTCTACTTCCACAACGCCCAGGCCTCCTCGTTCATGGCCCCTGTGTCTACCAGGACCTAGCCCGGCTGTCTTTGATGGCGTGGCTCTTGAAGCTTCCGTCTTGAGGGCTAAGGGTTTTTCTGAAGAGGTCATTAAAACTATGTTGCGGGCCCGGAAACCGGCTTCTGCTCAGATTTACTATAGGGTCTGGCATTCCTACTTTGTTTGGTGCGCATCTAATAATTATGACGCTTCCAAGTTTAGTACAGCCAAACTTTTGGCTTTTCTGCAGCAAGGCCTAGATTTAGGCCTGCGTCTGGCCTCCCTCAAGGTTCATATTTCGGCCTTGTCAGTGTGGTTTCAGAGAAAAATTGCGACTTTACCTGATGTTCATACTTTCACTCAGGGTGTGTTGCGTATCCAACCTCCCTATGTCCCGCCTGTGGCTCCTTGGGACTTGTCGGTGGTTTTGGAGGCGTTGCAGGAGCCTCTGTTTGAACCCCTGGGTTCAGCTGACCTTAAGTGGCTTTCCCTTAAGGTGGTGTTCTTGCTGGCTATTGCCTCTGCTAGAAGAGTGTCGGATCCGGATGCCTTGTCTTGTAGTTCCCCATATCTGATTTTTCACCGTGACTGGGCGGTTCTTAGGACTCGTCCCGGATATTTACCTAAGGTGGTTTCTTCGTTCCTCCTTAATCAGGAGATTGTGGTTCCGGCCTTTGTCTCTCCTGATTTGTCTCCCAAAGAGCGGTCTTTGGATGTGGTACGGGCTCTCCGTATCTACGTGAAGAGAACTGCTTCTATTCGAAAATCTGATTCTCTCTTTGTTTTGTTTGGATTTCACAAACGTGGCTGGCCTGCTCACAAGCAGACCCTGGCCAGATGGATTAGAATGGTGATTGCACATGCTTATGTGAAGGCTGGTCTGTCATGCTCACATTACGGCCCATTCTACTCGGTCTGTTGGACCTTCTTGGGCGGCCCAACGTGGTGCGACCCTTGAACAATTGTGCAAGGCGGCTACGTGGTCCTCCGGGAACACGTTCATAAGGTTCTATGCCTTCGATACTGCCGCTTCCCAGGATGCTTCCTTTGGACGCTGGGTTCTTGTGCCCGCTACAGTGCGTCCCCTCCCATAAGGAACTGCTTTAGGACATCCCCATTGTCTAATCCTTGTGGAGCCCAGTGTACCCCGCAGCAGAAAACGAGATTTATAGTAAGAACTTACCTTTGTTAAATCTCTTTCTGTGAGGTACACTGTGCTCCACAAGGTGCCCACCCTGACGCCCTTAGCTTCCTTGGGTTGGTATGGCATTAGCCACTGACACTTCTCTTGTCGTGAGAGTGTGGTGTATGTGACTACTAACCGTTGTCGTCTCTTTTCCTGCTACTGCATTGGGCTGGTTAACTAAAAACTGAGCTCCTGTGCAGGGAGGCGGGGTTATAGAGGAGGCGGCGCTGTGCATTCTGGGAACAGTCAAAGCTTTGAGCCTGTTGGTGCCTTGGATCAAGATCCTACTCTACACCCCATTGTCCAATCCTTGTGGAGCCCAGTGTACCTCGCAGAAAGAGATTTAACAAAGGTAAGTTCTTACCATAAATCTCGTTTTATGTCTACTGACACCATGAAGTCCCCCTTCTCCAGACTGGAAATCACTACCTTCAAGGATTCCATCTTAAACTTGAACCTTTTCAGGTAGAGATTCAGATTTTTCAGGTTTAAAATCTGTCTGACCGAGCCGTCCGGCTTCGGAAATACGAAGAGGCTTGAATAAAAACCTCCTTGCTGTGCCAAGGGTACCAGGACAATTACCTGATCCTGACATCATTTTTGAATTGCCGTTGTTACTGCCTCTCTTCCTGGAAGAGAAGCTGGCAAGGTCGATTTGAAAAATCGGCACGGGGGGACGTCTTGAAACTCTAGTTTGTACCCATGGGACACTATTTGTAAGACCCATGGGTCCAGGCCAGATTGAATCCAGATTTGGCTGAAAAGTTTCAGACGTGCTTCCACCCGAGCGGACTCCCGCAAGGGAGCCCCAGCGTCATGCTGCAGATTTTGCAGGAGCAGGGGTTGCCTTCTGCTCCTTGGATCCTGGAGACACTGCTGACTTCTTTCCTTTTCTCCTTCCCCTTCCTGCAAAGAAGGGGGAACCTTTGGCATTTTTGTATTTGTTGGGCCGAAAGGACTGCATGTGAGAGTGATGTGTCTTTTTTGCTGGTGCAGGAGCAGAAGGCAAGAATGTCGACTTACCTGAGGTAGCCGCCGAGACTAACGCATCCAGCCCATCACCAAACAAGGCCTCACCTTTATACGGGAGAGCCTCCATATTTCTTTTGGAATCTGCTGCAGCATTCCACTGGCGAATCCACAATGCCCTCCGAGCCGATACTGCCATGGTAGCGGTTCTTAATCCCAAGAGACCAATATATTTCATGGTTTCTAGTACGTACGCAGCAGCGTCTTTGATATGACCTAACGTTAGGAGTATCTCGTCTCCATCTATTGTGTCAATGTCTAATGACTAGTTTTCTGACCACTTTTCAATAGCACTACTCACCCAGCACAGACAATGGTAGGCCTCACTCACTTGCGGTTTGTCGGCTCCTTAAGTGAAGCCATTCCAGGCGCAGGGAGAAACACCTTTTCTCTTTTATGACAGGGCCCTGTCTAAAATGTGGGGTGACTTCCACCTTTTGGAAAAAGGTAAACTGCCTGAATTCCTTTTGGGAATCTGAAATTTCTTTTCAGGTTAAATCCGACTCCCTCCAAGAGACTGTTCAACTCCTGAGTTGGAGGGAAAATTACATTACTTCTTTACTAAAGTAAACCCTCTCCTTGTGGTAAAAGAGGGGGCTTCGTAACTTCTAACACCTCCTTTTTAGCTAAAACATGTTTTGAATGCTTTTTGCTAACTTAGGACCTATTCCCCTGGAATCACTAGTGTCGACACAGGAGTCAGAGTCCGTGTCGGTATCAGTTTGTACTATTGTGCAAATTTGTATGTGACCCAGAGGGGTCCCTGTGGATGAAAGCCAGAAATATTAATAATCACATCTTCAACAGATTATATTTAGTTTTCTGTATGAGATTCAGTAGTGATTCACACTATCATGTAACCTTTAACCCAGTCAGGCTCTTGGTGTCATATTACACATCTGTGTCTCTAACATGTCTCCCACAGAGGAAGAGTTCCCTGCCACAGACATGTCACACACGTGCACAACCACAGCACAGACACTCCGGGATTTATAGGGGACAGACCCACAGTAAAATCTGTCAGAGGGGCACAGATAGGATTTGCCAGTTCACAACCCAGCGCCAGTAACACAATGTCTGTGAACACAAAATGCCCACTGACATGCAGCGCTTTTATAATGCTAATCACACAATTATATAGCACCAGATTCACTGTGCCCCCCCCCCCTGTTTTGCACCCTGATACTTGTTCAGTAGTGGAGGAGGACCAGCGTTGTCTCTGCAGCCTGAGGAGAGAGAGAAAATGGCGCTGAGCAGTGTGCTGGCTGACTGAGGAGGAAGCTCCACTCTTCAATGGTGTGTTTCTCCTCAGCTTTTATGAGGTAATTTTTTATACTGGCGGGGGTAGGACTGTGCCTTAGCGACTTATGCCCCTTATTTATGCCAGTTTCCATAGGTTTCATGCTGCCCAGGCCCCCCCCCCCCCCGCGCGCCCTGCACCCTGCAGTGCCTGTGTATGTGTGGGCAACATGGCGTGCTGCGCTCCCGCCAGCCGCGTGGTACCTTTAGCCGTCACTTTCTTGATTGAAGATCTGTCTTCTAACACTCGCCTGTCTTCTGACTTTTGGCTCTGTGAGGGGGGTGACGGCGTGCTGTGGGAGTGAGCATCTAGGCACGGCTAGCGTTCAGTTTCCTTCAGGAGCTAATGGTGTCCTGTCAGCCAGAAGCAGAGCCATGAAACTCTTTAGGAAGTTAGTTCCTACTTCTGCCCCCTCAGTCCCACGAAGCAGGGAGACTGTTGCCAGCAGTTCTCCCTGAAAATAAAAAACCTGACACAAGTCTTTTCAGAGAAACTCAGTAGAGCTCCCCTGGAGTGCATCCAGTCTGCCTGGGCACATTTCTAAAACTGAGGTCGGGAGGAGAGGCATAGAGGGAGGAGACAGTTCACACCCTTGAAAAGTCTTAAAGTGCCCATGGCTCCTGCGGAACAGTCTATACCCCATGGTACTGAAGTGGGCCCCAGCATCCTCTTGGACGTATGAGAAAGATGGATTTTATTTGGAACCTCTGGGCCCAATACAACTAGAGATAAGCGTGTTTGGATTTACTCTGTTCTTAACGGCAGAATTATCGCAAGTTATTTTTTAGGGGGAATTTTTCTTATTGGCTAACCAAAACACGTGACGTCCGTGAGCCAATAAGGAGATTCGGGTAAATCCGAGTAAAACCGAACCCGCTCATCTCTAAATACAACCCTTCGTACTTCCACACCCCCTCCCCCCCACACACACACCCGTCGCCGGACCTTCGACAAGGGGGTTGAGATGGGCTTAGTAGGTGAGATGTAGATGCGTCCAAAATACATTAAAGGAAGGGGGGGGGGGGGGGTGTTGATGAGTTCATGCAAATTTAAACCTTGATGGCTGGTGAAAAGTCGCATATGCGCCTGTTTGATGGGATGTGACTTGCCTTGGTGCAAGTTGCTGACTGATGATTACATTGTAGGATGCATTTTATTCGCTGACTGTGTCGAAGTCACACCCATTTATGCAAATGATTGCCCTTTTTTGGGAGCCACACATTTGTTGGTACACAGAGATTTTGCCCCTGTGGGTGGCGGCAGGAGAACGGGTGCTGGATCTGTATGGTCATAAGCATTACATGGCAAGATTTACCAATTCAAAAACTCTGCTAAAAGTGACGATGTGTATGGAAACCTCATTTAATATAGCAAAGAGAGAATTAACTCTTCCTTTAGAGTCTTTCTCTGTAAGACATTGTAGAGCTTTGTCAGAGACAACTGGAAGGACTTTGTCTGTTCAAGAGACTTGTAAAGTGTTTTGTTTTTTAATGAGAGTGCGCCCACCTCGAGGCGCATACAAGCGCTCAGCTGTGCACACAGGAAACAAACGTAATTAAAACTTACGTCTCATGGAGCAGACACTTGAATGACACACAGTACATTTGTCTCTCCTTAGTTACTTAATCAAAATATGTGAGTCGAGCGAGCAAAGATGATTCATTTGTGAATGTTGGTTTAGCAAATGTTGGAGCACAGAAACGCAGGACGCAGATAAATGCATGTGTATAGCCCAGGTGCATGGGAGCCACAATCCCAACTTTCATGGATATGATCCAAGGGAGATATATTGTGAGTGCACACTTATGTACTTGCATTGGTGACAAATGCGGGACACGCTAAGGAGGCAATTCACTTGGGTGCAACTCGCGTCCCGGAACACGATTCCACATGGCACCTATATAACAGATTTAGAGGTGCGCATAAAATCCTCTGATTGTTGCTGTGATTCCGGGGGTATTGTACTTGTCATATATTTGGACACACCCAAATAGCTAACAATGGGAGTTCTATTTAAATCTGGCAACCATTCAGATTCTACTTCTCATTTATCTAGCACCTTCTACAAGTTAACACCTGGAATCTGATTGGTTGCTATGAACAACATCCCATCTTAAATAGAACTCCCATCTTAGTAAATTTACCCCAATGCATCCACTAATTGATGCCTAAACATATAAATTCTTTTCCACCTTAAAAAAAACCCACTGTGTACATTCAGCGATGAAACCCACTGTGTACATTCAGCGATGAGAGTTTTTAAGTGCAGCAGAATGGATTTTGTAATGGTTAGCATTACTGTCTCACAGTACTGAGGTCATGGGTTCGATTCCCAACACGGCCCTAACTGTGTAGAGTTTGTATATTCTCCCCGTGCATATATGGGTTTCCTCCGGCACGCCAAAAATATACTGGTAGGTGAATTGGCTTCCAACAAATATTAACCCTAGTATGTAAGTGTGTGTGTGTAGATGGGCCAAGTGGTTCTTATCTTCCGTCAAATTCTATGTTTGTGTGTAACAATACTTAGTTTACGTACATCCTGGCCTTTTTACTGGCTTGGTGATATACTTGGTGTTGAATGGATGTTCAGGCTCGGTGCTTCCATTAGGCAAACACAGGTAGTTGCCCAGGGAGACAATGGTTAGGGGCAGTGACGTACTGGGCCTCCATTTCGGCCCGGGCACTTGTTAACGCTCGTCACTGGGGGATGTGCGCACATCACGTAATATGGAGGTGTGACGCGAGTCATGGGGGAGTGGATTCATGGCACGCCCCCATTACCATGGCGACGCTTGCTGGGGACAGGGGCGCGCCGCGAGTCCGGGGGTGTGGACAGGCAGCACGCCCCCCATTTTCATGGAGACCGGTGGGGGCAGCTCAACCAGAGAGCAGGAGGCTGCGCTGCGTGCGGCCTTCCCGGCTCTCTGAGGGCCCGGACTGGCCCACCTGCCCATCAGCCCTTCTGGCATGTGCCAGATGGCCAGTCCGGCCCTGGTTAGGGGGCACCTAATGTCCTAGCCATGCCAGCACAGGGAGTGCTAGCTACTGATATGGATGAGATTCAGCTGGCTGCAGCTCCTCCGTGTCCCAGCCATGGGGAGAACACACCAGGACCATAACTATGGTGTCCTCGCCCACAGTGCAGGACTCTGGGGCGACATTGTTGGTACCCATAGCCCTTGCTTTTGGCTAGCAGGGTGCCCTGCAGTCTGTACAGCTCAGGACACTCTGGCCAGTGCTGCACCTCTCAGAGCTGGCGGATCTGTCCCCTCTGTGTGATGCAATGGGCAGACAAAAAGAATAATTCACTGTTTAGGAGAAAGATATTGCCGCAGCCTTTGGACAATTTCCAGAGTTGCGTGTTACTGAGCTCCGTCTTTCCAGAATGAGCAAAACCCTGCCCAGCCTTTGTTCCGATTTAGTAATAAATGTGTACATTTTTAATTACATTTCTACGCTGCTGGAACACAAACTCCATTTTATCAGGACTAAACTCACAGCGCTGTGAAGCAGTAATGCTAACCACTACCCCAACCATGCTGTCTTTGGTAAGCTCCATAAATGTCTGCCCTGGAAATGATTAATCATTGGCACTGAACTATAGATCCATTTTCAAATTCTATTAGATGAGTGCTATGTATATGTCTGAATCCGAATCTCGCTAAATATCTCTTGGAATTCATCCGATTACTTGTATTCATATTTAAAATATATTTTGGAAAGAGGGCAAATCCGGGCACACGGCAGACAGAGAGACCTATTTGCCATTTATTTAGGCATGTTGATTTTAAGAAATGTATCTGTTTTCATAGGTAGTATATGGAGTGCATGTAAAAGATAAATAACACACTCAAAAGTTGTTTTGTAGACAAGGCATGCTGAAGAAATGCTATATTTCCTGTGATAATCATTGTTGTGTTTTTTTTTATCCCATGTTCTTTTCTATAAGAGAACCACGTTATGATTCTTGTACCGCAGGTTATGCATTTCCTACAATACCCGTCTAAGCGCATTAGCTTTAAATCTCTGCACCTGAACTGTATGACCTGCTGCCGGTAATAATACAGCCATTTACCTGCTTGGGGAATATTCGTAGCGATCTCTCAGTGCGGGTAAATGCCAGGCACTAAGCGGAAACGTGTATTTGTCTCAGCTGCTCTCATAATTTTCCTCCACTCTATCAAATCTCTAAGCCGTGTAATGTTTCATAGCACACTGCCCTATGCAATTCTTTCTTATCTATGCCTTTCTTCTAGGTAATTTATATATCCAGCGATGCCAAAAATACATTTGCACGCTACTGTAAGTGTCTGTTTACTACTAAACTCTCCCGAACCATTCCCGCTTTCAATCTTACAAATTGTTCATAGTTACTTTTAGCAGTAAGTGGCATTCATGAACAACAGAGATACATACAGATGCATACCTCCCAACTGTCCCAATTTTCGCGGGACAGTCCCTTTTTTTGGGGACTGTCCCGCTGTCCCACCTGCGGGCCGCAGCATCTATTCACTGGAGACAGAGGGAGAGGGGTATGCCAGCAGCTAACAGAGCGCTGGGCATGCCCCCTCAGTGACTAAAACTGGGTGTGGCCATCAAAGTCACGCCCCTTCCCCATAGGCCACACACCCTTTTCGGGCGGGCGCGCGCAGGTGTCCCTCTCCCTCCCTTTAAAATGTTGGTAGGTATCAGTGGCAAACGCAGGATTTTGAAAGGGGGGTTTCCAAATACTTATACCCCTTTTACACCACCAGCTAGTAATACGGGTTATTGCACATGAATGTGCAAAACCCGTGTTGCTGGCTAGTGTAAAAGGGTTGAGTTGGAATAGTCCGGGTCGAGTGACCCGGTCATAACGTGCGCTATACCACTACCTCCGCCATATCGTAGTTTCATACATTTACCCCATAGTGTGGTAAATAAAGGATATCCGTGTACCTCTTTCTCAATGTCATAAAAAAACGAACACACACACACCAAGTGGAACATGACACAAACACACCCCACCCCCAAAGTAAGTGAAACATGACACAGACTCCCAGTGAAACATACAGACACACCCTCCCCCCGCCCCCCGTGAACCATGACAGACACACACCCTCCCCGCCACAGTGAAACGATACACGCAGATTCCCAGTGAAACATGACACACACTTTCCCCCAGGTAGATGCTAGAATCAAGTGGGCTAAGGGACCTTTTCCGTAAAGGGGAGGAGTTACGCCGCAAGGGGGAGGAGCTAGGCCAGCGGGATAGTTCCTCTACTATCCACGCCACCAACTATTACCTTTAGTAATTAGGTGGTGAGCGAAGCGAGCCACCGTGCCCGAAGCGTGGCGAGCGTACTTTTCGGGTACCCTGTTCGCCCGTAGCTCCTCCCCCTGGTGACGTAGCTCCTCCCCTAGAAACGTCACAAGGTCCCTTCAGCCACTCCGATATAGAACCAACCCTTTCCCCCAACCCGGTGAAACATTACAAACACAGGCCCCCATGTGAAACATGACACCCCCCCCCCCCCTCCCCACCAGTGAGACATGACACAAACCCCAGTGAAACATACACCCCCCCTCTCTACCAGTGAAACATGACAGACCCTCAGTAACGCCCCTCTTCTCCCCCCCCCCCCCGTGAAACACACACACACCCTCCCCTCCAGAGAAACATGACAGACCCCCTCCCCACGAGTGAAACACACACACACTCCCTCCCCACTTGTGAAACATGACAGACCCCCATAAAACACACACACACACTCCTTCCCCCAGTGAAACATGACACACACGACCCCCAGTGAAACACAAACACACACCATCCTCCCCTGCGTTAGACATTTCCCACACACACACATCTCTCTCCACCACCAGTTAAACAAACAGCATCAGCCCAGAGCCTCACCTGGCCAGCAGGAAAAGAAAGCCACCTGACACACCACGGACATTTGTTCACCGGCACATGATGATCCGGCCAGCTCTGTTGCAAAGCACCACTGGGAGATCTGCCTGGGAGGAGCTGCATGCTGCTTCTGCAGCTAGCTCCCCCTACTGTACGTTCAGCCAGCCTCTCTGCAATAGGAGGCACTGCAGCTGTGGAGCTGAGGCTTCGTGAAAACATAAAAAATAAATAAACAAATTGGTCCGCTGCACCGATAGATCGGCGGCCAGGGGGCTTTCTAGGTACTCGGAAACCCCCCCTGCGTGCGCGTGTGGGTATGCAGATGTATCCTCATACAACTAGCCTCAATGCACTATGCAACGTGATACACTTTATGCAAGGGAGCTGGCTGGCCCCATGTGACTCTGCTTGCTCCTGGTTTAATTTTTGGACCAAGAATGTGTCTTCGTTGCAATTTATGTGACTAGGATACACCAGGAGACTGTGCTGATTAATTTGATATGTGATACTGTGTGTGACCAAGGGGTCTATTTACTAATACTTGAAGATAGATAAAGTACCAGCCAACCAGCTCCTAACTGTCATTTTTCAAACACAGCCTGTAACGTGGCAGTTAGGTGCTGATTTGCTGCTGCTTTATCTTCGTCCACTTTATCTCCATCCAAGGCTTAGTAAAAATAGACCCCTAAGAGACTCAGCAGCACACAGATATACAAGTGTCACATTTCAAATAAATCAGTGCAGTCTCCTGGTGCATCCTAGTCACTCTGTATTACAACTAGGACCCAATTTCAGGCAAAAAAAAAGATGCCTGATGCTAACGAGACTCACAGGACCTGACTCGTTGAGAGGGCCTGTTTTGGCAGGACTGCTGCAATGTTGTATGACTAAAGGATTAATAGCACTTTTGTTCGTAGGCTTGCTTGCCAATGATGCCTACTATGGTCGCCAAGGCAACAGATGGGCCTGGTGCTTAAGTGGGACTACAACCATGACCCACTCTGCACATTCTGCTGAAATGCTAGTATGTGCTGAGAAGTGGGGGGAAGGAAGGGGGGGGGGGGGGGAATTGGTCATTGCTCCATCTCCCTAGCTGTCCTGAGCCCCCCAGACAGGCCTGGCCCCAGTTAGTTGTACCCGTCCCTATCCCTCTCAGCACCCTTAATGCCTTCCTTAATTTTGGGTTTTTGCTATGTTTTATTCCAGTGCCTATATTTTAGTTGGCCATCATGCTAATTTATATAGCTATCTGTAACATGGGAGCCAGCTCTGTGGGTGTTTTCCTCCAATCCACATCTCAGTCTGCAACCTGGGTGTTACTGGGTGGCAACAGCAGCGGGGCGTTTATACGTAAGAGAAACGCTCTGTTGGTGTGCCATTAGCCAGAGTTACCACCTACTCTGCATTGTGATCACAGAATTTTCAGTCATATCTCCTGCACCTAGCACGGGGTAGTTATAAGAGCCAATGATAGTGATAATTGCTGCTCGAGTGACTGGAGTTGGTGAGAGGGACCATCTAGGTGCTTCTGACTAGGTGTGCTGATGTAGACCTGCAGAAGGGATGTATAGATGGCATCCTGATGGATGGAATGCCAGCAGTCAGAAGACTGGCGCCGGAATCCCGACACCTGGCAGAATGCCGACACCAGAATCCCGACAGCCAGAATCCTGAACATAAAGTAAGTATACCGGGGAGGGTTAGGCTACGGGGGGAGGGTGAGGGTTAGGCTGTGGGAAGTAAGGGTTAGGCTGCGGGGAGAGGGTCAGGGTTAGGTTGCAAGGAAGGAGGATTAGGTTGCTGGGAGGCAGGGTTAGAGTTAGGCTGCAAGGAGGGAGGGTTATGGTTAGTCTGCGGGAAGGAAGGGATAGGGGTAGGGTTAGTTTAGTTGCTTGAACCTGTCGGGGTTATGGCTGTCGGGATGCCGGTGTCGGTATTCTAACTGCCAGTATCCTGTACCCCACCCCTGCTGAAGGACGTATCTGTACCTGTTAGGAGGTGTATCTTTTGCACATAATATAGGGCAGGTGCAAATACACAATGGTGATGATGTCTTGTCCAGGGCCAGCCCCAGGTCTACTTTCACCCTGTGCCCCTCAATTGAGAAATGCTGTCAGATTGGGGGCATCAGTATAGATCCCAGCACCCCACTCCCCAATATTACCGTTTCATGTTTGCTTTTTTTCTGTCGCTTTGCTGGAGGTGTTCAAGCTTATCGGGAGAGTGTCCATCTTTTTGCCACTTTGAGTGGAGAAGGGACTCTACTATGCCTGGATATGCACAGATTAGTTTAATTAATTTGGTCACAAGCGGCTAACTGTAATAACCTCCGAGTTCCGGAGGTGCGGGACTTTTGTACAAGTCTGCCCGTTTTTTTTAAAGCAGCATTTACAAGTGCTCATTTACAAGTCAAAAGCAGGTTCTCGGAGGTCTTACCAAGTTCTCGGAGGTCTTACTCTCCTGAAATTCGTAACCCTCTGGAGGTTTAGCACATACAGTATGATGTAAGCACTTATCAGGCACTTTTATATATTTCACACAGTTAATCTGTACTTGCTGTATGTGGAACAAAGTATTTGTCTAGTAGAGAAGATTTTTGTTTTTGTAATAGCGCCTAGCTAGATATACAATATTAGTGAGATGGAAGGGAGGGCTCCATCCACAAGGCCCATTTCGGGTCTTTATGCCTTCAGCCTGAGAGCAGGCTAATTAGGGCCTGCACCTGTGGGAAGGCTGATATAAGCTCTGTCAGGGCTTGTCTCAGAGCTCACTACCTGGGCAAAAAGGCAGCAAGCTTGTTGCGAGACACTGTGATTTACTGACTGTAAGCCTATGTTTGTGGTAGGGGCATTGGGATCTTAGAGAGGGAATCTATTATGTTCAGTTAGTGCCCAGACGGACTTAGATTTATTTTTATGTTTTGTTTTATACTGCACAATAAAACTAGCCACGGCTAGATTGCATGAAGACCATGGACTGGTGTGCTGTTTTCCTAGCTGCTGTGTGTTCAGAGGTGCCCATCTACCCCAGGAAAGGGAACCCCTTTCCTGATCTCCTTATAGTATCTATATTGCTACTTTTGCACCATACATAGGGTAAGCATAGTACCAGCTCAACAAAATTGTACAAAAAATGGGGGAATTAGAAACGATTGCACTTAATTATTATTATTATTATTATTATTATTATCCTTTATTTATAATGGCGCCACAAGGGTTCCGCAGCGCCCAATTACAGAGTACATATGCACATAATCAAAACAGGAAGACAGTGACTTACAGTTGAAGACAATATAGGACAAGTACAGGGTAACTAAGCATAACTACACCAGTAAACAACAGAGATAAGTTCCAGGTGGCCAAAAATAAATAAAAAAAATTGCGGGATTTGGGCAGTTGAGGATTATTAAAGTAAGAAAAGTATAAGCACATGAGGGACGAGGGCCCTGCTTGTGAGAGCTTACATTCTAAGGGGTCACTTAATGACCAATATGATATCATAGACATTACAGAGACATGGTGGGATGATTTTCTTGACTGGGCAGCAAACATGGAGGGGTACACCCTCTTCAGGAGAGATAGGACTAATAAAAAAAGGATTGGATGTTTGTCTTTATGTTAAGCCATTCCTAGAACCTTATGAAAAGGAGATCATTTATGAGGGGACTGGAGATAACGTGGAGTCATTATGGGTTGAGATTTCGTGTGGGGGTAAAGATACAAAAAAGCTTTTAATAGGGACATGCTACAAACTGACAGATATTGGTGTGTCTGATTAATTGCATCTCTTGCAGCAAATCGAAAAAGCTGCAGGAGTGGGGGAGGTCATTATCTTAGGGGACTTTAATTACCCGGACATAAATTGGAACACCGGAAAAGTAAATACAGCATGGGGAAACAGGTTCTTAAACATGCTAAAAGATCATTACTTGTCCCAGGTAATCAAGGAACCAACTAGACAACGGACAATATTGGACCTAGTACTAACTAATAATACGGAGATATTATCAAATGCTAAAGTAGGGGAGACCTTGGGAAATAGCGATCATAATATGATCACATTTGATATCAGCTTCCAAAAACAACACTATAAGGGTGTAATTAAGACTTTTAACTTTAGAAAAGCTAATTTCAACTTGCTAAAATAAGCTAATGAAGGACATCAATTGGGAAATTGTGTTTCATGGTAAGAATACGGCTGAAATGTGGGATATTTTTTACAACTGAGCTCAATAAGTACACTCATTTGTTCATTCCCAAGGTTAACAAAAACAGGAGTAGTAAATTCAAACCGATGTGGCTTAATAAGTAGGTCAAGGAACAAATGGATAAAAAGATGCGAGTTTTCAAAGCATTTAAGTCTGACGGAAAGGTGGAATCATTCCAGTTCTACCGGGAATGTATAAAAAAAATGCAAAAAAGAATTCAGAGCAGCCAAAATAGAAAACGTAAAACAAATCGCAAAGGAGAGTATAACAAACCCCAACAAGTTATTTAAGTATATAAACGGTAAAAGGTTAAAAAAGGAGAATATTGGGCCTTTAATGGGAGAGTTGGATGTCTTGATTAATGATGATAGGGAAAAAGCAGATTTATTAAATAAATTATTTTCATCTGTATTCACGAGAGAAGCCCAGTTGACAGAAGTGCACAATAACAGCTATAAAAACGACCTGTTGCTAAGTACATGGTTAAACAAGGAAGTAGTCCGGGAGAGACTAAGTAAAATTAAGATGAATAAATCTCCTGGGCCGGATGGACTACACCCCAGGGTTCTTATGGAACTTACCTCAGAGCTATCGAGGTCCATCGGGGGCTGCGCATCGCTATGGCTGTGGGGCATACACATGGAGAGATCCGTTCTTAACTTTTAAGCAATCCAGTCAGATTGCTTAGAATTTAAGCACGGATCTCTCCGTGTGTACCCCCCTTAAGAACAATCGGGCAGACTATAAATTAAACTTGGGAAAATGTAGGGATAACGGTAGTTGAAAAGGATTTGGGTGTGCTCATCGATAATAGACTTAGTAGCAGTACGCAATGTAAAAATGCAGCAACAAAAGCAAATAAGGTGTTAGCATGAATAAAACGAGGAATGGAGACAAGGGATGAGAGTGTAATCCTGACACTGTATAAATCATTGGTGCGGCCACACCTGGAATATTGTGTACAGTTCTGGGCACCGCACTATAAAAAAGATATCTTGGAACTAGAAAGGGTTCAGAGGCGAGCCACCAAACTGGTTAAGGGGTTAGAAGCACTGGATTATGAGGAAAGACTTACAAGGTTAGATATGTTCACACTTGAAAACAGGCAGCTGAGAGGGGACATTATTAATATTTATAAATACATTAAGGGACAATACAAGGATTTATCAGATGATCTGTTTATCAAAAAAATGCTACACAGGACACGAGGACACCACCTGAGGTTAGAAGAAATTTTTTTTAATACACAACAGAGGAAAGTGTTCTTCAAAGTAAGAGCAGTAAGGATTTTGAATTCTCTACCAGAGGAGGTAGTAATGGTGGACTCGCTAAATAAGTTTAAAAATGGATTAGATAAATTCCTGATAGAAATATCCAAGGTTACAGCATCTGAATGATATATAATTTTATAATGTAGGTTGAACTCTATGGACATTTTGTCTTTTTTCAACCTCACCAACTATGTAACAATGGGGCAGATGTATTAACCTGGAGAAGGCATAAGGAAGTGATAAATCAGTGATATGTGCAAGGTGATAAACGCACCAGCCAATCAGCTCCAATATGCAAATTAACAGTTAGGATCTGATTATTTTTTTTTGCATCTGTACAATGGCTCTTACTTTGTGTTGACCTCCGCACAAGCCATTGTCTGTCAGGAAATATCCCAAAGTGGTTGGTTTTACAAGTGGTCAACCAAAGGCTTTGCCAGTTTCCTGAATACACCAAAGCTTTTCTCGGGATGTAGTTATGTGACCAGCGGTCAGGAGACCGCTGGTCACATTACCTCCCCCTGCATCCCGCCCCCTCATAAACCCGGCGGTCGGCGACCACTGAGCCCGCAGCGTGGTGAGCGCAGCAAGCCCGCAGCGTGGCGAGCGCAGCAAGCCCGCAAGGTGTTTGTTGCACCCCCCCAGCCGGCATTCCGCTGCCAGGAACGCTGCCTCTTGACGGAGGTATGCTGACGCACTCAATACACACCACTTTTCTCTGAGCCCCCTCTTCCTGAATCTAAAGATTCGTCACCTGATTGACATTCAGTTTACAAACTCTGTATACAATATGACCATTTCCAACTGCACACTGACAGCAATACAGCTCATGTTGCAATTAGGGACATATTAGGTGAGCGTTGATACTCTCGGGTATTGGTGAGTAAAACTGTACATGGTGTTGCCAACAGAAGTAAACACCAAGGATATTGTTACTGAACCTTCATTTATACTGGACTGGAAAGTAATATAACTGATTCTCAATTTATTTTTATTTTTACAGTAGATTTACAGTATGATGCTTCATTAGTGCAATGGAGGGGCTGCTATTAGAGATGAGCGGGTTCGGTTCCTCGGAATCCGAACCCGCCCGAACTTCAGCTTTTTTTACACGGATCCGAGCGACTCGGATCTTCCCGCCTTGCTCGGTTAACCGGAGCGCGCCCGAACGTCATCATGACGCTGTCGGATTCTCGCGAGGCTCGGATTCTATCGCGAGACTCGGATTCTATATAAGGAGCCGCGCGTCGCCGCCATTTTCACACGTGCATTGAGATTGATAGGGAGAGGACGTGGCTGGCGTCCTCTCCATTTAGATTATAAGAGAGAGAGATTTACTGGAGCTTAGGACTAGGAGGAGTACTGTAGAAGTGTAGAGAGTGCAGAGAGTTTACTAGTGAGTGACCACCAGACAGTGCAGTTTATTTAATATATCCGTTCTCTGCCTGAAAAAAGCAATACACACAGTGACTCAGTCACATACCATATCTGTATGCACTGCTCAGGCTCAGCCCAGTGTGCTGCATCATCTATATATATTATATATCTGTCTGACTGCTCAGCTCACACAGCTTATAATTGTGGGGGAGACTGGGGAGCACTGCAGTGCCAGTTATAGGTTATAGCAGGAGCCAGGAGTACATAATATTATATAGTGAGTGACCACCAGACAGTGCAGTTTATTTAATATATCCGTTCTCTGCCTGAAAAAAGCGATACACACAGTGACTCAGTCACATACCATATCTGTGTGCACTGCTCAGGCTCAGCCCAGTGTGCTGCATCATCTATATATATTATATATCTGTCTGACTGCTCAGCTCACACAGCTTATAATTGTGGGGGAGACTGGGGAGCACTGCAGTGCCAGTTATAGGTTATAGCAGGAGCCAGGAGTACATAATATTATATAGTGAGTGACCACCAGACAGTGCAGTTTATTTAATATATCCGTTCTCTGCCTGAAAAAAGCGATACACACAGTGACTCAGTCACATACCATATCTGTGTGCACTGCTCAGGCTCAGCCCAGTGTGCTGCATCATCTATATATATTATATATCTGTCTGACTGCTCAGCTCACACAGCTTATAATTGTGGGGGAGACTGGGGAGCACTGCAGTGCCAGTTATAGGTTATAGCAGGAGCCAGGAGTACATAATATTATATAGTGAGTGACCACCAGACAGTGCAGTTTATTTAATATATCCGTTCTCTGCCTGAAAAAAGCGATACACACAGTGACTCAGTCACATACCATATCTGTGTGCACTGCTCAGGCTCAGCCCAGTGTGCTGCATCATCTATATATATTATATATCTGTCTGACTGCTCAGCTCACACAGCTTATAATTGTGGGGGAGACTGGGGAGCACTGCAGTGCCAGTTATAGGTTATAGCAGGAGCCAGGAGTACATAATATTATATTAAAATTAAACAGTGCACACTTTTGCTGCAGGAGTGCCACTGCCAGTGTGACTGACCAGTGACCTGACCACACTGACCACCAGTATAGTTAGTAGTATACTTATATTGTGATTGCCTGAAAAAGTTAAACACTCGTCGTGTGACTTCACTTGTGTGTTGTTTTTTTTTTTATTCTATAAAAATAAAACTCATTCTGCTGACAGTGTCCAGCAGGTCCGTCATTATATAATATATAATATATACCTGTCCGGCTGCAGTAGTGATATATATATATTTTTTATATCATTTATCATCCAGTCGCAGCAGACACAGTACGGTAGTTCACGGCTGTGGCTACCTCTGTGTCTGCACTCGGCAGGCAGTCCGTCCATAATTGTATACCACCTAACCGTGGTTTTTTTTTCTTCTTTATACATACATACTACTACGACATCTCTTTATCAACCAGTCTATATTAGCAGCAGACACAGTACAGTACGGTAGTTCACGGCTGTGGCTACCTCTGTGTCTGCACTCGGCAGGCAGTCCGTCCATAATTGTATACCACCTAACCGTGGTTTTTTTTTCTTTCTTCTTTATACATACATAGTTACATAGACATCTCTTTATCAACCAGTCTATATTAGCAGCAGACACAGTACAGTACGGTAGTTCACGGCTGTGGCTACCTCTGTGTCTGCACTCGGCAGGCAGTCCGTCCATAATTGTATACCACCTAACCGTGGTTTTTTTTTCTTTCTTCTTTATACATACATAGTTACATAGACATCTCTTTATCAACCAGTCTATATTAGCAGCAGACACAGTACAGTACGGTAGTTCACGGCTGTGGCTACCTCTGTGTCTGCACTCGGCAGGCAGTCCGTCCATAATTGTATACCACCTAACCGTGGTTTTTTTTTCTTTCTTCTTTATACATACATAGTTACATAGACATCTCTTTATCAACCAGTCTATATTAGCAGCAGACACAGTACAGTACGGTAGTTCACGGCTGTGGCTACCTCTGTGTCTGCACTCGGCAGGCAGTCCATAATTGTATACTAGTATCCATCTCCATTGTTTACCTGAGGTGCCTTTTAGTTGTGCCTATTAAAATATGGAGAACAAAAATGTTGAGGTTCCAAAATTAGGGAAAGATCAAGATCCACTTCCACCTCGTGCTGAAGCTGCTGCCACTAGTCATGGCCGAGACGATGAAATGCCAGCAACGTCGTCTGCCAAGGCCGATGCCCAATGTCATAGTACAGAGCATGTCAAATCCAAAACACCAAATATCAGAAAAAAAAGGACTCCAAAACCTAAAATAAAATTGTCGGAGGAGAAGCGTAAACTTGCCAATATGCCATTTACGACACGGAGTGGCAAGGAACGGCTGAGGCCCTGGCCTATGTTCATGGCTAGTGGTTCAGCTTCACATGAGGATGGAAGCACTCAGCCTCTCGCTAGAAAAATGAAAAGACTCAAGCTGGCAAAAGCAGCACAGCAAAGAACTGTGCATTCTTCGAAATCCCAAATCCACAAGGAGAGTCCAATTGTGTCGGTTGCGATGCCTGACCTTCCCAACACTGGACGTGAAGAGCATGCGCCTTCCACCATTTGCACGCCCCCTGCAAGTGCTGGAAGGAGCACCCGCAGTCCAGTTCCTGATAGTCAGATTGAAGATGTCAGTGTTGAAGTACACCAGGATGAGGAGGATATGGGTGTTGCTGGCGCTGGGGAGGAAATTGACCAGGAGGATTCTGATGGTGAGGTGGTTTGTTTAAGTCAGGCACCCGGGGAGACACCTGTTGTCCGTGGGAGGAATATGGCCGTTGACATGCCAGGTGAAAATACCAAAAAAATCAGCTCTTCGGTGTGGAGGTATTTCACCAGAAATGCGGACAACAGGTGTCAAGCCGTGTGTTCCCTTTGTCAAGCTGTAATAAGTAGGGGTAAGGACGTTAACCACCTCGGAACATCCTCCCTTATACGTCACCTGCAGCGCATTCATAATAAGTCAGTGACAAGTTCAAAAACTTTGGGTGACAGCGGAAGCAGTCCACTGACCAGTAAATCCCTTCCTCTTGTAACCAAGCTCACGCAAACCACCCCACCAACTCCCTCAGTGTCAATTTCCTCCTTCCCCAGGAATGCCAATAGTCCTGCAGGCCATGTCACTGGCAATTCTGACGAGTCCTCTCCTGCCTGGGATTCCTCCGATGCATCCTTGCGTGTAACGCCTACTGCTGCTGGCGCTGCTGTTGTTGCTGCTGGGAGTCGATGGTCATCCCAGAGGGGAAGTCGTAAGCCCACTTGTACTACTTCCAGTAAGCAATTGACTGTTCAACAGTCCTTTGCGAGGAAGATGAAATATCACAGCAGTCATCCTGCTGCAAAGCGGATAACTGAGGCCTTGACAACTATGTTGGTGTTAGACGTGCGTCCGGTATCCGCCGTTAGTTCACAGGGAACTAGACAATTTATTGAGGCAGTGTGCCCCCGTTACCAAATACCATCTAGGTTCCACTTCTCTAGGCAGGCGATACCGAGAATGTACACGGACGTCAGAAAAAGACTCACCAGTGTCCTAAAAAATGCAGTTGTACCCAATGTCCACTTAACCACGGACATGTGGACAAGTGGAGCAGGGCAGGGTCAGGACTATATGACTGTGACAGCCCACTGGGTAGATGTATGGACTCCCGCCGCAAGAACAGCAGCGGCGGCACCAGTAGCAGCATCTCGCAAACGCCAACTCTTTCCAAGGCAGGCTACGCTTTGTATCACCGCTTTCCAGAATACGCACACAGCTGAAAACCTCTTACGGCAACTGAGGAAGATCATCGCGGAATGGCTTACCCCAATTGGACTCTCCTGTGGATTTGTGGCATCGGACAACGCCAGCAATATTGTGTGTGCATTAAATATGGGCAAATTCCAGCACGTCCCATGTTTTGCACATACCTTGAATTTGGTGGTGCAGAATTTTTTAAAAAACGACAGGGGCGTGCAAGAGATGCTGTCGGTGGCCAGAAGAATTGCGGGACACTTTCGGCGTACAGGCACCACGTACAGAAGACTGGAGCACCACCAAAAACTACTGAACCTGCCCTGCCATCATCTGAAGCAAGAAGTGGTAACGAGGTGGAATTCAACCCTCTATATGCTTCAGAGGTTGGAGGAGCAGCAAAAGGCCATTCAAGCCTATACAATTGAGCACGATATAGTAGGTGGAATGCACCTGTCTCAAGCGCAGTGGAGAATGATTTCAACGTTGTGCAAGGTTCTGATGCCCTTTGAACTTGCCACACGTGAAGTCAGTTCAGACACTGCCAGCCTGAGTCAGGTCATTCCCCTCATCAGGCTTTTGCAGAAGAAGCTGGAGACATTGAAGGAGGAGCTAACACGGAGCGATTCCGCTAGGCATGTGGGACTTGTGGATGGAGCCCTTAATTCGCTTAACAAGGATTCATGGGTGGTCAATCTGTTGAAATCAGAGCACTACATTTTGGCCACCGTGCTCGATCCTAGATTTAAAGCCTACCTTGGATCTCTCTTTCCGGCAGACACAAGTCTGCTGGGGTTGAAAGACCTGCTGGTGACAAAATTGTCAAGTCAAGCGGAACGCGACCTGTCAACATCTCCTCCTTCACATTCTCCCGCAACTGGGGGTGCGAGGAAAAGGCTCAGAATTCCGAGCCCACCCGCTGGCGGTGATGCAGGGCAGTCTGGAGCGACTGCTGATGCTGACATCTGGTCCGGACTGAAGGACCTGACAACGATTACGGACATGTCGTCTACTGTCACTGCATATGATTCTCTCAACATTGATAGAATGGTGGAGGATTATATGAGTGACCGCATCCAAGTAGGCACGTCACACAGTCCGTACTTATACTGGCAGGAAAAAGAGGCAATTTGGAGGCCCTTGCACAAACTGGCTTTATTCTACCTAAGTTGCCCTCCCACAAGTGTGTACTCCGAAAGAGTGTTTAGTGCCGCCGCTCACCTTGTCAGCAATCGGCGTACGAGGTTACATCCAGAAAATGTGGAGAAGATGATGTTCATTAAAATGAATTATAATCAATTCCTCCGCGGAGACATTGACCAGCAGCAATTGCCTCCACAAAGTACACAGGGAGCTGAGATGGTGGATTCCAGTGGGGACGAATTGATAATCTGTGAGGAGGGGGATGTACACGGTGATATACGGAGGATGATGATGAGGTGGACATCTTGCCTCTGTAGAGCCAGTTTGTGCAAGGAGAGATTAATTGCTTCTTTTTTGGGGGGGGGGTCCAAACCAACCCGTCATATCAGTCACAGTCGTGTGGCAGACCCTGTCACTGAAATGATGGGTTGGTTAAAGTGTGCATGTCCTGTTTTGTTTATACAACATAAGGGTGGGTGGGAGGGCCCAAGGACAATTCCATCTTGCACCTCTTTTTTCTTTTCTTTTTCTTTGCATCATGTGCTGATTGGGGAGGGTTTTTTGGAAGGGACATCCTGCGTGACACTGCAGTGCCACTCCTAAATGGGCCCGGTGTTTGTGTCGGCCACTAGGGTCGCTAATCTTACTCACACAGTCAGCTACCTCATTGCGCCTCTTTTTTTCTTTGCGTCATGTGCTGTTTGGGGAGGGTTTTTTGGAAGGGACATCCTGCGTGACACTGCAGTGCCACTCCTAGATGGGCCCGGTGTTTGTGTCGGCCACTAGGGTCGCTAATCTTACTCACACAGCTACCTCATTGCGCCTCTTTTTTTCTTTGCGTCATGTGCTGTTTGGGGAGGGTTTTTTGGAAGGGACATCCTGCGTGACACTGCAGTGCCACTCCTAGATGGGCCCGGTGTTTGTGTCGGCCACTAGGGTTGCTAATCTTACTCACACAGCTACCTCATTGCGCCTCTTTTTTTCTTTGCGTCATGTGCTGTTTGGGGAGGGTTTTTTGGAAGGGCCATCCTGCGTGACACTGCAGTGCCACTCCAAGATGGGCCCGGTGTTTGTGTCGGCCACTAGGGTCGCTAATCTTACTCACACAGCTACCTCATTGCGCCTCTTTTTTTCTTTGCGTCATGTGCTGTTTGGGGAGGGTTTTTTGGAAGGGACATCCTGCGTGACACTGCAGTGCCACTCCTAGATGGGCCCGGTGTTTGTGTCGGCCACTAGGGTCGCTTATCTTACTCACACAGCGACCTCGGTGCAAATTTTAGGACTAAAAATAATATTGTGAGGTGTGAGGTATTCAGAATAGACTGAAAATGAGTGTAAATTATGGTTTTTGAGGTTAATAATACTTTGGGATCAAAATGACCCCCAAATTCTATGATTTAAGCTGTTTTTTAGTGTTTTTTGAAAAAAACACCCGAATCCAAAACACACCCGAATCCGACAAAAAAAATTCGGTGAGGTTTTGCCAAAACGCGTTCGAACCCAAAACACGGCCGCGGAACCGAACCCAAAACCAAAACACAAAACCCGAAAAATTTCAGGCGCTCATCTCTAGCTGCTATGGGCGTGTGTGTGTCCCTTTAACCCATACTACACAGTTGGCCCCAGAGTCAATATTTTGATTTGAATACGTTATTTTTATTCTTATAAGAAAAGCAGAACATGCTAAAGTGTTTGATATCTTTCATTGAGTAAAAAACATAAAGCAAGTCTGCAAGTTGGTAGGGGGGAGTCCTCTTGGAGCAATCTTCATGCTGGTGGTGGCGGCATGGTGTTTTGCAGGGGAAAATGAGCACTCACACACATATGGTGATCCAATTTTAGCATGTGGCATTAACTTTGGTTATTCATTTGGAAGTACTAGCCTTCCTTTTGTGAAACTCATTCTTCATTTCACTTTTGTTTCTGGAGCATTTATGGCAGCTACTACTTGTTGTTTGCAATTCCAATCCTTCTGAAACTTATAGATCAAGATGTTAACTTGGCTAGCTACTTCATCATAGTCATCATCGGTGGTGGCAGGCAATGCAACAGTAGTAATATTATCATCATCATCAGCATCAGCATCGAAGCACTGCAGAAGCCCTAAATATTGGGGTAACAGGATATGATTTCAGCTTTGGAATGACTGGGATAAAATTGCAATGTAACTGATCCGTTGTCATCAGTACATCTACTTTAATTTTTATTCACATTTAACAAACTTCTAGCTGCCACCTCTGCACCCCGTGCCAGCATCACCAATATAATTATATTTAGAATCAGGACCTTGCGCTAACTTTTGAAAGTTGAGTCATTTTACACTTTCTTTAATTATTGGCAAGATTAGTTTAACACCGGTAAATGAATGTCGTTCTTTCTGACGAAATGCTAATTTGAGTGCCCCATGAACGGTGAATCATTCTCTGTCACAGTATGATATTATTTAGATGAAATACATTAGAATTTGCTCTTTGCACAATTTTGACCAAACCAGGCTTCTATAGGCTTTCCAGACACCGTATCAACCATCTGAAATGCCAAACAGAATGATCGTAAATGCTGGCAGACTACAACGTCTGTTTCCGTAAACCTCCCAAAATGTAACATTCCACTTGTCATGGCAGTTTGGAATGTATTTTCAGGGGTAACATTGTTGACAACCTGGGTCACTAGCTCCGAAAAGAGTCTATGCTGGCAAAGGCTACAGTTACTGCCAGGTTTGGACCAGGCAGAACTTCTGCACATATGTGGCCATCGGGCCACGCGTGTGCAAGCCGTAACTGCCAGAGAGGGATGATTTGCAAGAATTGCGGCATTGCAACAAAACACACAGGTTCCATTTTAGTGGGCTTTATTTTGTTCCATCTGGCCCAGCGCAAAAGAAGCGATTCTTCCGCGGGGAATCGAGGCACATCGGCCGGTCATGCCACAATGGTGGAAAACACAAGTCCCTCTGGCTTCCATTTCAACAGATCTCCGACTCAAACACACTGCCTGGCTGGTGTACAGTCCCACACAGAGGATCACGCCAGGCCTGATTCAGGCACGGTCACAATGCAGACGCAGCAACGATCGTTTTTAGTGACGAGGCATCACAAGTGTAGCAGCCGCCCACAAGTGAACAGAGACTCCCACCAAAGTCATTGCAACATGCTCTGCATCTGCGTACTCCATTGAAACTGCGATGCAGATGCAAGGATTATCGACTCAGAGTGCTGACGAATGTTCCACTCCCTGGAGCTCACGATGTCGGAACGAATGCCCATTGCTCCTTTGTGTACCCAGCTTTACACACTGGGAAAGGACTCAGGAGGACTCTCTCTCTCTCTCTCTCTCTCTCTCTCTCTCCCCTGAAATGCTCCCATTAGGTAACAGGTTACACAGGACTCAGTGTATGGGGAGATCCCTCAGTCACTTACAGCCCTCACCTCCCATGGTGCCGGTTTGTACTGGAGAGTGGGCCTAGTATGTAACATATACAAGATATTTGAGAAGCAACATTCTGCTGCTCTGGATCAATCAAAATACTCAATTGTGGGCTTGTATTGCACCCACAAGGAAAATCAATCAAGAAAAGGCGGTTGATCTTTAAATTGGCTTAAAAGGGGTTTAAATGTCTATATTGGGGCATTCGCTGTGGCTGCAGTTTCTATGCTGACATCTGAATATAGGTGGGTCACACAGTGTTGGAAAACTACTGTGTCAGGGTATGAATATTAATGCACTAATTCCACATGTTTCCTTTTATGGGACAAATGTTAGCATTCCTGGCAGACGATGTAATGCAAAGGGCTGTAAGACCACAACAATCTCTCCGTAAGATGACATCTAGAGAATAGAATGTCTTAGTCTTAGAAGTCAGAAATTAGCAGTTTTGTACGTGTTTTTGATGCATCACACCAGCTGTTTAAATCTCACAAGCTACATGGCTTAAAGATCTAAGCAAACACTTTACGTGATACTCCGGCAGAAAGATGCAGATGATTATATAATGATTTGTTTTGTTAGTTTGTTGTTTTATACAAGTGTTCAGCGCTGATATGCAATCTAAAAGATAGTCTGAGATCATAACATAGGACTGTTCTACACACGTAAACAACTTGGCTTGTAAAAGGGCGCACAATTTGCCGGCGGATAGCTTGGTGAATATGATAGCGTCCTTATTGATGGGATCGCTTTAATCCTCCTTATTTTAAAATATGAGGGAAAAGACTTCTGGCTAATTCAAGTTTGCACACAAATGCAATTGGGATTTCCTAGGCTACAGAACTGCTAATCTTATCAAGGGAAGTTGCCGCCCTGAAATGAAAAGAGACGCCCACTGATCAATCGCAACGCATGTACAATTGCGTACACATTTGCAACTTACACGCAAAAACAAAGAACATCGAGGCTAACGGTTGGGCTATGGCTACGCAGACTGGACACAGCAGTAGCAGCATAAGCGCCATGTTTTTGTGCGTACGAGCTCGCAGCTGACGGCATATACACGCCCCAAAAACGGCAGTGACACCTGCATTTTCCCAACCGCTCCCCGTGGACTCCCTGTTAACAGCTCCCAACGGCCACTTCTTGTCAGTTACTTTTTCATTAAATCCTCGGTGCGAGCGAGATTGCAGCAACACCTTCCCGCATGTGCACTGCGATCTCGGCACATGCGCAGTATGACGATAATCGCTTCGTTGCGTGATAATCCTCCCCTGATGAGACAAAATTTCTATTTTTGAAACGAAGACAGCTGTTCTAATTCAGTCATCCTATACATTTGTCTGAATTCTGTCTGAAATCGCAGAAAATAGGTACTCCTATTAATGGTTTTGTACACCCTAAAAGTGATTTATTTATTTTCTATTAAGTGGATGCACCTAGGCCCCAAGCCCTTAGCAATTAATGGTGTGTCTCAGGTTTCCTAGAAATGGTGATACACAAACAAATAGGGAGTAATTCAATTAGTAATTCAATTAGCCGCAGTAGATTACTGTGGGCTAATTGATTCTGCGGGGCTATTCAATTAGCCCCGAAGCCAGGAGTCATCAGGGATTTTTTTCAGCTGCCTTAGTCATGTTATCGGGGGTTAACGGGTGCCGTGACCCTGTTAACACATAAATCCATGAACTTTAACGGGTGGCATTAACCCATGTTAATGCCCCTTAACAGGTTTACAGGGATATGCACTAAGCAGTGATAAAAGTGGAGAAGTGAGCCAGTTGAAAAGTAGTCCATGGCAACCAATTAGCACTGACGTAACAGTTTTAATTTGCATACTATAAAAGTATACAGAGCAGCTGATTGGTTGCTAAGGGCAACTTCTCCACTGGCTCACTTCTCCACTTTTATCACTGCTTAGTACATGTCCCCCTAAGTTATTAACGGGCATTAACCAAGCTATCGAGGGAAGTTGGGAGTATGATTGAATAGCCCTGGGCATTAAAGCCCGAGGCCACCTCCCACTTTCACCTATGGTACTTTATCGCAGGTAATTTAGTTCCCCCTTATTCTGAGTTGCACGCAGCTGTGTCTTTTGTCACAGCCGATTTTGTGACAAGTGAGCCTCCATCTTGCAGCCGTGTAAATCCACCTCGGTACCTCTTTAGATGCTACCACCAGACACCTCTATGCCAAGCATTTTAACATCTGAATATGGCGTCCTGTGTTCGCGGATTGTACGTCTTTGGACGCAGCCGCTGTCAGCGACATGCTCGCATCTACTAAGCCACACCCCTGTTACCTCCCCAGAACACCCACTAAAGTCCACACTTCCTGCCTCCTACTTTGGTCTGCTTCGGAAAGCATGTGCGGTGCCACTGTGACGCATGCACAGTACTTAATTCATCCGGCCAACTGCATGCATATCAGAATAGCGTGTGAATGAGGACCTTAAGGTGAAGATACACCTCCTTGGTTTCCAGTGTCCACGATTGTACTATGTGGGGGAATAAGGAGCTAAGAATCACTATTAAATTATATTTCACCATATTTATTCCAGCAATTGTATTTTGTGTTTGTAAGCAGAATGATCCCTGTTTTAGAAATTAAAGTGAAAGACGTAAAGTGGAAAGTTACTTGTATTGAATTATTTCACAGACGCACACAATTTAAAAACGTAAAACTGTGATGATATGGTAGGCCCATGTGTGTTTGGTTCTTCTTTCAAATTCTCTTTTCATACTGGATCAAAATAAAAAAATGTTTTTTTACATTTAACTTGAAATACTATGAGCTTTCACTAACTGAAGTTGCCCCAACATAGGGGGTAATTCAGACCTGAGCGCTCACTAGCGTTTTTTTCAGCGCCGCAATCAGGTCAGAACTGCGCAGGCGCATCGCACAGTTACAAAGAGGATCGCCGCTCAGCGATGGGTTTGTGCGCAGAATCCATTCGCACGGGCAATCGCAAGATTGACAGGAAGAAGCTGTTTGTGGGTGGTAACTGACTGTTTTCAGGGAGTGGTTGGAAAAACGCAGGCGTGTCCAAGCGTTTGCAGGGAGGGTTCCTGACGTAAATTCCGGTCCCGGACAGGCTGAAGTGTTCGCAGCGGCTGAGTAAGTCCTGGGCTGCGCAATATCTGTTTGTACAGCTCTGCTACACATGTGTTCCACACTTGCAAAGCAAAAATACACTCCCCTGTGGGCGGCGACTATCTGTTTGCAGCAGTGCAAAAAAACCCTAGCGAGTGATCAGGTCTGAATTAGGCCCATAATAAACAGTCTCAAAGAGCGGACACAATAGGGTCATAACTTGTACTGAGAAATGACGATAACAGATATTTGGTCCGAATTCTGGGGGTCATTCCGAGTTGTTCGCTCGTTATTTTTTTCTCGCAACGGAGCAATTAGTCGCTAATGCGCATGCGCAATGTCCGCAGTGCGACTGCGCCAAGTAAATTTGCTATGCAGTAAATTATTTTACTCACGGCATTACGAGGTTTTTTCTTCGTTCTGGTGATTGTAATGTGATTGACAGGAAGTGGGTGTTTCTGGGCGGAAACTGTCCGTTTTATGGGTGTGTGCGAAAAAAACGCTACCGTTTCTGGGAAAAACGCGGGAGTGGCTGAAGAAATGGAGGAGTGTCTGGCCGAACGCTGGGTGTGTTTGTGACGTCAAACCAGGAACGAAACTGACTGAACTGATCGCAGATGCCGAGTAAGTCTGGAGCTACTCAGAAACTGCTAAGAAATGTCTATTCGCAATTCTGCTAATCTTTCGTTCGCAATTTTGATAAGCTAAGATTCACTCCCAGTAGGCAGCAGCTTAGCGTGTGCAAAGCTGCTAAAAGCAGCTTGCGAGCGAACAACTCGGAATGACCCCCTCTATTTTCATCCTGAAACGCCTCATTGCACTGAAGAAAGGATGTACTTTGAGAAGACAAAAACTTGTTATCATACGGTACTTTATTATTCTGGCTTTATAAGGGCTCTTAAGGCAGCAGCTAAAGAGATTTCTCAGAAGTTCCATTGCAGCCCTCATGAACCATCTGAGTTTCCATGCCAGCCTAGCTGGAGCGGATTCTTTTCAAAAGATCCTGCTTTTAAGAGGTGCGTTCTCTTGATGTCTATACCAGCCGTCTCCAGAAATAGAACCGAGAAGGACCCCTGAGGAACCTGGCAAAATGAAGCAGGAAAAGCTTAAAACACTGAAGGCAAGAAAGGAATGAGCTGTAACAAGGCACAGATGAATAAACACTTGAGAATGACGACAAAATGTTGTATGATCAAGGAAGCCTTTAGCCCGCTACATCCATTTAAAATGTTCTGAGACCAGGCAAAGGTATCCGAATTTTGTTTGCTAAGTTTCAACATGTTCATAACCCATCTAAAGCTGGGAGGTACTGGGTTCTAATATCTACGCAGTAACAAAATAGAAACAAATATTATACTAGTGACAGGCTCTGTGAAAAAGAAACTATTTTAAGCTTGCTTTGACAAAAGCTCCATTGCACATGCAAAATCTTGATATAAAAACGGGTGTGGTATTGAAGGTCGACCTAGACATTGTCGACCTAGTTACTGTCGACTTAGAGACCGGATCCCATAAAAACAGCAAGCTAGAAATCGGAAAACATTTTCCGTGCTTGTCACCCATCTACTGATATCTACAAATCAGCAACAAACCAGGACACTTAAGCAGCAACTCCACTTTTCTTTTAGCAAACCAAGATGATCTTAATTGAAGAACAAAAAGCTAAAATGATAAAGCATGATTGTCAGTTTTACCTACTGTGATACCAGTCTGTAATTCGTATAGTGCAATTATTTTACTTTATTTTATTTTACTTAGAACCAGAGTGATACATGATAGAAAAAAAAAACATGATTCTTAGCAATCTGCTTTTTCTAAAGCAATTGGATTCTAATTTCATTCAGAAGGCGTCATGCACTCGTTATCTGCAAGAAACGAGCTTCAGCATTAGGAAAAAATGAGTTCTTTGAGATAGGCATACAGCTACCATAGCTCTTTTAACAAGCAGATCCTCTGATCTAAAAATAATGAAATAGACTTGGCAGCTATTACACATTTGAACTTATTAAACATGCACTTATTTAAAATAAAGAATGGGCTTTAAATAAACACAAAATAAGTATATAATATAGATATGTCATTACATATAGGGCCAGCTCGAGGGCCATTCAAGCGGGTGGCCATACATGGGTGCCAACTCATAAGAACGCAGGCAACCGTCTCCATAACTGATAGCTGCCAGCGACTACCGGCAGCATTGTGACTGCACAACCAATTAAACTAACTTCTGGCCTGGCAGTGCTGGGGTGATCTTCCGGGCAGCTGAGGTCATGACCTTTAAACCAGCGGTGTAACTTGTGAGTGGTGGGCCCAGATGCAAAATTATTCTTTGGGTGCCCCTCCTCCACCCCACCCCAAGTTCACAATATGCCACATGGCAGTGCGTGTAAGGAGAGGTACAGGGTGATGGGGGGAGATTGACAGGAAGACAGATTACGAGCGTGTGACGCCTTCTGAATGAAATTAGAATCCAATTGCTTTAGACATTCTATCTACCTCCTTTCTCTCCGACTTCCCCTCTCTTTCTCTCTCTCCTTCTCCCCACTCCCTCTCCTTCTCCCCCTCCCTCTTTCCCTACACCTCTCTCCCTTCCTCTTCATCTCTCTTTCTCTTACTCCCTCCCCTCACTCTTTCCTCTTCCCTGACATAATTCATCTTCATTCTTCCATTAGCATTGTCTGTTCTTAGCTCCCGTGTTGTAGCAGCTTGTTTTTTTCTGCTTGCCCCCCCCCCCCCACTGATACTTTCCCCTTCATGCCCCAGTGAACCCTTTAACTCAATTTACCCCCTTTACTCCCTCCTACAGACACCTCACATGCCCTCTACTTCTACCCTTCACATTCTACCAGTCACCCTCTCTATCCTCCAATACTGTTTCTCTCCGTGTCACCCACTGCTTCTTCCTCTCCCTGTCGGAGAGAAAGGAGGTAGATGGAGAGAGAGGGGGGGGGGAGATGGAGGAAGAGGGAGGAAAGAGATGGAAAGGGGGAGAGAAAGATGGGGAGACAGAGAGCGGGGAGAGATGGAAAGAGAGAGGGGGGTAGAGGGAGACCGAGAAAAGGGAGAGGGATAGAAAGGGGGGAAACGGAGTGGGAGGAGGAAGATGGAAAATGAGAGAGAGGGGAAGACAGAGAGGGGGGAGATGGAGAAAGAGGGGTAGACAAAGGGGGCGGGGACAGAGAGAGAGAGGGGGATACGAAGAAAGAGAGAGGGAAGAGATGAGCGAAAGACAAAGGGTGGCAATGTAGAGACAGGGGGGAGATAGAGAGAAGTGGGAGGGAGAGAGCCAAAGAGGCTGAGCAGCAGTTGCCACTTGTACTACTGTAGACTTATTTTTTTCCTATCTGGCCTCTCCTCCCCCTCCAGCCCAGCGTCCGTGTCAGCAATAGAGGGGGAGTTTAGAATAGTAAGGTAGGTTGGGCACATGCAGCATTTGAGTCTGGGGGGAGGAGCTAAGAGGGGAGGGTATGGGAGAGCAGCCATCCTCTCCCCTCTGGTCGGTAGTCGGGACCCGACCACTGCAGTAGCTGCCTTAATGTACAGCCTCTGGGTGGGCGCAGCGCTGGTGGCGGCATTTAATGAGTTAGTGAGACTCATTGTAATGCCAGCGGCTTGAGCCCCTTCACTGCGGTGGACCGCGATGCCAGTTCCGCCTCTGTTTTAAACAGCAATGCGGTGGCGTAACATGGATCATGGAGGTCACACAGCCACGCAGTACAGTGAACAGTGCGAAGAAGGGAGGGGAGGGTACTCAGCCCAGGAGGGAGGTGATGGACACCCCTAGTGGTGGATGTTGTGTGTGTAGTGCAAATTGTACCTAATCTTGGAAGGCCCTTACAGTGCGTACACACTATGCAATATTTGAAACAATATCGCTTATTTTCACCCTTCTGAGCAATATCGGGGTTCACTACGGCTGGCCGGCGGTCGGGCTCCCGGCGCCCAGCATACCGGCGCCGGGAGCCCGACCGCCGGCTGACCGACAGTGTGGCGAGCGCAAAGGAGCCCCTTGCGGGCTCGCTGCGCTCGCCACGCTACGGGCACGGTGGCGCGCTACGCGCGCCACACTATTTTATTCTCCCTCTATGGGGGTCGTGGACCCCCACGAGGGAAAATAAGTGTCGGTATGCCGGCGGTCGGGCTCCCAGCGCCGGTATACTGAGCGCCGGGAGCCCGACCGCCGGCATACAGAATGCCACCCCAATATCGTTTGTATTATCGCCTAGTGTGTCAGCTAAGAACGATGGATGATGCACGTCCCCACGCCTCATTATCAGCCCCCTCCATTGCAGTCTGCTCAGTAGGAAAAAGCAAGGCAGGTCTCCAATAGTAGGTGTGGGAGCTGCAGCTACTATGGGGCCTGAGCCGCCTCGGGAGCCAGACACTCCCTCAGTACCCAGTTATGCTGGCACCCTGTGGTTGCAGCTGTTGCATACCTCTCAACATCTTCTTTTGCAGAGTGAAAAGGGGGAAACCTTAGCCCGTAGGCCATGCCCCTGAATGAGGCCATTTTAGAGACGTGCCCTCTTGACACACCTCCGTTTTCGCGTCACACTGAAGGAGAGCCCAGCGTTCCAGCAGCTGCTGGGCTTCACCCAGCTTCCACTGTGCACTGAATGGATGTCGTACACTCTTGTATTTATGTACTGTATGGTTATAGCTCGTCACCAATATCGCCATGACAACCAGGCTTCTATTACAGCATAGCTGCTATTACAGTTTGGATTTGCATCATTTAGTACCGCGGGAGATGCTGGGAGTTGTAGTCCTGTTCTGTGATTTGCGTTCTGTAAATAGCGAGAAATGTGTGTCAGTTTTATACTACAATTCCCAACAGCCTGCAGAACTTATCTTTGTGACATTCCCAGGAATGGCGGAGCCTGAGAGGGCCCATCCTAGGAGGGAGTCTTTGCAAGGCCCTTTGAACCTTGTTGGATATTGCCCTATTGTTGCTGGTTGCAAAGGGGCCCCCATAACACAGTTGAAGCTTCAGGGTACCATAAACGTAGGTCCGCCACTATCAGGACCCATGGGATTCTAGTTGTTGAGATTCCGCTGACGGCCTTCTGGCTTTCGGGATTTTGTACCCAACTCCTTTGGTACCTTTCCTATTACATATGCAAATCACAAGAAAAGTCCCAGCAGAGTAATGCATGTTTAATGCAGCAGTCGCCGTATGGTTTTAACTTTTCTAATTGACTCTGAACTGTGTTTTGCACTCAAGCCTTTAAGTCATGATTTGCAGTTGAGCTCGGATGTGCTTCCAAATATTATTGCTGATCAAAGCCAGCCTGTTTAATTGTTTGCCTAGACAGTACAATGCTGCGCAGGGCTGATAAGACGCTTTCGGCAAGGTGTAGAGCGGAGCTGTCTGATGCCTGGTCTCTGTGCAGCTGGCTACGGCTGCTGCTCTGCTGCCTCCAGTCTTTGTTTGGCTGGCGTGCAGCTGTCAGATCTCTGCCTGAATGTGGCTTGTTTGATCAGCTGAAGATTGTCTTTTATTTGTCACCGATGAAAAACAGCTGACATAATAATTCCTAGTCTTCTCTATTACCTAGAGTAAGGTAGTGTAAGAATGCCATAGCGTTATCTCCAAAGATGCGCACAGATATGGGTGTCAGTGTGTATGAATGTGTGGCCAGCCTTCCCTGTGCACATGTCAGCATGATGATATGTTGATATTTACTCTGTCAACTACAGCCCATGTTGACATTATGTAGTCGACGTACTGTATGATACCCCCTTAATGGCTACTGGTGCCGATCGCATCGACTGTACGGCTTCTATCAGCAGAAAACCACAATCAAATGAAAAATCTGGTAACTCACTACAAAAAAATATTTTATTTTAGTTAACTACTTACATAGAAACATAGAATTTGTCGGCAGATAAGAACCACTTGGCCCATCTAGTCTGCCCCTTTTTTTTTTTTACATTATTTTTATCTCTAACCTTCTTTGATTCTTATTTCTTTGTAAGGATATCCTTATGTCTATCCCATGCATGTTTAAATTGCTCTACTGTCTTAGCCTCTACCACCTCTGATGGGAGGCTATTCCACTTGTCCACTACCCTTTCTGTGAAATAATTTTTCCGCAAATTTCCCCTGAACCTCCCCCCCTCCAGTCTCAGTGCATGTCCTCGTGTCCTATTGCTTCTCTTCATTTGGAGAATGTTTCCCTCCTGGACTTTGTAAAAGCCTTGATATATTTGAAAGTTTCTATCATGTCCCCCCTTTCCCTTCTCTGCTCCAAACTATACATATTGAGATTTCTTAGTCTTTCTGGGTATGTTTTGTGATGTAGGCCATGCACCATTTTAGTTGCCCTCCTTTGTACAGTTTCTAATGTATTAATATCCTTTTGAAGATATGGTCTCCAGAACTGAACACAGTATTCTAGATGAGGCCGTACCAATGACCTATACAGTGGCATTATTACTTCTTTCTTTCTGCTGCTGATTCCTCTCCCTATGCAACCAAGCATCTGACTAGCCTTCCTCATTGCCTTGTTACATTGCTTACCTGCCTTTAAGTCATCTGAAATAGTGACTCCTAGATCCCTTTCCTCCATAGAAGTTTCCAGTATAGTGCCATTAATACTATATTTAGCTTTTGGATTTTTGAGACCCAAGTGCATGATTTTGCATTTTTTGGCATTAAACTGTAATTGCCACACTCTTGACCATTCCTTTAGTCTACCTAGATCCCCAATCATTTGTTTTACCCCACCTGGTGTGTCTACCCTGTTGCATACCTTTGTGTCATCTGCAAAAAGGCATACTTTCCCTTTAATGCCATTTGCAATGTCACCAATAAAGATATTAAAAAGCACTGGTCCAAGTACAGATGTGTTTAGCTTTCATAACGGTTATACCTACGCGGTGCCACATCATTCTGTACTGGGAGACAGAAAATCATAAATTCTGTGTATTTCCTATAATAAGGAGCGAAGGTCAGTGGGCTAACGCCATCTGAAAATGGCACTAGTTCCCGCACTCAAGCACACTAAGGGGGTCATTCCAAAGTGATTGCATGTAGCAACTTTTTGCTGCCCGTGCGATCAACTAGACACCGCCTATGGGGGAGGGTTTTTTTTGCATAGCAAGGCGTGCAGCCAAGCTACGCAAAAACATTTTGTGCAGTTTCTGAGTAGCTCTGGAGTTACTTACCCGCTGCGATGTCTTCAGCCTGTCAGGTCCCAGAATTGACGTCAGACACCCGCCCTGCAAACGCCTGGACACGCCTGTGTTCGCCGCACCACTCCCAGAAAACGGTCAGTTGACGCCCCAGAATGCCTTTTTCCTGTCAATCTTCTTGCGATCGCGGAAGCGATCGCTTTCTTCGTTCTTCTCGTCATTGCATCGCTGGGCAAAGGCACGCCTGCGTATTGCGGCCGTCGTGCATGCGCAGAACCAACCCATTCGCACCACTGCGAAAAACGGCAGCGTGCGAACGAGTCAGAAAGACCCCCAAAGTTTTCAGTTTTTGGAGCATGATGAATAGTTTTCCTCACACTAGTGTGTGGGAACACGTGACACATCAGATCTTCACTGTACTTACTAACTGCATAAATAACCTAAATACTTGTAAGACATGCAGAAACCACTGTTCCAGTTCTGCTCTGGCCTCACCTCAACCTGAGGCATGTGGTTAGGCCTACCCTGCGCTCCCAGGTCCCCACAGAGGCCTCGCTAATTTGTAACTGCTCTCCCATCCCCCCCCCCCCCCCCCTCGTCATCTCTGCTCAGCAGCCAATAATGAAAACATCTGGTTTGCAGACCCAGAGCCCGAATATAGCTGGTGTTGTCACATTTTGAAGCCCCTATGGGAAATACAGGGCTGCCATTAGGGGGATAAAGTCGGTACGAATATATCAGTCCTGGGCTCAGAGGGTGGCCAAAAGCATGCCAACGATTTTTTTACAGGGGCAAATAGCTCCATGTGTAAGGTGTCTGACTACAATGTAAGAGTCCTGGGTTCAAGTCCCCGGGTATGACTACAGAGAAAGGTGTAATTTAAAATAATGGACATTGTAACTTAATGACAAGGTGCTCTCAAGTTAAGTGCTTGAAAATGGTATAAGATGAGAGAATCGGTGTTCAAATCCCTTTTCTTAGAATGTTCTGAACGTCTCTGCGGTGTCAGTCGTTCCAAACTGCCCCTTTTGCCAGGTACCGGGTGACTTGGCTGTGCCAAGCATATGTCTCTCAAAAACGTGCTTCTTGTTTACGTAAAAAAAACTGGGACGACAAATCTACTTTGCAAGATTGCACTGATCAATTTCATGTGCGACATTGTTACATTTGCGTGTGAGTGAGTCTGAATCTGTGTAAGAAGTGCTGCGGCTCTTTCTCACGCCAAGTTCTGATGTGCTCCATCTGCGACTTTGTATGTGTTTAAAACTATTTCCTGGGCAGCTAAAGTTGCTGCCAGGCATCTATCTATAGTACACTGTGAGTGAATGTCTTTGATTGTATAGTATGAATTGGTAGAGGCATGCAACGGTGGTTTATTTTTATGCTAGTACAGTGTCGGTATACTGTGTACATATATAATAAATTAATAATCCCAGATCAAACTGTTACTGTAATGATTTACGCCCAGGTAACAGAACTGTAGGGTTCCCATTTTTAGGCACCCCACACTCCCAGAGTAACTTGCCCCTGCTGGTACTGACAACAACAGACCATTCTTCTGCACACAGCACCCTGGAGATGTGTAAATGAATGCTGAACTTAGTGCTGTTTGTAGATAATGTTGATTGGACAGTGATAAGAAAATAGTGATTTACTCAAATCAGCCTTCTGTCGGGAACACAGGATGCTTTACAGAAGAAACCACTCGTCTGAGCAAACCTTCAGAAGTCTAAAATATAAGTAAACAGGCAAACACTGGTAAAAATTAACAAAATTGGAAGAATGAGATCCTGATAGTTTATAGTGTGTTTTTTTCAATGGAAGTTGAAACCAGGAAAAATACCTGAGATATATTTAGCATTAAGCAATAAATAAATGTGTGTGTGACATACAGTACAGTATACTGCCAGATGTTGCAGTACACTGTGCCTTGTGAATCAACAACTATTCCTAAATTATACTTATATCTATTTTTTCATCATCCTGAGTTTTATTTTTTTTTATTAAGTCTGATTACAATTTTACAGTATTTCGGTGTCTTCATCTCTCTCCATAGACCTCAGACAGCTGGACCTGCTGTCAGAAGTGATCCCCCCGAGCAAGTCCCTAGCTGGGTTAAGAATGGTCCAATCTCAAGGAGCACGTGGCTTTCACCTCTCCCCATCACCCCATGTGCTCAGCTTCCCGTCATCACGGCTTTTGCAGTATTGCCATTTCTTCCCCGAGGAATTCTCCATTGTTGTCACTGTGAAGATCCCCAGTCTTCCGCCAAAGGTGAACCACTTTTTTTTACCAACTATTTCATACTAGGGTCACTGTGTTCATAATCTTCTCCTGGAGAGGAAAATTCTAATTTTGGCAAGTATGGCATATGTATTTTTTACGTATTGATATATTTACCTGATTCCTGGACAAATGCTTGTTTGCCTTTGAATCCCAGACACTTAAGAAATAGCTTCATCCAAAATTCCTCCAGTGAAATTGTAAGATATTTTCACTAACAATCTTTTCATTGGATGACTCGTACAAACACAGACTGATCTGAAACTGATATACTTAAGATGAAAAGATAATAGATAACAGAGATAAATTTGTTTGGGACATCATAGATCCTCAAAGTTGGATGGCCAACTTCCATATGGCAACTGTATGAAGACATGGAAAATGATTGCATGAGACAAATAATTATCAAATGGAAAGGGGTCCAGTACCCCTTTCCGTTTGATAATTATTTGTCTCATGCAACCATTTTCCATTTTCTCATACCATTGCTTGGACTGTACACCCTAATTTGATACAAACTAAGAAGTTCTACCATGAAGAGACTTGTAGTGCCATGCAGGAAAAAGAAAATGCATTAATAATACAGGGGGTGATTCCGAGTTGTTCGCTCGCTAGCAGATTTTAGCAGCATTGCACACGCTAGGCCGCCGCCCTCTGGGAGTGTATCTTAGTTTAGCAGAATAGCGAACGAAAGATTAGCAGAATTGTGAATAGAAAATTCTTAGCAGTTTCTGAGTAGCCCCAGACCTACTCACAGATTGCGATCAGCTCAATCCGTTCCTGGTTTCACGTCACACACACGCCCAGCGTTCGGCCAGCCACTCCACCGTTTCTCCAGACACTCCCGCGTTTTTCCCTGACACGCCTGCGTTTTTCTGCACACTCCCAGAAAACGGCCAGTTTCCGCCCAGAAACACCCACTTCCTGTCAATCACACTCCGATCACTTCAACTATGAAAATTCTTCGTTCGGACGTGAGTAAATCTACTAAGTTTTGTGCTAAAATACTTAGCGCATGCACCATGCGCATGCACATTTTTGCCTTGATCGTTCCGTTGCGAAAATCGGCAAAGAGCGAACAACTCGGAATGACCCCCACCAATAGTCAAAATAATTCTGATAAACTCTACAATTCTAATAAACTCTTCAATTAAACATAGAGTATAGGTTAGGTTCATAGTGCATACCGGGGACTGGATTTGTCCAAAAATGTGACCCGAACTACCACGTCAAGGTGACCCTTATCAGATGGGTCCCTAACCACATGAAAAAAATATGAATTTGTCAAAGACATATTGTAATAGATCCCCCAGATCAGACAGCAATGCAGGACCGGGACTGATTAAAAACACCGAAGGGTAGACGGGAGGGGTGCTAGTACCAAGCAGAAGGAGTCTCAGATTTTGAGTGTAGATTATTTATTGGCACTGGGACTTGCAATATAAATAGTATGGGAGCCACATATACTGTCTGGGGAGCTCCAATGGGCTGCGATCGGTTTTGTTAATTCTGATAAAGGCAATCCACAGGCACCTGACTCTCACAAGGGAGCAGTTCCCTTCTGATAAATTCTCTCATACAACTAAGATACTAAGGTGATTAGGAGATCACTCTTCACCACTGAATACTCAGGGGATTTCTAAAACACAAACTGTGAAATAAAGGTTTATAAATGGAACAATGTCTTTTACTTCCTTTCATTCCTACCTGTGTGGTTTAAAAAAAATATAAACATTTACAATCATTCCACTAGGATTTTTGCTACTCGCTTTTTAACCTTGAAATTTTTTTATTTGCATTTTTGTTCCCAGAAAAACGAATATCTGTTTACTGTAATCAGAGAAGAGAGCAAACATGTCCTTCTTGGAATAAGATACAGCGAAAATAAGATTCACTTCCTGTTCTGGAACGCAGAACACTCCCATAATTTTCAAACCAAAGTTACATTTCGAGGCGTCTCGCTGGCCAATGACCAGTGGCACACGTTAGTCTTAGCTGTGTCCGGTATCTCCATTTCCCTCACCATTGACTGCAGTATACCAATGGAAATGTAAGTCAAGGATACTACAATTATTTGGTGCATTTTGCTCATTCTGATAGTGTTGAGTTTAACAAATGATTAGTAGTAAGACATATCGTCATGAATATCATTATTTAGGTGATCTATGTTGCAAAGTAATTTGTGTCTTAGGGGGATATCCAATTACCCATGGTACATTTCTGGGTAATGATATCACCCTGGGCTATCCTATTAGCTTATCGAAGATTGTGTTACCTGCATCGGTGGATCAATGCACCGGGAATCGGCTCCCCTGACTGCTCCTTCGATGGTACTGACAGCTCTGGCTCTCAGTCACATGACCCCGGCCTGGGCGGGGCATCAGGGGCAAGGGAAGAAGGGCAGATGTGGGTCACAGGGCTGAGCGCCGGCATTCGGGCGCCCTCCCTGCTGCCCCGGCTGCTGCTGAAGTGGGCGTGGGGCACTGACTGGAGGTGTCGCCACAGGTTATCAGGGATTTTTTTTCACCTGCCTCAGGCAGGAAAACAAAATCCTTGAAAAGTGTTGGATTTTCAAGTCTGCGGCGGCAAAACACACAATGAACCTGTGTGTTTTCAAATGAATTTTTTTTTTTTTTTTTTACGGGAGATCTAATTGGATAACCCGTAAAAAAAGAAAAAAAGATAGATGAAACATCAGGAAATATCGTGAAAAACTCCAGTTTTTTCGCTCCCGATGTTTCATTGCACCTAATTGGATAAACCCCTTAGGGGTTTAATTTATAAATCTGTATTTGTGGATAGTGCAAATGTGATGGAATAGTCATACCGTAATCTTATTCTATATATTCATTGTGATAAGGAAGGCCTGTGATTATGTCTTCAAAACAAGTGAATCATATTAATATGTGTAAAGTGAGTTATATAATGAGCAGAGACATGTGTTTGAATAAATCAATGTGTAAACAAATGTGCTTATATACCATATGATAATACAATGAAGGATGTCCTTGATCAGGTTATGATTTGAAATAAAGTGTGTGCATATAATATTCATCCTCCTTAGTGAGAATCTAACCTGTATATATTATAATACTACAGTAGAATTTTCTAAATCTCCAATATTTTTTTTGGTGTCTGATGGGTATTTTATTGGTATACATTACATCCTGTCTTTATATATCATATTATAAAACTTATACAGGTTGAGTATCCCATATCCAAATATTCCGAAATACGGACTTTTTTGAGTGAGTCTGAGATAGTGAAACCTTTGTTTTTTGATGGCTCAATGTACACAAACTTTGTTTAATACTTAAAGTTATTAAAAATATTGTATTAAATGACCTTCAGGCTATGTGCATAAGGTGTATATGAAACATAAATGAATTGTGTGAATGTAGAGACACTTTGTTTAATGCACAAAGTTATAAAAAATATTGGCTAAAATTACCTTCAGGCTGTGTGTATAAGGTGTATATGAAACATAAATGCATTCTGTGCTTAGATTAAGGTCCCATCACCATGATATCTCATTATCGTATGCAATTATTCCAAAATACTGAAAAATCCGATATCCAAAATTCCTCTGGTCCCAAGCATTTTGGATAAGGGATACTCAACCTGTAATGGCATAGTCAGCGGCCTCTGGAGCAGGCTGGGGCTGGGTGGCAACCTCTGGAGCAGTCTGTGGCTGGGTGACGAGCTCTGGAGCAGTCTGTGGCTGGGCGGCGACCTCTGGAGCAGGCTATGGCTGGGCGACGAGCTCTTGAGCAGTCTGTGGCTGTAAACGCTTCCTTTAGCCGTCACACTTCTATATTTGTAACGTGCAACAGTTACCTTCACTGACTGCTAATAAGTTGCAAATGCTGACAGTGTAACAGCACAGTTTCTGAAGTGCACTGACTCTTTTCAGTGGGAAGTTTAATATACAGTATACTACTGCCAATAAACACTGCTGGCCAGCAAGTAAATTATTAACTTATATTATACAAGGATTAATTAATTTGTTTTTATGTCACAATATTTATTCATGTTATTTTTAGTAGCAATACATTTTTGAATATATTTAATTACCGGCTCTGAACATGTTTATAAGGCAATTAATATGAACCCATGAGCGCTTTCTCTCTTCTTTGTTGTTCAATTGTGGCTGGGTGGTGACCTCTGGAGCAGGCTGTGGCTGGGTGGCGACCTATTGAGCAGGCTGTGGTTGGGTGGCAATCTCTGGAGCAGGCTGTGGCTGGGCGGTGGCCTCTGGAGCAGGCTGTGGCTGGGTGGCGACCACTGGAGTAGGCTGTGGCTGGGCGGTGGCCTCTGTAGCAGGCTGTGGCTAGTCAGCGGCCTCTGGAGCAGGCTGTGGCCGGGCAACGGAAAAGGGGAGTACCCTGAGCAGGAGCTACCAGAGGAGCTACTAGCAGCTTTATAAACAGTGAGTGTCAATCACCAAAACACAAAGAGAGAAGAAACAACGAAAAAATAAATTCATCGCTAATTATGGGAATATCATCCAAAAGTGGAGTGAATTTTATTTATTTAATTACTAACTATAATAGAATAGCTGTATTTGAAACTTCCTTAAAAAGGGCTGGTGCAAGTTTCTATGGTGCGACCGATGGCGGCATTTAAGGACGCACAAATTAGTATTACTGCATATACAGATGTAAACAGCGGGTGTCTCAGTGCTTGCACATAATGATGCATGGATGTATGCAGGAGAAGCATTTGCAGAAAGTCACAGACGGGTAATGGCTGCGTGCGCTTGTGCGATCACCTCTTAGCGGGTCCATAGGACCCAAATAAGCAGAGAAATGCTGTGCAGTGTTCTGAATGAACCAGTGACAATAATCTCCCTCATTCAGATTTTGATGGAGTTGCAATTGCTGCTTTTTCCTTGGAAGAGGCGCGATAGCGCTGTATGGCAATGCAGCAGGAGGCATCTATTACAACTAGCCGCAGCATCGGATCACTGTGACACCATCGGGCAGCTTGCGGCACCCATGGGGTTGCAGAAGCCGTCTGTCGCAGATCTTTGTAAGAGGCCAGGAAACCTATGCCCAAAGACGAAGATCCCTGGCCTCTTCCCTCCACCTAAATGATGACGACACGCCTAAATTTTCACAAACGGAGGCCGTTGCCGTCCTCTCCCGGCCCCCAAACTGCATCAGACTGTATCACTGACAGTCTGATGCAGCCCTGTGTCACAGAACCTGTTTTCACACACTCAGAACGGGTCCTGTGCATATACAAAGTACAGAACATCAGTACTTTGGGGCATGCGGTGCAGGACCGACCGGACCTGAATGAGGGCCAATGTATCCAATGCAAATCAGTGCAATCAACTAGGCCGCTGGAATGGTAACACACCACACCAATTCATCAGTGTAAGCTCGTCACTGTATTCTTTGGTACTCGGTAAAGCATGTAGGATGGAGATTGAATGCACTTTCTTTGTGACCAGTCACCAGAGAGAGTGGGTGCCCGGGACAAGCCGGTAGGAATACCGGTAGAAAGTCCCCACAATTAATAAATACATTTTTGTGGCATTTTTTTATCACATGTGAAGAAATAAATGAGTTTGGAGTGTACAAAATCCACCACATTAAAATTCTAGCATCTCCTGATTACTGGTCACGGGGGAAGGGGGGAGGATTGGGGTGAAGGGGGAGGGGGTGTACAGAAGATCCCCAGTCCTTTTACGTTACTGGCACTTTCTTTTCAACTAAAACATAAATGATATTCATTTCTTTAATACAATGAAATAATGCCCACAACTGTTGTGGCTAGGTAATTAAAGTGAATTGAAACAGACGTTACCTTTTACACGCATACAGAATGAGAAATAGCTTTAAATAAACCTCTGCAGATTCATTAATGACTCTAGCCACTTGCCAGTGGGTGTCTAAATTAGAATTTAAGCTCTCTGGGGAAATAAGATTGCCAAATATAAGATATATGCTGTGCTTAGGTTTTATTATGAACAATTTGATACCAATTCATGTTCAACAAATCACTGCACAGATCATTCTGCTGTAACAGGTGTGATATGCTGGACATGGATATTATTAGTTAGTACTGTAAGAATATAAGTGAATGCCTTGTAATGCCGTGCAGAACTATTCAAATGTAATTGTTTCAATATCATATTCATTACTGCAGAGTAATGATGTTTATTTCTGTTTAGTGTTCTAGACAACCCATTTCCTGCATACTTAAATACCTCTAATTCTCGGATATACGTTGGAAGCAGAAGACGACGCAAAGGCTTTTTCTCAGTAAGTATTACCCAGAATGCTAAAGTTAGTTATATATGGGTGTGGATCATTAGATCGACAGTGTCTAGGTCGACAATGTTTAGGTCGACCACTATAGGTCAACAGTAACTAGGCCGACGGGGTCAGAAGGTCGACATGTTCTATGTCGACAGGTCAAAAGGTCGACATGAGTTTTTTATGTTTTTTTGGTGTCGTTTTCTTCGTAGAGTGACCGGGAACCCCAATTAGTGCACTGTGTTCGCTCGCCATGCTTCGGGCAAGGTGCCTCGCTCCACTGCCGCTTCGCTCGGCACAGATTACCGTTCCAATCGTAGTCCACGTGGATCGTTAAGTATGAAAAAGTTTTTTAAAAAATAAAAAAATTTGAAAAGCTTGTGTCGACCTTTTGACCTGTCGACCTAGAACATGTCGACCTTCTGACCCTGTCGACCTAGCGACTGTCGACCTATAGTGGTCGACCTAAACATTGTCGACCTAGACACTGTCGATCTTCAGACCGGATCCCGTTATATATGTATGTGTGTATATGTGTATGTATGTATATATAGATTATATATATCTATATATATATTGTTTTCTGGGTGCCCCAAAGCCAGTGGCTCCGTCCTTAGATGCAGCTTCACTGGCTTCAGCACATCCTGAATATCCTGAGAGTTACCTTGAGGAATCGATGTTCATGCAAATGATCCGACGCTGCGTCCAGGAGGAGGCGTCTAGTTACATAGAGCATTAGTATATTATTACACAGCCGCTGCGCCCATCTCTGAATTAGGCCTTTGGTCGCAACCCCACTTGCAGCTGAAGAGGGGGGAACTGGGTGCTATTGGGGCATTGACATGTAGTCAAAGCTTACAGGGGGTGTGTAGGTGGAACGGCGGGCTATGTAGAGTTGTGTGCATGTATTTGCATCTATTTTTAGATGGACCTCTTGTAACGAGGCTTATGGATAGCGGCAGTGCAGTCGCATGCAGTGGGGGGTATAATTACAACTGACTTGCGTTTAATGCCACATTGGCCTAATTGGGGGAATTTCAAATGTTTGAAAAGTCGGTTGGGTGTCTGTTTCTCCCTGTCTATTAGATAGGACAAAACAGACTCCCAACTGACTTTTCAAACATTTGAATCTCCCCCATTATGTCAAAGGCATTTTATTAACTCCAACAGGTTGTCACCCTAGAGGTAGCTAAGCAAGTGCTGACATTCTAGAAAGCCCCATACTGCACTGCATGAGCTTTCTGACGTTAGTCCGGAAGGAAATAAGTTTGATTTAATAGTGTAGAACAATTTTAAACATATACATTTAAAAAATACAAATCTATTACCTACACAGCTGTAAAGGAATTTAGCTGATCCCTATGGGGTTATTTCAGACCTGATCGGTGCTGTGCGTTTTCACACAGCAGCGATCAGGTCTAAACTATGCATGCCGAATGCTGTCTCAGCCCTGCGATCACCTCTGCCTGATTGACAGGCAGAGGTGGGAGGGGGCGGGCATGCGGCGTTTGGCCTTTGTTTAGGGAGCGAGGTCCAGGCAACGCAGGCGTGCCCGGACTGTTGGGAGGGGGGGGGGGCATGGCGGTTGCATGACGTCACACGCAGCCGCTGCAGCCCGAGCAACGACGAGTGTCTCCCTGCCAGCGTGCAGGAGCTGCGCTGGCAGGGAGCAACTCTTCCAGTACAAAAGCATCACCGCTGTATGATGCTTTTGTACTTGTGCGACAGGGCAGGGACTGACATGCTGGGCGGACTATCCCTGTGCTGGACGTCCCCCCGCATGTCAGGGAAGCTGATTGTAGATGTGCTAAATTTAGCACATCTACGATCAGGTCTGAATCACCCCCTATGTACGTAAAGCCAATATATAACCAACCCCCCAAACATCCAAAAGTTACTATCAAGTAGTAAGAAATGCATCTAGTTTCACAAAGTAGTTGGATAACTGGTATTTGGACAGTGGCAATTTAATGGATGTATATAAATCCTTCTACGAAACATAATCTTCTTGTTTCTACAGAGTGCTATCTCATCTGGAGTATATTTAAAGGTTTACCATAGGTAATATGCTTAGGTCTAATCTAGTTATACATTAACTGCAGGAAGGTTTTTTATAGACTCTCTGAAGATACAAAACGGCTTGAATGTAAAACCTCTTAATATTATTACCATAAAAAAAAAATCTGTGAATATAGAAAGTGGTGGAAGATCGATTCACATCTATGTTTTCAAAATCCAAGGTAAGCAGCGTTCCGGAAGCGCTGTTCTAGGCTTCTATTTTTAAATCTCTTCCGAGAACATTGCATGTGAAGTTAGAACCTGTTCCTAGCTAGGGTACGAGACGGCATCTTTGAAAACTGTGCTTTTGAAGGGACTGTATTTTGATTTCCAGGGCTTGTTGAGGCAACTTGTTCTCTTGCCAGGATCTGACGCAACATTGATAATGTGTCCCAGCGCCAGGCCAAGGCTGGCAGAGCTGTCCATCCCCAAGGTGCTGAAAGAACTACCAGTGAGGACTGAAGGAAGTGAAGTTCAACTGATCTATCCTTATGGTTAGTAAAGTCAAAATATATTAACATTAAATTAATTAGAAGGCAGCTGGCCAGTATTCTCTTATCTTGTGATGTTTACATTGCGTGTGAATAATTGCTGGGAATAAACGATATTAAAAACAAAGGGCCTAATTCAGACCTGATCGCAGCAGGAAATTTGTTCTCTAATGGGAGAAACCATGTGCACTGCAGGGGGGAGGGCAGATGTAACATGTGCAGAGAGAGTCAGATTTGGGTGGGGTGTGTTCAAACTGAAATCTAATTTGCAGTGTAAAAATAAAGCCGCCAGTATTTACCCTGCACAGAAACAAAATAACCCACCCAAATCTAACTCTCTGCACATGTTAGGTCTGAATTAGGGCCAAAGATGTAAAGTTGCATATTTTTTATATTTTTTGTGAAATGTGTTTTAAGGTCAGGAATAAACACTAAGGGGTATATTCAATAAGAGTCTGGTCCATTCTGACATGCAGTTGTCAGAATGGACCCGACAACCCCTATTCAAAGAGCGGGCAAATCCGACTGTCTGATTTGGTCGTTCCCGGTGTCCTGTCCTGCTGCTGCTGTCAGCGGCTGCCGGGTGCGCTGACAGCGGCAGCTGGGGGAGATGTCAGCAGCGCCGGGGGAGGTGGGGGGGAGCTGTCAGCGGCTGCCGTGGGAGTGGGGGGAGATGTCTGCGGCAGTGGGGGGAGCAGAGGGGAGAGCAGCGGAGGAGGAGGAGATGGAGCGGAAGAGAGGAGGAGACGGGGTGAGCAGTGGCTGCAGCAGCATAACCAGAGGCTCACGGCAGTGTCCACCTCACTTGCTGGAGCTGGGTGGGTGCTGCCGTCAGCGGAGGCAGTGCCCCATCCTCTTGCTACGGCCGGGACCTCGCTATTGGAGCCGGGTGGACGCTGCCGCTGGGTTCCTGCTCTCCCTGCTGCTCCCTCCCCCCCACCCCCTTCCATCCCGTCTCCTGCTCTCAGCTCCCTCATCTCAATACGACTTTTTTTAAAGTCGGATTGAGATTGTCGGAAACGGGGCTAAAACCTGTCTGGTTTGGCCCCGCTTCCGACAATGCACGCTGATCAGCGCCTGAAGTCGCCGATCAGCGTGCATTCCACAGCATTCCGACAAGTCGGGTTTCCCGACTTGTCGTCAAAAACGGGGCCGTAATGAATAGGTCGGAACCCCTTTCCGACTTAACACTTTCGGAAGCTGCCGTCTATCCGACAAGACAGCAGCTACCGACAGTTATTGCATATACCCCTTAGGCTGCTGTGTTTACTCTCATGACAAGCCTTAAGTACGAGCCATCACATTGTGTACAGTCCACAGATCACATCAATGCATGGGAATAGTTTAGAATATGTCACTCATTAGGTGTCATAAGAGAAGAATGTTGCAAATAATAAATGCAAATAAAAAATAACTGTGACATCTTGAGCGTCAGCATAATTTATGTACTAAAACGTGTAGCTATGTGACACTTCCCTCCACACTCTGAATACAGTAGGATCCAAGTTCTCCGTCTTCCATGTAATAAATGGAAGATCCCATGGATGTGATACGTTCACTTTGATATCGAGTAGTTTTACCATCAACTTATTGGGCCTAATTTAGACCTGATTGCAGCAGCATATTTGTTAGCTAGTGGGCAAAACCATGCGCACTGCAGGTGGGACAGATATAACATCTGCAGAGAGTTAGATTTGGGTGGGTTATATTGTTTCTGTGCAGGGTAAATACTGTCTGCTTTATTTTTACACTGCAATTTAGATTTCACTTTGAACACACCCCAACCAAATCTAATATGGTTTTGCCCATTAGAGAACAAATTTGCTGCTGCGATAAGGTCTGTTAGGCCCTTTGATTGTCCATTTTAGATCAGAGAGGAAGTTGATCTCATGCTCTTTAACAGTAATATGGTTTTAACAATGTAAAATGTATGCAATCTACAGTTTGTTGATAACAGATGAATCCCTTTCCTTCACCATTTTTAACTCGTTTGATTCATTGACTCGACCATCATTCTGCCCAATGAAATAAATGGGAATTATCTGTTGCATACTGTGCATATCTGCTTAGTGCTGCATAATTGTTTTAAATATATTTGCATGATTGACCTTTATTAATAATCATACATGGGTAAATACACTGGGCTTGGTTCCAATTTGGGGATAAAAGCATAAAAGAGCAAGTAACTGCATAGGCAAATGCAAGGGGGGGATTCCAGTTGCCTGGAAACCCCTCCATAGCCCAAATCATAACCACAATCGCAGTATTATATACAGTAATATTATATTACTAGAGCTATGGCCACAACATGCAGTATAAGGGACAGAGAGGAGTTGCGGCACATGCCCAGAGGCAGCAGCTTCTCCTACCAAGTATTAGAGATGTGCACTTGAAATTTTTCGGGTTTTGGTTTTGGGTTCGGTTCCGCGGCCGTGTTTTGGGTTCGACCGCGTTTTGGCAAAACCTCACCGAATTTTTTTTGTCGGATTCGGGTGTGTTTTGGATTCGGGTGTTTTTTTAAAAAAAACACTAAAAAACAGCTTAAATCATAGAATTTGGGGGTCATTTTGATCCCAAAGTATTATTAACCTCAAAAACCATAATTTACACTCATTTTCAGTCTATTCTGAATACCTCACACCTCACAATATTATTTTTAGTCCTAAAATTTGCACCTAGGTCGCTGGATGACTAAGCTAAGCGACCCTAGTGGCCGACACAAACACCGGGCCCATCTAGGAGTGGCACTGCAGTGTCACGCAGTATGTCCCTTCCAAAAAACCCTCCCCAAACAGCACATGACGCAAAGAAAAAAAGAGGCGCAATGAGGTAGCTGTGTGAGTAAGATAAGCGACCCTAGTGGCCGACACAAACACCGGGCCCATCTAGGAGTGGCACTGCAGTGTCACGCAGGATGTCCCTTCCAAAAAACCCTCCCCAAACAGCACATGACGCAAACAAAAAAAAAAAGAGGCGCAATGAGGTAGCTGTGTGAGTAAGATAAGCGACCCTAGTGGCCGACACAAACACCGGGCCCATCTAGGAGTGGCACTGCAGTGTCACGCAGGATGTCCCTTCCAAAAAACCCTCCCCAAACAGCACATGACGCAAAGAAAAAAAGAGGCGCAATGAGGTAGCTGTGTGAGTAAGATAAGCGACCCTAGTGGCCGACACAAACACCGGGCCCATCTAGGAGTGGCACTGCAGTGTCACGCAGGATGTCCCTTCCAAAAAACCCTCCCCAAACAGCACATGACGCAAAGAAAAAAAGAGGCGCAATGAGGTAGCTGTGTGAGTAAGATAAGCGACCCTAGTGGCCGACACAAACACCGGGCCCATCTAGGAGTGGCACTGCAGTGTCACGCAGGATGTCCCTTCCAAAAAACCCTCCCCAAACAGCACATGACGCAAAGAAAAAAAGAGGCGCAATGAGGTAGCTGTGTGAGTAAGATAAGCGACCCTAGTGGCCGACACAAACACCGGGCCCATCTAGGAGTGGCACTGCAGTGTCACGCAGGATGTCCCTTCCAAAAAACCCTCCCCAAACAGCACATGACGCAAAGAAAAAAAGAGGCGCAATGAGGTAGCTGTGTGAGTAAGATAAGCGACCCTAGTGGCCGACACAAACACCGGGCCCATCTAGGAGTGGCACTGCAGTGTCACGCAGGATGGTCCTTCCAAAAAACCCTCCCCAAACAGCACATGACGCAAAGAAAAAAAGAGGCGCAATGAGGTAGCTGTGTGAGTAAGATAAGCGACCCTAGTGGCCGACACAAACACCGGGCCCATCTAGGAGTGGCACTGCAGTGTCACGCAGGATGTCCCTTCCAAAAAACCCTCCCCAAACAGCACATGACGCAAAGAAAAAAAGAGGCGCAATGAGGTAGCTGTGTGAGTAAGATAAGCGACCCTAGTGGCCGACACAAACACCGGGCCCATCTAGGAGTGGCACTGCAGTGTCACGCAGGATGGTCCTTCCAAAAAACCCTCCCCAAACAGCACATGACGCAAAGAAAAAAAGAGGCGCAATGAGGTAGCTGTGTGAGTAAGATAAGCGACCCTAGTGGCCGACACAAACACCGGGCCCATCTAGGAGTGGCACTGCAGTGTCACGCAGGATGGCCCTTCCAAAAAACCCTCCCCAAACAGCACATGACGCAAAGAAAAAAAGAGGCGCAATGAGGTAGCTGTGTGAGTAAGATAAGCGACCCTAGTGGCCGACACAAACACCGGGCCCATCTAGGAGTGGCACTGCAGTGTCACGCAGGATGGCCCTTCCAAAAAACCCTCCCCAAACAGCACATGACGCAAAGAAAAAAAGAGGCGCAATGAGGTAGCTGTGTGAGTAAGATAAGCGACCCTAGTGGCCGACACAAACACCGGGCCCATCTAGGAGTGGCACTGCAGTGTCACGCAGGATGGCCCTTCCAAAAAACATTCCACAAACAGCACATGACGCAAAGAAAAATTAAAGAAAAAAGAGGTGCAAGATGGAATTGTCCTTGGGCCCTCCCACCCACCCTTATGTTGTATAAACAGGACATGCACACTTTAACCAACCCATCATTTCAGTGACAGGGTCTGCCACACGACTGTGACTGAAATGACGGGTTGGTTTGGACCCCCACCAAAAAAGAAGCAATTAATCTCTCCTTGCACAAACTGGCTCTACAGAGGCAAGATGTCCACCTCATCATCATCCTCCGATATATCACCGTGTACATCCCCCTCCTCACAGATTATCAATTCGTCCCCACTGGAATCCACCATCTCAGCTCCCTGTGTACTTTGTGGAGGCAATTGCTGCTGGTCAATGTCTCCACGGTGGAATTGATTATAATTCATTTTAATGAACATCATCTTCTCCACATTTTCTGGATGTAACCTCGTACGCCGATTGCTGACAAGGTGAGCGGCGGCACTAAACACTCTTTCGGAGTACACACTTGTGGGAGGGCAACTTAGGTAGAATAAAGCCAGTTTGTGCAAGGGCCTCCAAATTGCCTCTTTTTCCTGCCAGTATAAGTACGGACTGTGTGACGTGCCTACTTGGATGCGGTCACTCATATAATCCTCCACCATTCTTTCAATGTTGAGAGAATCATATGCAGTGACAGTAGACGACATGTCCGTAATCGTTGTCAGGTCCTTCAGTCCGGACCAGATGTCAGCATCAGCAGTCGCTCCAGACTGCCCTGCATCACCGCCAGCGGGTGGGCTCGGAATTCTGAGCCTTTTCCTCACACCCCCAGTTGCGGGAGAATGTGAAGGAGGAGATGTTGACAGGTCGCGTTCCGCTTGACTTGACAATTTTCTCACCAGCAGGTCTTTCAACCCCAGCAGACTTGTGTCTGCCGGAAAGAGAGATCCAAGGTAGGCTTTAAATCTAGGATCGAGCACGGTGGCCAAAATGTAGTGCTCTGATTTCAACAGATTGACCACCCGTGAATCCTTGTTAAGCGAATTAAGGGCTCCATCCACAAGTCCCACATGCCTAGCGGAATCGCTCCGTGTTAGCTCCTCCTTCAATGTCTCCAGCTTCTTCTGCAAAAGCCTGATGAGGGGAATGACCTGACTCAGGCTGGCAGTGTCTGAACTGACTTCACGTGTGGCAAATTCAAAGGGCATCAGAACCTTGCACAACGTTGAAATCATTCTCCACTGCGCTTGAGACAGGTGCATTCCACCTCCTATATCGTGCTCAATTGTATAGGCTTGAATGGCCTTTTGCTGCTCCTCCAACCTCTGAAGCATATAGAGGGTTGAATTCCACCTCGTTACCACTTCTTGCTTCAGATGATGGCAGGGCAGGTTCAGTAGTTTTTGGTGGTGCTCCAGTCTTCTGTACGTGGTGCCTGTACGCCGAAAGTGTCCCGCAATTCTTCTGGCCACCGACAGCATCTCTTGCACGCCCCTGTCGTTTTTTAAATAATTCTGCACCACCAAATTCAAGGTATGTGCAAAACATGGGACGTGCTGGAATTTGCCCATATTTAATGCACACACAATATTGCTGGCGTTGTCCGATGCCACAAATCCACAGGAGAGTCCAATTGGGGTAAGCCATTCCGCGATGATCTTCCTCAGTTGCCGTAAGAGGTTTTCAGCTGTGTGCGTATTCTGGAAAGCGGTGATACAAAGCGTAGCCTGCCTAGGAAAGAGTTGGCGTTTGCGAGATGCTGCTACTGGTGCCGCCGCTGCTGTTCTTGCGGCGGGAGTCCATACATCTACCCAGTGGGCTGTCACAGTCATATAGTCCTGACCCTGCCCTGCTCCACTTGTCCACATGTCCGTGGTTAAGTGGACATTGGGTACAGCTGCATTTTTTAGGACACTGGTGACTCTTTTTCTGAGGTCTGTGTACATTTTCGGTATCGCCTGCCTAGAGAAATGGAACCTAGATGGTATTTGGTACCGGGGACACAGTACCTCCAACAAGTCTCTAGTTGGCTCTACAGTAATGATGGATACCGGAACCACGTTTCTCACCACCCAGGATGCCAAGGCCTCAGTTATCCGCTTTGCAGTAGGATGACTGCTGTGATATTTCATCTTCCTCGCAAAGGACTGTTGGACAGTCAATTGCTTGGTGGAAGTAGTAAAAGTGGTCTTACGACTTCCCCTCTGGGATGACCATCGACTCCCAGCAGCAACAACAGCAGTGCCAACAGCAGTAGGCGTTACACGCAAGGATGCATCGGAGGAATCCCAGGCAGGAGAGGAATCGTCAGAATTGCCAGTGACATGGCCTGCAGGACTATTGGCATTCCTGGGGAAGGAGGAAATTGACACTGAGGGAGTTGGTGGGGTGGTTTGCGTGAGCTTGGTTACAAGAGGAAGGTATTTACTGGTCAGTGGACTGCTTCCGCTGTCACCCAAAGTTTTTGAACTTGTCACTGACTTATTATGAATGCGCTGCAGGTGACGTATAAGGGAGGATGTTCCGAGGTGGTTAACGTCCTTACCCCTACTTATTACAGCTTGATAAAGGCAACACACGGCTTGACACCTGTTGTCCGCATTTCTGTTGAAATACTTCCACACCGAAGAGCTGATTTTTTTGGTATTTTCATCAGGCATGTCAGTGGCCAGATTCCCCCCACGGACAACAGGTGTCTCCCCGGGTGCCTGACTTAAACAAACCACCTCACCATCAGAATCCTCCTGGTCAATTTCCTCCCCAGCGCCAGCAACACCCATATCCTCCTCATCCTGGTGTACTTCAACACTGACATCTTCAATCTGACTATCAGGAACTGGACTGCGGGTGCTCCTTCCAGCACTTGCAGGGGGCGTGCAAATGGTGGAAGGCGCATGCTCTTCACGTCCAGTGTTGGGAAGGTCAGGCATCGCAACCGACACAATTGGAGTCGGACTCTCCTTGTGGATTTGGGATTTCGAAGAACGCACAGTTCTTTGCGGTGCTACTGCTTTTGCCAGCTTGAGTCTTTTCATTTTTCTAGCGAGAGGCTGAGTGCTTCCATCCTCATGTGAAGCTGAACCACTAGCCATGAACATAGGCCAGGGCCTCAGCCGTTCCTTGCCACTCCGTGTGGTAAATGGCATATTGGCAAGTTTACGCTTCTCCTCCGACAATTTTATTTTAGGTTTTGGAGTCCTTTTTTTACTGATATTTGGTGTTTTGGATTTGACATGCTCTGTACTATGACATTGGGCATCGGCCTTGGCAGACGACGTTGCTGGCATTTCATCGTCCCGGCCATGACTAGTGGCAGCAGCTTCAGCACGAGGTGGAAGTGGATCTTGATCTTTCCCTAATTTTGGAACCTCAACATTTTTGTTCTCCATATTTTAATAGGCACAACTAAAAGGCACCTCAGGTAAACAATGGAGATGGATGGATACTAGTATACTTATGGATGGACTGCCGAGTGCCGACACAGAGGTAGCTACAGCCGTGGACTACCGTACTGTGTCTGCTGCTAATATAGACTGGATGATAATGATATGAAATCAATATATATATGTATGTATATATAATATCACTAGTACTGCAGCCGGACAGGTAGATAATATATTTATTAGGTAATGATGACTGATGACGGACCTGCTGGACACTGTCAGCTCAGCAGCACCGCAGACTGCTACAGTAAGCTACTATACTATAGTAGTATGTACAAAGAAGAAAGAAAAAAAAAACCACGGGTAGGTGGTATACAATTATGGATGGACTGCCGAGTGCCGACACAGAGGTAGCTACAGCCGTGGACTACCGTACTGTGTCTGCTGCTAATATAGACTGGATGATAATGATATGAAATCAATATATATATGTATGTATATATAATATCACTAGTACTGCAGCAGGACAGGTAGATAATATATTTATTAGGTAATGATGACTGATGACGGACCTGCTGGACACTGTCAGCTCAGCAGCACCGCAGACTGCTACAGTAAGCTACTATACTATAGTAGTATGTACAAAGAAGAAAAAAAAAAAAAAAAACACGGGTAGGTGGTATACAATTATGGATGGACTGCCGAGTGCCGACACAGAGGTAGCTACAGCCGTGGACTACCGTACTGTGTCTGCTGCTAATATAGACTGGATGATAATGATATGAAATCAATATATATATGTATGTATATATAATATCACTAGTACTGCAGCCGGACAGGTAGATAATATATTTATTAGGTAATGATGACTGATGACGGACCTGCTGGACACTGTCAGCTCAGCAGCACCGCAGACTGCTACAGTAAGCTACTATACTATAGTAGTATGTACAAAGAAGAAAGAAAAAAAAAAACCACGGGTAGGTGGTATACAATTATGGATGGACTGCCGAGTGCCGACACAGAGGTAGCTACAGCCGTGGACTACCGTACTGTGTCTGCTGCTAATATAGACTGGATGATAATGATATGAAATCAATATATATATGTATGTATATATAATATCACTAGTACTGCAGCCGGACAGGTAGATAATATATTTATTAGGTAATGATGACTGATGACGGACCTGCTGGACACTGTCAGCTCAGCAGCACCGCAGACTGCTACAGTAAGCTACTATACTATAGTAGTATGTACAAAGAAGAAAGAAAAAAAAAAACCACGGGTAGGTGGTATTCAATTATGGATGGACTGCCGAGTGCCGACACAGAGGTAGCTACAGCCGTGGACTACCGTACTGTGTCTGCTGCTAATATAGACTGGATGATAATGATATGAAATCAATATATATATATATGTATGTATATATAATATCACTAGTACTGCAGCCGGACAGGTAGATAATATATTTATTAGGTAATGATGACTGATGACGGACCTGCTGGACACTGTCAGCTCAGCAGCACCGCAGACTGCTACAGTAAGCTACTATACTATAGTAGTATGTACAAAGAAGAAAGAAAAAAAAAAAACCACGGGTAGGTGGTATACAATTATGGATGGACTGCCGAGTGCCGACACAGAGGTAGCTACAGCCGTGGACTACCGTACTGTGTCTGCTGCTAATATAGACTGGATGATAATGATATGAAATCAATATATATATGTATGTATATATAATATCACTAGTACTGCAGCCGGACAGGTAGATAATATATTTATTAGGTAATGATGACTGATGACGGACCTGCTGGACACTGTCAGCTCAGCAGCACCGCAGACTGCTACAGTAAGCTACTATACTATAGTAGTATGTACAAAGAAGAAAGAAAAAAAAAAACCACGGGTAGGTGGTATACAATTATGGATGGACTGCCGAGTGCCGACGCAGAGGTAGCTACAGCCGTGGACTAACGTACTGTGTCTGCTGCTAATATAGACTGGATGATAATGATATGAAATCAATATATATATGTATGTATATATAATATCACTAGTACTGCAGCCGGACAGGTAGATAATATATTTATTAGGTAATGATGACTGATGACGGACCTGCTGGACACTGTCAGCTCAGCAGCACCGCAGACTGCTACAGTAAGCTACTATACTATAGTAGTATGTACAAAGAAGAAAGAAAAAAAAAACCACGGGTAGGTGGTATACAATTATGGATGGACTGCCGAGTGCCGACACAGAGGTAGCTACAGCCGTGGACTAACATACTGTGTCTGCTGCTAATATAGACTGGATGATAATGATATGAAATCAATATATATATGTATGTATATATAATATCACTAGTACTGCAGCCGGACAGGTAGATAATATATTTATTAGGTAATGATGACTGATGACGGACCTGCTGGACACTGTCAGCTCAGCAGCACCGCAGACTGCTACAGTAAGCTACTATACTATAGTAGTATGTACAAAGAAGAAAGAAAAAAAAAACCACGGGTAGGTGGTATACAATTATGGATGGACTGCCGAGTGCCGACACAGAGGTAGCTACAGCCGTGGACTAACATACTGTGTCTGCTGCTAATATAGACTGGACGATAATGATATGAAATCAATATATATATGTATGTATATATAATATCACTAGTACTGCAGCCGGACAGGTAGATAATATATTTATTAGGTAATGATGACTGATGACGGACCTGCTGGACACTGTCAGCTCAGCAGCACCGCAGACTGCTACAGTAAGCTACTATACTATAGTAGTATGTACAAAGAAGAAAGAAAAAAAAAAACCACGGGTAGGTGGTATACAATTATGGATGGACTGCCGAGTGCCGACACAGAGGTAGCTACAGCCGTGGACTAACGTACTGTGTCTGCTGCTAATATAGAGTCTAGACTGGATGATAAATTATTGATAATGAGATGAAATCAATATAATATCACTAGTACTGCAGCCGGACAGGTACTATATATATTTATTATGTAATGACTGATGACGGACCTGCTGGACACTGTCAGGTCAGCAGCACCGCAGACTGCTACAGTAAGCTACTATAGTAGTATGTATAAAGAAGAATGAAAAAAAAAAAACCACGGGTAGGTGGTATACAATATTATATATATATATATATATATATTATATACAATTATATATATATATATATATATATATATATACAAATCCAAAAGCGGAAATAAAGGCACTCCAGAGGCGTAATGAAAATAGCAGAGTTGTATTTAAAGTGACGTTTCGGGGATAACCCCTTCCTCAAGACATAACCAACAAAAGAACATAGTGAACTTACCAGTATAAGTACCCCTGGATTAGCGGCATCCTCCTCCGTCTCTTCCGTCGCTTCTCCCGTCGCCGGCCGCACTCGTGATGCACTTCCGGGCAGTGGCTCTGCCTAGGTAGCCATAGCAACCCAGGCTGCTTGCGTTCCATCCCAGAGGGCTCATGTTGTAGTCCGGGCTCGAGAGCGCTGCGGGTGGTTGGAGGCTGGTACTACCGCATAAATCCTTACAAGATCTAAAACAAGACATGTACATAAAAACGGCAATGAAACAGCATTCATGTAATTCAAAGACATCTCTGTCCAGACCAAAAAGGCTGGGACATTAATAAACTGATCTTATCATATTGCATTATAAAAATACAGTGATGGCACTCAGATCTCCAGATCAAAAGATAAACATATGTACTCGCTACATCAGGCTATTCCAGTTGATTTTATCATTAAGCCCATTGGGCCACATAGTGTTGAGTCTGAATATCCATCTAGATTCTGCCAGAAGTAAAGCTTTCTGGCGATCACCCCCTCTAATCGACAGAGGAATATGGTCGATCATAAAATATTTTAGCGTGGACAATGAATGACCCTGGGATTTAAAATGACGGGCCACTGGCTGATCTAAATTCTTACCTGCTAAACTTATAGCAGAACGATGTAAGGCCATTCTATCCCTGAATGGCCTAGTGGTCTGTCCAACGTAGTAAAGCCCACACGGGCAACAGATTACATACACCACAAATTCAGTTCTGCAGGTAAGGACATGCCTGATCTCAAAAGATTTCTCACAGTGTGGATGGGAAAATTTTTTACAGGGCTGCATGTATTTACAGGTGGTACAGTTGAAACAACTGTAACATCCCGGGGGTTTATAATATACATTAGGTAAAACTTCCTTGTCTAGCCCCGAGATATCAGATCTAACCAGCCTGTCTCGAAGATTACGACCCCTTTTAAATGCTGCCATGGGCCTAGATTCTCTAAAGCAGGGTAGTTCCTTGTCTGATTTGACAATAGGCCACAACGCTTGAGTGGCCTTGTTAATAATTGGGCTGGCAGTAGTGAATTGGCTAACCCAGGGGATACGTATATCTTGCTCTCTCACTTTGGATTGTAATAATTGAGACCTAGGCATATCCAAAACCATAGTTTTTTGTTGGCTCAAAATTTTCGGGTCATATCCACGCGAGATGAATTTCAAAATAAGATCATCCAAACGCTCAGGGAGAGTTGTATGATCACTCACTATTCTGGCTATTCGCATCATCTGAGACAGGGGTAAACCCCGTTTGAGTGCTGGTGGGTGATGGCTGTCAGCCCTTAGAAAGGTATTGCGATCAACATTTTTGTAAAAGATATCCGTGCTAATGGTTCCATCTGAGATCATGACCTTAACATCTAAAAAATGCATAACATCAGAGCTACAAGAATACGTATATTTAATGCCTGAATGTTGGCTGTTGACACTGCACATCAGATCATCAAAACTATCTCTACTCCCGGTCCACAAGATGAAAATATCATCTATGTACCGGGAGTAGAGAAGGAGATGCTGGCTTACATCGGGTCGATTCAAAAAATTATACTCTTCTTGGGCAAACATAAATACATTTGCGTACGATGGGGCCACAGCCGACCCCATCGCACATCCCCGGCGTTGCAGGAAAAACTGACTATCAAAAATAAAAAAATTTCTATATAGGGTCAGTTCCAACAGCTTAATGAATAAATTGTGGTCAAAGATCTCAGGGTCAAGATGGCATTCAAGGAAACTCCGCATAGCCTCCACACCTTCAACATGCCGTATGGAGGTGTAGAGGCTACAGACGTCTAAGCAACACATAATGGTACCCTGTGGGACTCGTGACACATCAAGCAGCAATTTAATAAAACTGGTGGTGTCCTTCAGAAAAGAACGCTTCCTTAACAGTAAAGGTTGCAAGATAAAATCCAACAGCTGAGCTATTGTCTGTAATAGCGAGTTCCTAGCCGATATGATAGGCCGTCCAGGGGGGAAAACACTATCCTTGTGCAATTTCGGAAGAGTATAGAGCACAGGAGTTACTGGGTGCTCTTTATAAAGAATCTTCTGTAGAGATGGAGTCAACAGGCCCTCTTGGACAGCAGTATCAAGGATGGCTCTCACTTCACGTTGATATTCCTTAGTCGGGTCACCCGGCAGTTTTATATATACAGCTGGATCAGACAACTGACGAGCGATTTCAGCCCGGTAGTCTGTGATATTTTGAACCACCACGGCCCCGCCCTTATCGGCGGGCCTGATGACTATGTCTTTGTAGCTGGCTAAATTTTTAAGAGCGATAGTTTCAAGGTGAGACAAATTTTTGCGTATACGCCCTGGAGCAGAGACAAATTTCGTGACGGAGTCATCCAAAAGTCTATTGAAAGTTTTTAATGATGAATTTGACGAAACAGGATCAAATTTGGAACTAGAGTGTAGATGCAAAAAGGGATCCAAATGCGTAGTTACTGTATTAACAGGACGAGACTGAAAATGTTCTTTTAATCGTCATTTACGTGCCAATTTATGGTGATCTTGTTGCCAATCAAAACCGTCGTGCATATTGGTCGGCACAAAGGATAAACCTTTCTGTAGCACTTGTATTTCATCGTCAGTTAATGATCTATCAGATAGATTAAAAATTAACGAATCTTCTTTTTGTCGACATTTCTGCCGCCTCTTGTTCTGCCCTCCCCGACGGGTGGACGATCGCTTGGGTGGCTTGCTTGCTGAGGGTCGTTGCCTAAAGGGACAGTAGTGCTCAATTGGCCATCTTCAGAATCGGTGATACAGAAATCACTATCACTGTTGCTATTAGTTGTATCACGGGCAGAGCGTTTTTTCTGCCATGGTCGTCTCTTTTGGTAACGAGATTTACCACGATATTCGCCCTCAGAGCCAGATAACCAGCGATAAACTCTGTTTTCATCGTAGTCATTATCAACTGTGGATCGTTTGTTCTTCTTAAATTTAAGTAGATCTTTTCTATACTGTTCACAACTCTGTTCAAGTTTGGTGACCCAGCTCGCATTATTGGGGTCATTCAACAATTTCTTGGACTCTTTCTCTAGAGTCTTAATTTTAGCACGAGTGGAGTCCAATTCAGAGCGTGACTCCTCGATCACTAAAACCATCAGGTCTAGTGCGCACCTGTTTAGGATGCCAATCCATTTTCTGATGAAGTCAGGATTACCTCTCCCAATCGTAGGGGTATTTCTGCAGCGAAACCCCCGAGGGATTTTTTTATCTCTATAATATTCTGTTAGAGAGGAGGCATGTAAGAGATAATCCGTCTCTCTGCGTTTAAGCTTGAAAAGCTGAAAATACACATCTTCCATGGTAAGCTTGGCATCATACCCAGGTACTTTCTCTTTAAGAAGAATACCTTCTATTTGCTCTGTGGTAAAGCCAAAAATCTCACCGGGCGGTACTATGAAATTTTGACATCCTGCTGGATCTTGTGAGGCTGAAGTGCCACTGGCTGAATCCATAATGTCGATGCTGTATGCAAATGCCACACCAGTGAAAACCGCAGTGCAAAGTTTAAAACAACAGACAGCCTGGCTTAGCTGTCTGCAGAGGCACAAAATAGGTCAGTCCAAATAGTCAATATGGTAAAATTACCGTAGGTGCCATGCAACATGAGCTACAGAAACTGCAGTTCCAATGTATAAAGATACAAATCAGCCGGCACTCGTTCGTGTATTCAATCAGCTAGCCCCGGTGCCGTAGTCCAGTGAATACATGCAAATCCAAAAGCGGAAATAAAGGCACTCCAGAGGCGTAATGAAAATAGCAGAGTTGTATTTAAAGTGACGTTTCGGGGATAACCCCTTCCTCAAGACATAACCAACAAAAGAACATAGTGAACTTACCAGTATAAGTACCCCTGGATTAGCGGCATCCTCCTCCGTCTCTTCCGTCGCTTCTCCCGTCGCCGGCCGCACTCGTGATGCACTTCCGGGCAGTGGCTCTGCCTAGGTAGCCATAGCAACCCAGGCTGCTTGCGTTCCATCCCAGAGGGCTCATGTTGTAGTCCGGGCTCGAGAGCGCTGCGGGTGGTTGGAGGCTGGTACTACCGCATAAATCCTTACAAGATCTAAAACAAGACATGTACATAAAAACGGCAATGAAACAGCATTCATGTAATTCAAAGACATCTCTGTCCAGACCAAAAAGGCTGGGACATTAATAAACTGATCTTATCATATTGCATTAACTACGCATTTGGATCCCTTTTTGCATCTACACTCTAGTTCCAAATTTGATCCTGTTTCGTCAAATTCATCATTAAAAACTTTCAATAGACTTTTGGATGACTCCGTCACGAAATTTGTCTCTGCTCCAGGGCGTATACGCAAAAATTTGTCTCACCTTGAAACTATCGCTCTTAAAAATTTAGCCAGCTACAAAGACATAGTCATCAGGCCCGCCGATAAGGGCGGGGCCGTGGTGGTTCAAAATATCACAGACTACCGGGCTGAAATCGCTCGTCAGTTGTCTGATCCAGCTGTATATATAAAACTGCCGGGTGACCCGACTAAGGAATATCAACGTGAAGTGAGAGCCATCCTTGATACTGCTGTCCAAGAGGGCCTGTTGACTCCATCTCTACAGAAGATTCTTTATAAAGAGCACCCAGTAACTCCTGTGCTCTATACTCTTCCGAAATTGCACAAGGATAGTGTTTTCCCCCCTGGACGGCCTATCATATCGGCTAGGAACTCGCTATTACAGACAATAGCTCAGCTGTTGGATTTTATCTTGCAACCTTTACTGTTAAGGAAGCGTTCTTTTCTGAAGGACACCACCAGTTTTATTAAATTGCTGCTTGATGTGTCACGAGTCCCACAGGGTACCATTATGTGTTGCTTAGACGTCTGTAGCCTCTACACCTCCATACGGCATGTTGAAGGTGTGGAGGCTATGCGGAGTTTCCTTGAATGCCATCTTGACCCTGAGATCTTTGACCACAATTTATTCATTAAGCTGTTGGAACTGACCCTATATAGAAATTTTTTTATTTTTGATAGTCAGTTTTTCCTGCAACGCCGGGGATGTGCGATGGGGTCGGCTGTGGCCCCATCGTACGCAAATGTATTTATGTTTGCCCAAGAAGAGTATAATTTTTTGAATCGACCCGATGTAAGCCAGCATCTCCTTCTCTACTCCCGGTACATAGATGATATTTTCATCTTGTGGACCGGGAGTAGAGATAGTTTTGATGATCTGATGTGCAGTGTCAACAGCCAACATTCAGGCATTAAATATACGTATTCTTGTAGCTCTGATGTTATGCATTTTTTAGATGTTAAGGTCATGATCTCAGATGGAACCATTAGCACGGATATCTTTTACAAAAATGTTGATCGCAATACCTTTCTAAGGGCTGACAGCCATCACCCACCAGCACTCAAACGGGGTTTACCCCTGTCTCAGATGATGCGAATAGCCAGAATAGTGAGTGATCATACAACTCTCCCTGAGCGTTTGGATGATCTTATTTTGAAATTCATCTCGCGTGGATATGACCCGAAAATTTTGAGCCAACAAAAAACTATGGTTTTGGATATGCCTAGGTCTCAATTATTACAATCCAAAGTGAGAGAGCAAGATATACGTATCCCCTGGGTTAGCCAATTCACTACTGCCAGCCCAATTATTAACAAGGCCACTCAAGCGTTGTGGCCTATTGTCAAATCAGACAAGGAACTACCCTGCTTTAGAGAATCTAGGCCCATGGCAGCATTTAAAAGGGGTCGTAATCTTCGAGACAGGCTGGTTAGATCTGATATCTCGGGGCTAGACAAGGAAGTTTTACCTAATGTATATTATAAACCCCCGGGATGTTACAGTTGTTTCAACTGTACCACCTGTAAATACATGCAGCCCTGTAAAAATTTTTCCCATCCACACTGTGAGAAATCTTTTGAGATCAGGCATGTCCTTACCTGCAGAACTGAATTTGTGGTGTATGTAATCTGTTGCCCGTGTGGGCTTTACTACGTTGGACAGACCACTAGGCCATTCAGGGATAGAATGGCCTTACATCGTTCTGCTATAAGTTTAGCAGGTAAGAATTTAGATCAGCCAGTGGCCCGTCATTTTAAATCCCAGGGTCATTCATTGTCCACGCTAAAATATTTTATGATCGACCATATTCCTCTGTCGATTAGAGGGGGTGATCGCCAGAAAGCTTTACTTCTGGCAGAATCTAGATGGATATTCAGACTCAACACTATGTGGCCCAATGGGCTTAATGATAAAATCAACTGGAATAGCCTGATGTAGCGAGTACATATGTTTATCTTTTGATCTGGAGATCTGAGTGCCATCACTGTATTTTTATAATGCAATATGATAAGATCAGTTTATTAATGTCCCAGCCTTTTTGGTCTGGACAGAGATGTCTTTGAATTACATGAATGCTGTTTCATTGCCGTTTTTATGTACATGTCTTGTTTTAGATCTTGTAAGGATTTATGCGGTAGTACCAGCCTCCAACCACCCGCAGCGCTCTCGAGCCCGGACTACAACATGAGCCCTCTGGGATGGAACGCAAGCAGCCTGGGTTGCTATGGCTACCTAGGCAGAGCCACTGCCCGGAAGTGCATCACGAGTGCGGCCGGCGACGGGAGAAGCGACGGAAGAGACGGAGGAGGATGCCGCTAATCCAGGGGTACTTATACTGGTAAGTTCACTATGTTCTTTTGTTGGTTATGTCTTGAGGAAGGGGTTATCCCCGAAACGTCACTTTAAATACAACTCTGCTATTTTCATTACGCCTCTGGAGTGCCTTTATTTCCGCTTTTGGATTTGCATGTATTCACTGGACTACGGCACCGGGGCTAGCTGATTGAATACACGAACGAGTGCCGGCTGATTTGTATCTTTATATATATATATATATATATATATTAAACTGGTGGTGATTGATTATTAAACTGGTGGTCAGGTCACTCACGTTGCAACTTGCAACTAGTACTCCGAGTCCTAAGCAGACAATCACAAAATATATTATTATACTGGTGGTCAGTGTGGTCACAACAATGGCAGTGTGGCACTGACTCTGGCAGCAAAAGTGTGCACTGTACGTTATATGTACTCCTGAGTCCTGCTCTCAGACTCTAACTGCTCCCCACTGTCAGTGTCTCCCCCACAAGTCAGATAATACAATACACTTACAGTCACACTATCTAATCTATATCACTTCAGCAAGTAGTATAGTAGTATAGTAGTACTCCTCCTAATAATGCTCCCCAAAATTACTACTACTGTGTCTCTCTCGTCTCTACTGTGTCTCTCTCTTCTCTAAACGGAGAGGACGCCAGCCACGTCCTCTCCCTATGACTCTCAATGCACGTGTGAAAATGGCGGCGACGCGCGGCTCCTTATATAGAATCCGAGTCTCGTGATAGAATCCGAGCCTCGCGAGAATCCGACAGCGGGATGATGACGTTCGGGCGCGCTCGGGTTAACCGAGCAAGGCGGGAAGATCCGAGTCGCTCGGACCCGTGAAAAAAAACATGAAGTTCGGGCGGGTTCGGATTCAGAGGAACCGAACCCGCTCATCTCTACCAAGTATGCTGTATTTGCGGATCTGAGTACACAACCAGCACACCGGAAAAGAGAGCAGCTGCCAGCAAGAAGAAACAGACGTGGGGTGGGGGAATGCGTGCTTAGAAAGCTCCATTCTGTCTCCTATTACAATCTGCATGAGGCCGACTGTAGCTTATTAAGTGCTGATTATACCTTTCTCATCGCTGGCCATACTTGTTCTGTAATCAAACTATTTGGAAACCCCCCGCTCGAAATACTGCGTTTGCCCTGAACTGTGCAACTTCGTTAAGCCATGCTGCACTGCAGTTGGGGCAGATGTAACGTGCAGAGAGATTAGGTTTGGATGGGGTGTGTCCAAATTTACCTTTGAATTGCAGTGTAAAAATAAAGCTGTCCAGCATCTGTGGGCCACTTACAAAAGCAACCAGTACTTACCCTGCATGCAAAACAAATACATTTATTTGCACTGTATTATTGATAAATATGGGATATATGTTATGGGTATAACTTTTATTTACTTTTTCTCTATTTTTATTTTTCCAGAAGCGGATATGAAGGTGACCCTGGGTCCACAGCCTCCATGCACTAATAATGAAATCTCCCAGTTCTGGATGGATACGTCACTCAAGGGCCTATTCCTTTGTAATGGCATCAAGTGGATACCAGTGTTTGAAAGTAAGAATATGATCATACATAAGGGCTTATGGCTAGGATGCTGGTTGACAGGTACTGCTGCAGTTTTTCAATTTTTGTAGCAATATATATCATGTTCCAATTTTTTACATCATCTATGACTGAAGATGCTGAAGGCTGTAGACTTATCATACAACTAACAAGTGCTAGCTGTGGCCAAAAAATACTGTACATGGCATATACAGCACAGTACAGCAATGCTAGAACACGGTAGAACATTCTGAATTTGAGTACGATAACAAAATAGGTACTGAGAATCCCATACATCAATTGATACACAGAAGGGTATATTTTTCAAAGTGTTTGAAAGAATATTATCTCCGTCCTGACACTACCCTTGGTAAGCCTAGATGCATCTGTACTGCCCCTCTTGACCCAATAGATTGACTAGCACCACTCACATATATATTTCATTTTTTCTTTGGGTGGGGACGAGACACCCTTTCCCCTTCTTCTGACACCTATGGAACCAACCCAAATCTTAGGGGGTGATTTAGACCTGATGGCTGCTGTTCGTTTTTGCACAGCGGGTGATCCGGTCCTAACTGAGCATGCGTATGCACAGGGCCGTTTCTAGACAATTTGGCTCCCAGTGCGAGATTTCAAAATGCGCCCCCCCCCCCCCCTATTGCTCTAAAAAAAAAAAAAAAGTGTGCCCCCCCCCCATATAGCCATAAAAAGAAAAAGCATGCGCGCGCCGTAGGCGCGCGCGCTCCCGACAAGGGTGTGTGGCCTGATTAAAATGGGCGTGGTCTCATTAAAGTGGGCATGGCCTCATCTGATATCATCACACCCACCACAGTGGGGAAAAAATAAAAATAAAAAAGTCCCCTTTTTACACATTACAGCAGGCAAGTGTCCCCATATTACACAGCGCGGCAGGCAGGTGTCCCCATTTTACACAGCGCGGCAGGCAGGTGTCCCCATTTTACACAGCGCGGAAGGCTGGTATCCCCATTTTACACAGTACGCAGGCAGGTGCCCTCATTTTACACAGTACGCAGGCAGGTATCCCCATTTTACAAAGTACAGCAGGCAGGTATCCCCATTTTACACAGCACGGCAGGCAGATATCCCCATTTTACACAGCACGGCAGGCAGATATCCCCATTTTACACAGTACGCAGGCAGGTGCCCCCATATTACACAGTACGCAGGCAGGTGCCCCCATATTACACAGTGTGGCAGGCAGGTGCCCCCATATTACACAGTACGCAGGCAGGTGCCCCCATATTACACAGTGTGGCAGGCAGGTGCCCCCATATTACACAGTACGCAGGCAGGTGCCCCCATATTACACAGTACGCAGGCAGATGCCCCCATATTACACAGTACGCAGGCAGGTGCCCCCATATTACACAGTACGCAGGCAGGTGCCCCCATATTACACAGTGTGGCAGGCAGGTATCCCCATAGGCAGGTGCCCCCATAATACACAGTGTGGCAGGCAGGTATCCCCATAGGCAGGTGCCCCCATATTACACAGTGTGGCAGGCAGGTATCCCCATAAGCAGGTGCCCCCATTTTACACAGTGCGGCAGCGGCAGGCAGGTTTCAAGCTGAGGAGAAGGAAGGGGGAGAGGGGGGGGAGAGAGAGAGAATACTTACGTCTTCCCGCTCTTCGGTCCCGCCGCCTCACGTCCCTCGCGCCGGCCGCCTCCTCCTTCTTCTTGCTTCTCCTTCTCGCCTCTCCCGAGCGCTCCTGCTCGGGGGGCGGGGCTTTGCGGAATGACGCGTTTGCGTCGTGACATCACGACGCAACGCGTCATTCCGCGAAACTCCGCCCCCAGAGCAGGAGCGCTCGGGAGAGGCGAGAAGGAGTAACATAGTGCCGCGGCGGGCGCCCCGTGCGGTTGCACGGCTCGCCCGCCCCTAGAAACGGCACTGCGTATGCACCGCAATGCGCACTCGCGTTGACAAACGACAACAGGCATCGCTGGTCAGCGACGGGATGGTGCAAAAATTTAATTTGCACGGGCGTTCGCAAGGTGATTGACAGGAAGAGGCCGATTGTGGGTGGTGTCTGACTGTTTACTGGGAGTGTCCGGAAAAACGCAGGCGTTCCCAAGCGTTTTCAGGGAGGGCGTGTGACGTCTGCTCCGGCCCCGATCAGCCTGTTCTCATCGCACTGGAGGAGTAAGTCCTGGGCTGCGCACACACTGGATGTTTTACAGCTCGGCATACACATGAGATCGCACACTTGCACAGTGGATTTACACTCCCCCTTGGGCGGCGACTCTCTGAACGCAGGACAGAAATGTTAGCAGCCCAGCAATCAGGTCTGAATCACCCTCTACATCTCTCTGCACATGTTACATCTGCAGTGCAACATGGTTTTGCCCATTTGCTTGCTTCTTTGCTTAACTTATAAACATGAATCAATTCTAACAATTAAAAAAGAAAGAGAAGAAAAGATAAACCAGTAACAAAAAAAGAAAGGAAAAGATAAGAGGGAGCGGGCTGCTGGGGTGGGGGGATTAGGGGAAGAGGGGGATAGTCCGTGTGTTTGATTAAACAAATTCTTAAAGTAAGTGAACATCTAGGATTATCGGCTCAGTTGTGTCAATCAGAAGTGAGTTTGGACGACTCTGCCCTATATTAAAAACCATATGCTGGAGCCTTCACTTCCACAGTCTGATCTTCACCTTGTGATGGGATGATGGCAGGGCCGGTGCAAGGTTTCTTGGCACCTTAGGCAAAACTTCAGCCCCCCCTTTCTCACCACCATCACTTTCTAATCCTTCAGGTGAAAGTGTGTATGCAAGGTCTTATACGTTCCGGGCCCACCCACTTAACCTTGGCACATACACTCTGTACAGTCCACACTTAGGGCGGGATGTATTAACATACATCGCCGCCCCTCGCCGGTTACCGCAGCGATGTTGATCGCATATGTACTAACATATGCGATCAACATCGCGATGCGGTGACGGAGGCCCCCCGCGATACCTGTTAGGTGGTCTGCGGGGGGTCTCCGTCACCTCCCCGGGGTCCCCACACTGGCTAGATGCCGGGAAGCAGCAGCAGGCTGCCCCCGGCACCTCCTCCTCCCCCCTGCAGCCGGAAGGACGTCCGGCTGCGTTGCTAGGGGGAGGAGGACACTACCTTCCGGGTCCAGGGCAGCCTGGAGGAAGGTAAGCCAGGGGGAAGGGGGGTCGGCGTCTGCGGCGGGGGTCGACGGTGTCGGCGGGTTGCGGCGGTCGGCGAAAAGAAGCCCATAGGCTTCTATAGGGTTTCGCCATCCAGAGATGGCGAAACCCTGGACGCCGAAAACGCTGCGGTAGGGTCTTAGTAAATATGAAAATGCGGTAAAACCCCCGTTTTCGGGGGTTTTACCGCATTTTTGCTTTAGTACATCCCGCCCATAACCTTATATATTTTGTGTTACCTCGTGTATCAATGCTACCTATAGAGTGTAAGCCTGCGAGCAGGGCCTTCCTACCTCTATGTGTGTCTGCTTTTATCCAGTTTTGTTCTATTACTGTTGGTCCAATTATAAATAAATAATAAAATAATAATAATAAATAAACAAGTTTTACAATAGCATTGAGTACAACAAGTATGTGCCAGTAGCTTGATTAGTAGTACTAATTACTGGTCCCGCCAGAGGAGGGGAACAAGCAGGGTTGCGGGTATATAGACACCGGTGCAGGAGTAGATAATTCTACTCAATCAATCTCTCTCTCTCTCTCTCTCTCTCTCTCTCTCTCTCTTTCTCTCCCCCCCCCTCTCTCTCTCTCTCTCTCTCTCTCTCTTTCTCTCTCTCTCCCTCTCTCTCTCTATAGTGTATATATATATATATATATATATATATATACAGAGTATGTGTATATATATATATATATATATATATATATATATACAGAGTATGTATATATATATATATATATATACTCTGTACAGTCCACACATAACCTTACATATTTTGTGTTTCCTCACTTTTACATCCTCCTGACCCCTGGCCAACAGTGCTGGGTGACCATATCATACAGCCCATTAAGAACATTTGCTATTTGCACGGACCTTTATGCAATAGCACAGACAGTATAATGGTTAGCATTACTGCCTCACAGCGCTGCAGTCATGGGTTTGATTCCCACCATTGCCCAAACTGTGTGGAGTTTGTATATTCTCCCCGTGCTCGCGTGGGTTTCCTCCCACAATCCAAAAATATACTGATAGGTTAATTGGCTCCCAACAAAAATTAACAATAGTTTGAATGTGTGTGTACATGTGGCAGGGAATCTAGATTGTAAGCTCCACTGGGGCAGGGACTGATGTGAATGGCCAAATATGCTCTGTAAAGTGCTGCGGAATATCTGTGCGCTATATAAATAACTGGTAAGGGATGTAGTTGGGATACCAGCGCTCGAATCCCGACACCTGTCAGAATGCCAACGCCAGAATCCCGACAGCCGGAATTCCGAACGTAAGTATACTTGGGAGGTTAATGTTAGGCTGTGGGAAGGGGAGGGTTTGGGTTAGGGTTAGGCTGCGGGGAGGGAGGGTTAGGATTAGGGATACTTGCCTCCACTGCCCCAGTCGGGATTTCCAACAGTCTGACCACCAGAATCCCGTACCCAATCCACTGGTAATAATAGGTAGCACGTATCCCCGTGTATCAATGCTACCTATAGAGTGTAAGCCTGCGAGCAGGGCCTTCCTACCGCTATGTCTGTCTGCTAATATCCAGTTTTGTTCTATTACTGTTGGTCCAATTATAAATAATAAATAATAAATAAAAAATACTAAACAAGTTTTACAATAGCATTGAGTACAACAAGTATGTGCCAGTAGCTTGATTAGTAGTACTAATTACTGGTCCCGCCAGAGGAGGGGAGCAAGCAGCATTGCAGGTATATAGACACTGGTGCAGGAGTAGATAATTCTACTCTCTCTCTCTCTCTCTCTCTCTCTCTCTCTCTATATATATATATATATAAACAACATGCAGGTCCGGCTCTCCCATTATCCAGTCCAATAGCGCTGGGTGCCTCCACAAATATTAGAATAAACACAGCTGAAGGTGCGGCACTCCAAGCGACATAATGAAAAGACTTACATCTGTGTTGTGTCCTCAACACAGATGTAAGTCTTTTCATTATGTCGCTTGGAGTGCCGCACCTTCAGCTGTGTTTTTATATATATATATATATATATATATATTGGCATCGGGATGCCAGCAGCCGGCATCCCGGTGAACAGAATCCTGGCAGCGGGATGCCGTACGCCAAAATGCCTGCAGCTCACCTCAGAGGGAGAATAGTTGTTGGCATTCCGGCGGTCGGGATCACGGCATCGGTCTCCTGAGCGTCGGGATCCTAACTACATCATATATATATATATATATATATATATATATATATACACTGCTCAAAAAAATAAAGGGAACACGTAAACAACACAATGTAACTCCAAGTCAATCACGCTTCTGGTTAATCAAACTGTCCACTTAGGAAGCAACACTGATTGACAATCAATTTCACATGCTGTTGTGCAAATGGAATAGACAACAGGTGGAAATTATAGGCAATTAGCAAGACACCCCCAATAAAGGAGTTGTTCTGCAGGTGGTGACCACAGACCACTTCTCAGCTCCTATGCTTTCTGGCTGATGTTTTGGTCACTTTTGAAAGCTGGCGGTGCTTTCACTCTAGTGGTAGCATGAGACGGAGTCTACAACCCACACAAGTGGCTCAAGTAGTGCAGCTCATCCAGGATGGTACATCAATGCGAGCTGTGGCAAGAAGGTTTGCTGTGTCTGTCAGCGTAGTGTCCAGAGCATGGAGGCGCTACCAGGAGACAGGCCAGTACATTAGGAGATGTGGAGGAGGTCGTAGGAGGGCAACAACCCAGCAGTAGGACCGCTACCTCCGCCTTTGTGCAAGGAGGAGCACTGCCAGAGCCCTGCAAAATGACCTCCAGCAAGCCACAAATGTGAATGTGTCTACTCAAACGATCAGAAACAGACTCCATGAGGGTGGTATGATGGCCCGACGTCCACAGGTGGGGGTTGTGCTTACAGCCTAACACTGTGCAGGACGTTTGGCATTTGCCAGAGAACACCAAGATTGGCAAATTCGCCACTGGCGCCCTGTGCTCTTCACAGATGAAAGCAGGTTCTCACTGAGCACATGTGACAGACGTGACAGAGTCTGGAGACGCCAAGGAGAACGTTCTGCTGCCTGCAACATCCTCCAGCATGACCGGTTTGGCAGTGGGTCAGTAATGGTGTGGGGTGGCATTTCTTTGGGGGGCCGTACAGCCCTCCATGTGCTCGCCAGAGGTAGCCTGACTGCCATTAGGTACCGAGATGAGATCCTCAGACCCCTTGTGAGACCATATGCTGGTGCGGTTGGCCCTGGGTTCCTCCTAATGCAAGACAATGCTAGACCTCATGTGGCTGGAGTGTGTCAGCAGTTCCTGCAAGACGAAGGCATTGATGCTATGGACTGGCCCGCCCGTTCCCCAGACCTGAATCCAATTGAGCACATCTGGGACATCATGTCTCGCTCCATCCACCAACGCCACGTTGCACCACCAACTGTCCAGGAGTTGGCGGATGCTTTAGTCCAGGTCTGGGAGGAGATCCTTCAGGAGACCATCCGCCACCTCATCAGGAGCATGCCCAGGCGTTGTAGGGAGGTCATACAGGCACGTGGAGGCCACACACACTACTGAGCCTCATTTTGACTTTTTTTAAGGACATTACATCAAAGTTGGATCAGCCTGTAGTGTGTTTTTCCACTTTCATTTTGAGTGTGACTCCAAATCCAGACCTCCATGGGTAATACATTTGATTTCCATTGATAATTTTTGTGTGATTTTGTTGTCAGCACATTCAACTATGTAAAGAACAAAGTATTTAATAAGAATACAGGTTGAGTCTCCCTTATCCAAAATGCTTGGGACCAGAGGTATTTTGGATATCGGATTTTTCCGTATTTTGGAATAATTGCATACCATAATGAGATATCATGGTGATGGGACCTAAATCTAAGCACAGAATGCATTTATGTTACATATACACCTTATACACACAGCCTGAAGGTCATTGTAGCCAATATTTTTAATAACTTTGTGTATTAAACAAAGTTTGTGTACATTGCGTCATCAGAAAACAAAGGTTTCACTATCTCACTCTCACTCAAAAAAGTCCGTATTTCGGAATATTTGGATATGGGATACTCAACCTGTATTTCATTCATTCAGATCTAGGATGTGTTATTTTAGTGTTCCCTTTATTTTTTTGAGATATATATATATATATATATATATATGTGTGTGTGTGTGTATATATATATATATATATATATATATATATATACATACTTGCCTACCCTCCCGCATTCAGCATTTTTTAATTGAGCCTCCCGCTGCCCCGGAATTATTACGGCTCCTCCCGGTTTTCATATGTACTCCGTAGTAATGCTGACTGCACACGCGCCAGTCGAAACTGCCGGGGCGGAGCCTGCATAAGTGAGTGACAGCATGCAGCCTGCTGTAGTCACGATGGGGGCGGGGTTGTGCGCTCTGATTAATTGAAGTAGCGGTGCGCAAAGGTGTTAGGGTCTCCTGCCCTGTGCTGCCACGTCGTCATGGCAACCGGGAGACAAGTGCTAGCGGAGTGACCTGAGCGCAGCTGATACTCCGGTTCGGGTCTTTTGCTGTGCAGTGGTTATAGGCTCTGTGCATGGCAGGGGATCCGGTGCTGGTTTTTGTGCTCACAGTCTGTGAGGTCTGAGTGGGGCGTGGACAGCACCTGCTTTATAAGGCCTCTTTTCAGGGTGAGCAGATGCTGCTGAATCTTTGTTGGTTAGTCAGTTCATGAAAGTTAGCCAGTACTGTGTAGCTTTGTATTTGTTTGTTGCTTACTGCAAATAGGCCTGGGGATTTGGTATTACACTCTGCCAATCCAGACCTAGCAGTAAGACTGGAGTCAGTCGTTTAGCTTGCTGGGGTTCTGTTACTACTCTGTGAACTTAGCAAGTTTGCGGCTGTATTCTAAGACTTGCCTGTCTAATCCTGTCTCACTGTGCTAGGTGTCAGGGGTCAGTTTAGTGACAGTTCAAACACCAGTACATTCCTGCAGACACTGGAGTGCATAACAGTTCTGACACTAGTACTTTCCTGCAGGCACTGGTGTGCATAACATATTCAGCAGCCTAATACTCCTGTTGAAATTTTGTGGGAATATGGAGCATACCCCTCAAAATACGTTGCAACAGGTGGTCGATCAGGTGCAGGTCCTGACTCGACAATTTAATGATTTGTCCATTAAAATGCACACCTCCCAGGCTGCTGGCGGAGCTCCCGCAGCAGCAGCACCTGCAGGGGTTAAGGAGCCGAAAGTAAATCTCCCGGATCGTTTTTCTGGAGATCGCTCGCAGTTCTTTTGTTTCAAGGAGAGCTGCAAGCTATACTTCCGGCTTAGGCCTCAGTCTTCTGGGTCGGAGATTCAGCGGGTGGGCATAGTGATTTCCTTGCTACAAGGAGACCCACAGGTCTGGGCATATGGGTTGCAGCCTGACCGTCCGTCGCTTAAAAGTGTTGATGCTTTTTTTACGGCACTGGGCATGTTGTATGATGACCCTGACAAGACGGCCTCAGCCGAGGCTCAGATTTCGATCCTTAAGCAAGGGCGAAGGCCAGTTGAGGTTTACTGTACGGAGTTTCGGAGGTTGGCCCATGATACCCAGTGGAATGACCCAGCCCTGAGACACCAGTACCGAAGAGGTCTTTCAAACCAGATAAAGGACCAACTGGTACAATATCCCTTGCCTGATAGCTTGGATCAGCTCATGCAGTTATCCATCCGGGTGGATAGACGGCTGAGAGAGCGTAGGCTTGAAAGGGAGACTGAGATTTCCTTCCTTCCCAAGGGAACCTCAGACTCTGAGGAATTTTCTGAGGAGCCTATGCAGATTGGGGCTACCCGCCTCTCCTCGCGTGAGAAGATGCGGAGGAGACAGCAGGGGTTGTGTTTGTACTGTGGGAATAAAGGTCATGTGGTAGTATCATGCCCAGAAAAGCCGGAAAACTTCAGGGCCTGAGGGTGATGGGAAATATCCTGTCAGGCCAGAAGTCAGAATTTCCCAAGAAGACTTTTATCATTCCGGTGACCTTGAAGATCCTCGGTCAAACTGTCAAGACTGAGGCCTTTGTGGACAGTGGGGCCGACGGGGTTTTTATGGACCGCCAATTCGCCCTGAAACACTCTGTTCCCTTAGTACCCTTGGCATCGGAAATTGAGATTTGTGGGTTAAACGGGGAACCATTATCCCAAGGTAAAATTACCTCTTGCACTAGCCATATTTCTTTGTTTATTGGAGCCACACACTCTGAAAAATTGTCCTTTTATGTGACTGTCTGTACTTTTGCCCCATTGGTGTTGGGGTTACCCTGGTTAAGGTCCCACAATCCTCAATTTGACTGGGTCTCTGGGGAGATTCTTAGTTGGGGTACTGATTGTTTCAGGAGTTGCTTGAGCCTTCCAGTCAGGCTCTCGCAGCTAAGTTTGCCAGGATTGCCAGGGTGTTATGCAGATTTTGCGGACGTGTTCTCCAAAAAAGTTGCAGAGGTACTACCTCCCCATCGCCCCTATGACTGTGCCATTGATTTGTTGCCAAATGCTAAGCTTCCCAAGAGCAGGTTGTACTCCCTGTCACGTCCTGAGACTCAGGCTATGGCAGAGTACATTCAGGAGAACTTGGCTAAGGGATTTATCAGACCTTCACAGTCTCCAGTTGGGTCGGGGTTCTTCTTCGTGGGTAAAAAGGACGGTTCGTTGCGACCCTGCATCGACTTCAGGGAATTGAACCGTATCACGATTAAAAACTCATACCCACTGCCTCTCATTTCGGTCTTGTTTGACCAGCTTCGTACTGCCACCATTTTTTCTAAGATTGACCTACGCGGTGCGTACAATCTAATCCGAATAAGAGAGGGGGATGAATGGAAGACTGCCTTTAATACCCACTCAGGGCATTATGAATATTTGGTGATGCCTTTTGGGCTCTGTAATGCCCCGGCAGTCTTCCAGGATTTCATGAATGATGTGCTCAGGGAATATTTGGATAGATTCTTAGTTGTATACTTAGATGACATCCTAATCTTCTCCCATTCCCTGGAGGAACATCGGAAGCATGTACGCTTAGTCCTCCAGAAACTCAGAGACCACCGGCTTGGGGCGAAGCTGGAGAAGTGCGAATTTGAAGTTCAGCAAATCGCATTTCTAGGATATATTATCTCCCCAGAAGGTTTCCAAATGGAGGGTTCCAAGGTACAGGCAGTCCTGGATTGGGTGCAGCCCACTAGTTTGAAGGCGCTTCAGTGTTTCCTGGGCTATGCGAATTTTTATAGACGATTTATCGCTGGATTTTCGTCTATAGTGGCGCCCTTGGTGGCACTCACTAAGAAAGGGGCGGATGTTGCTCACTGGTCTTGTGAGGCTAAAGCGGCTTTTGCCCGTCTCAAAAGGGCATTTGTTTCGGCCAAGGTGCTGCGACACCCAGATCCAGAGCGTCCTTTTGTGGTGGAGGTGGATGCCTCTGAGATGGGTATTGGGGCAGTGCTTTCTCAGATGGGAGTGTCTGATAATCGCCTTCATCCCTGTGCTTACTTTTCCCGTAAATTTTCGCCTGCCGAGATGAATTATGACGTGGGTAACCGGGAATTGTTGGCTATTAAGGATGCACTCGAGGAGTGGAGACACTGGCTTGAGGGGGCTAAGTTTGTGGTCTCAATTCTCACTGACCATAAGAATCTGGCATATTTAGAGTCAGCGAAGCGTCTCAATGCCAGGCAGGCACGATGGGCTTTGTTTTTTGCTCGCTTTAATTTTTTGATAACATATCGCCCTGGGTCAAAAAACATCAAGGCTGATGCGCTCTCGCGGAGTTTTGCTCCAATCCAGGAGACCACCGAGGAGCCGTTGCCCATTGTTTCCCCATCATGTATTAAAGTGGGCATTACCCAGGACCTCTTATCATTAGTCCTTAGAGCACAGGAGCAGGCTCCTCCAGACCTTCCGGTAGGTCTTTTGTTTGTGCCTCCTAGGTTAAGACAGCGAGTGTTCCTGGAATTCCATGCCAAGAAGTCGGCAGGTCACCCGGGTATTGCCAGAACTCGGGAGTTGCTATCTAGGGCGGTGTGGTGGCCCTCGGTGGCTAAGGATGTGGATCAGTGGGTTCGGGCATGTGACATCTGTGCCCGAAATAAGACTCCTAGAGGGGTTCCTGTTGGCCCATTACATCCACTCTCTATCCCATCTAAGCCATGGACCCACATTTCAATGGATTTTGTGGTGGACTTGCCCAAATCCTCGGGGATGACAGCCATCTGGGTTGTCGTTGACAGGTTTTCGAAGATGGCGCACTTCGTTCCACTGGTTGGGCTGCCATCAGCCAGACGCCTGTCTGAATTATTTATGCTGCATGTTGTGCGTCTCCACGGGTTGCCACTTGATGTGGTCTCTGACCGCGGATCCCAGTTTGTGGCCAAATTCTGGAGGGCATTTTGTTCCGATCTCCAGATTTCTGTCAGCTTGTCGTCAGGCTACCATCCGCAGTCTAATGGGCAGACTGAAAGGGTGAACCAGTCCTTGGAGCAGTTCCTCAGGTGTTATGTCTCCAAGTGTCAGACTGACTGGGTTGCTCATCTGTCCATGGCGGAGTTTGCCTATAACAACGCGGCTCACTCTGCTACAGGGATCTCTCCCTTCCTTTGTGTGTATGGGCATCATCCTAAGGCCAATTCTTTTGACCCCCTGGACTCCACGCCTGGTGGTTCCTCTGTGGTTTCGGTCCTTAGAGGTATTTGGCGGAAAGTGAAGAAAGCCCTTGTGTCTGTGTCATTAGTGACCAAAAGGGTTTTTGATAAGCGGAAAAGACCCTGCAGCTTCAAATTAGGAGACTTCGTCTGGTTGTCTACCAAGAATTTGAAGTTGAGACAGCCATCTCATAAGTTAGGGCCCCGGTTCATCGGCCCTTATAAGATCACCAGGGTTATCAATCCGGTGGCATTTCAGTTAGATCTGCCCCGTTCTTTGGGTATCAATAAAACATTTCATTGTTCCCTTTTAAAACGGGCGATTAGTAATCCTTCTTCCAGTGGAAGACCTTCCCCTCTTCTGATACGTGGCCAGAGGGAGTTTGTTGTTGAAAGGATTCTTGACTCCAAGGTGGTTCGGGGTCGGCTGTCATTTTTGGTGCACTGGAAGGGGTATGGCCCGGAGGAGCGGTCGTGGGTGCGCAGTTGTGATCTTCATGCCCCCAGACTGATACGCTCTTTCTTCTCGCAGTTCCCCGATAAACCCGGTGGTAGGGGTTCTTTGACCCCTCGTCAGAGGGGGGATACTGTTAGGGTCTCCTGCCCTGTGCTGCCACGTCGTCATGGCAACCGGGAGACAAGTGCTAGTGGAGTAACCTGAGCGCAGCTGATACTCCGGTTCGGGTCTTTTGCTGTGCAGTGGTTATAGGCTCTGTGCACGGCAGGGGATCCGGTGCTGGTTTTTGTGCTCACAGTCTGTGAGGTCTGAGTGGGGCGTGGACAGCACCTGCTTTATAGGGCCTCTTTTCAGGGTGAGCAGATGCTGCTGAATCTTTGTTGGTTAGTCAGTTCATGAAAGTTAGCCAGTACTGTGTAGCTTTGTATTTGTTTGTTGCTTACTGCAAATAGGCCTGGGGATTTGGTATTACACTCTGCCAATCCAGACCTAGCAGTAAGACTGGAGTCAGTCGTTTAGCTTGCTGGGGTTCTGTTACTACTCTGTGAACTTAGCAAGTTTGCGGCTGTATTCTAAGACTTGCCTGTCTAATCCTGTCTCACTGTGCTAGGTGTCAGGGGTCAGTTTAGTGACAGTTCAAACACCAGTACATTCCTGCAGACACTGGAGTGCATAACAGTTCTGACACCAGTACTTTCCTGCAGGCACTGGTGTGCATAACAAAAGGAGAGGATACGGGTGGGAGCGGGGCTCTAGCATAGTGATTTTCAACCTTTTTTTACTTGCGGCACACTGAACAATATTTTAAAATTGCCAAGGCACACCATTAGTAAAAAAAATCCACACATACATTGGCCTACACAGAAAAAACAATCACATTGCTCCCCACATAAATCATGTTGCTCAATGCATAAATCTGATTGCTTCCCATATAAATCAATTACATTGCTCCCCACATGAATTATTCACATTGTTCCCCCATAAATCCTTATTCTCCCCACATAAATCCTATTGTTCCCCACAGGAAAACTAAAATAAGAAATATCAGCCCCTACCGGTCAGCTGTCCTCCTCCCTGTCCCTCAGTGGCGGGGGTTGTTCATAGTGGAGTGCTGTGAATACTGAGCAGCGGGCGGTCGGGCTGGTGTGGATGTGGGTGGGCAAGGAAAGCTGTGTATGCAGGCAGAAACTGGAAAATGTGTATGTAGGCGGGTGGGCTGGCTGGGTGGTGAGATGCTGCGGCCGTGACCTATGATATCACACCGCCGCGTCTTGAAGGCATAGGTCACTGTCGGAGCATGACTAATCCTCTAAGAAGAGCCCGGGCCAACAGATCACTCTGTAGATGCAGGCAGCTGCTCTGGCTCCGCGGCACACCTTGCAACAGGTCGCGGAACACTAGTGTGCCACGGCACACTGGTTGAAAAAGCCTGCTCTAGCATATGAGTGACGGTGCTGTCCGGTATGTTAGGGGGCTGGGGCATGGCTTGCTGTAGCTGTGTATGAGAGCCGGAGTGAGAGAGGCGGGAGGAGGAGACCGGAGGTGGGGGGAGCAGCGGGGGTGGAAGAGCAGAGCAGTTCCCGTCTGCCAGAGAGGAGAGAACAGCGGTCTCACACAGCCCCTGGGACTCATGTGAGGTTGCTAATTGGAAAGCTGCTTCCCCATGTCACGTGGTGCTGCAGGTACATTCATGAGTATGGGGACTTATGGATGCCATGCTCTCTGTGCAGTGGGTGCAGGTGAGGTATCATGTGTTTCCTGGACTGACCCCTCAATGCCCTGCGTTCTTGCCGCTGCATGCCCAGTGACACCCCTGGCATTTCTGGGCATGCACGTCAGCATTGGTGTAAATTGCTGTATTGCACCACTGTGACTGTCCCCTGTTGTCCTGTGTGTTATTCATCATGTGTCACACATTGTCCAGCTGGGGAAGTAGTGCCTGGTCCTGGCAGTGCTGGCTGAGCTGGTAAGTGAGCAGCTCTGGGATATCATACTTGCCTACTCTCCTGCATTTAGTGGGAGACTCACGTTTTTTTTTATTGAGCCTGCCCCACAAATCTTCTGTGTCTTCCTGTTTTTTTTGTTGTTTTTTTTTTACAAGTCCTCATTGTTAATGTGGGCTGTGCACGTGCCAAGTCCATATGTGCTGGGGGCCTACATGGGCAACGTCCTGAGGCATGAGGTTGTATTTATATGCTGGCCAATGCAGAGTTGTGGGTAGTGTTGGCCATTCACCAGTGCACACAGGAGAGGTTGAAGTGTGCATGGGCGGAGGTCAGCAGCATCTGAGGCCTCCTTACGGCTGGCTGTGTATAAGGTGTATATGAAACATAAATACATTCTGTGCTTAGACTTGGGTCCCATCACCATGATATCTCATTATGGTGTGCAGTTATTCCAAAATACGGAAAAATCCAATATCCATAATACTTCCGGTCCCAAGCATTTTGGATAATGGATACTCAACCTGTGTGTGTGTATATATATATATATATATATATATATATATGTTGTCCTGGATGGTGGCTTGACACTTAAACATCAGATATCAGCCGCAATCAAATCATCATTCTTTCACCTGAGGAACATAGCCAGAATCAAGCACTTAATTCCCTCAGATGATCTGCCAAAGGTCATACATGCATTTGTATAATCTCGATTAGACCACTGTAATGCCCTCTACCTTGGTCTCCCAGCAAAAGAATTGCACTGCTTACAGCTGGTGCAATACACAGCTGCCAGACTGTTAACCAACCAGCCCCGTTCTAGCCACATAACACCCATCCTCTACTCCCTTCACTCGCTGCCTGTAAGATGGCGAATCATCTTCAAGATTGGCTTACTGAGTTTCAAAGCATTACATGACCAAGGCCCAAGGTACCTGAAACAACTTCTGACCCCATACTGCCCCACTCGATTACTGCGATCTGTAGATGAAGGACTTTTAGCAGTACCTAGAATCTCCCGTAATTCATCTGGGGGTCGAGCTTTTAGTCATGCGGCTCCGACTCTATGGAACTCACTTCCCCGCACAGTGCGAGAGGCCCCAACTATAGAATCCTTCAAAAGTAGACTCAAGATTTTCTTGTTTACTCAAGCATTTCCATAATGTCCTTTTAGTATCTTCATGCTTCTGTATTTTATGAAAATGTACTTCATTATTTTCTGTACTATATTATGCTATGTATCTGTTAAGCGCCTTGAGTCCTATTGGAGAAAGAGCGCTATATAAATAAAGTTATTATTATTATAATTTTATATATATATATATATATATATATATATATATATGTGTGTGTAATATACAGAAAAAGGATTAATACTGCGCCACGTGTGATAAAAACAAACATACCAGATAAGTATAATATATGTAAATGTAAAGACACTCCCCGGAAAAAATTAAGAGGCGTCTTCTCTCCCCCCAAAAAAGACAGGGATGGTAACTCCCTGAAGCTAATGGAACTGGCTAAAAGGGGATGGGGGATATAAAGCGACCAATGGTGTCTACAATGAGGTAAGATACCAAATTGATAAATAAACACAATTTATTAACAATGTTATCAGTTATCACAATAATGCACAATTTGGAGAAATGGGATAAAAATACAAACACATAAAATATATTAAAAGGGATATTAAAATCAAATAAATAATTTGTTAAGAGAAGTATAATCTTATCTGGATATGAAGTCAGTACAGGTTGTCCAACACGTTTCGTCTCACAGACCTCCCACCGCAGCCTGTTCCTAATATAGACATTGAGACAATGGGGTGTATTTAATTGGTGCCAGTATTTCCGACAGTCGGAAATACCGGCACTTTTCGACAGGAAAAGGCAGAATTTGCATTCGACCTATTCAATGAAAGTGCCGTTTTTCCGACTGTCGTAAATACCGGCACTTGTCGAAAAATACGTGGATCGGCGAGTTACTCGCAGATCCACGTGTTTCTGTCGAAAACACGGCTATTTTCTACAGTTTTAGGGTAATGCAGATTCGACTTGTTAACAAGTTGAATCTGCATTGTTGTAATCTGCATTGTCAGAATGCTGGCCGTTTATTGAATAGTGAACTGACATTCTTTGAATACACTTAAATATCGGCATTTCACATGTCGACATTCTGACAATGTTGACACATGGCATGTTGCTTTTTTAATAATGTTGACATCATAACTGTCAACACTGCTGTGTTGTAAATGTCGACCTAGTGACTACATCCCGTAAAATGTTAGCGTTCGGTTTCATATTGAAGAATAGTAGGAAAACAATTTGCTGTGTAAGTTATTCACAGTATCTCCATTATTCTAGGCAGGAAATATGCTACACTCCGCTTTCAGTCTGAAGTTGAGGCTTGTACTTGTATTTTAACAAATGTAAAATACTTGGTATATTCTTCTTCATTCCCTGGAAAAGTGTAAATGTTTAATCACATCCCAAAAGCTCAACGTTTGAAGAGTACAAAATGAGAAATGAATGAGTCCAACTACTTTTTAAATATTGCACATACTGGACAGTACGAAACTGCGGGAACCTTATCTGCAGTGCAAGCAAAACTGGCAATCAGCGATTATATCTCCATGCAGTTCTCCAAACTCAGTCCCCAAGGCACCCTAGTATTCCAGGCAGGGGCGTAGCCAGAACTTTGTGGGCCCCATAGCAACATTTTGAGGGCCCCCGTCCCAGTGCTTCTTAGAGAGACACTGCTCTGCAACTGTTGTTAAATGTATGCCCTATAATAGTGCCCTAGTTCATTTTCTGAACCATAGTAGAGCCTTATTTAATGTTATGCCCCATAGTAGTGCCCTAGTTTCTTTTATGAATCGCAGAAGTGCTTAAGTTCCCCCTGTGCCACATTTCAGAGCTGCCAGTACACATTATGCCGCACAGTACCCGCAATTCACATTATGATATACTGTATAGTGCTCCCCGTTCATATTGTGCCTCATTACAGTGTCTCGGTTCATATTATAAAACATTAAAATGCCCTCCAGTTCATTTTATACCACACTACAATGAGCAGGTTCAGGGGCATACCTAGATATATTGCAGACCCCAAAGAAAAGTTTGAAAGAACCCCTACGTACCACCCAATGGCGAAAAATGTATATAACACATATAACTGTGACAGGGAAGTTGGGCCCCTATCAGCTCTGGGCCCCATAGCAGCTGCACTCCCTGCACCTATGGTAGCTATACCCTTGTATATAACACATATAACTGTGACAGGGAAGGTGGCCCCTCTCAGCTCTGGGCCCCATAGCAGCTGCACTAACTGCATCTATGGTAGCTACGCCCTTGATTCCAGGTGTTAAGGATTTAAGGATATCCATGCTTAAGCACAGGCGATTTATTACCTCAGTCAGTTTGATTTAACCATCCGGGCTCAAGCATGGATATCCTAATAACTTGGATTGTTAGGCTGTCTTGAGGACTGAGTTTGAGTTGTTAGCTGTGTCGAGCATTGCTGGAGTGGGCTGATTATTGGCGTCCTTTCTTTGCCACCATACTCTAGTTTATTTAAACGTATTTGAATATTCTTACTGTGGGGTTTATTTACTAAGCCTTAGATGGAGATAAAGAGGACTGAGATAAAGTACCAGCCATTGAACTGCTGGCTTAAATAAATAGCTAACACATTTTATTCTGCCAAATCCATGTCTCTAAGTCTTTATTTATATTATTGTTTACTTTGGGAATGTGTCAATTATAGGTGTGTATCGCGTGACACCGGCATCCTGGCGCAACAAAGCCCCTTGTGACCAGCGGTCTCCTGACCACTGGTAACATAATTACATCCCATTTATTATATGGTGTATGCACGGGACAACCCTTAGATAATTGTAGGTTCAAATATTACATAAATTAAAGATAAGTTGCTAGAAATGGTGACTATAATCCAGTGTTTTAAGAGTTAAATGTTCAACATTGTTAAACTGCTACAAGTGGGACACATTTAGGTGGTCATTCCGAGTTGTTCGCTCGTTGCCGATTTTCGCTATGCTGCGATTTGCTGCTAAATGCGCATGGTACGCAGCGCGCATGCGCTTAGTTATTTAACTAAAAACTTAGCAGTTTTGCTGTTGTTCGTGCGGCGCTTTTCAGTCGCACTGCTGATTGGTGAGTGATTGACAGGAAAGGGGCGTTTCTGGGTGGTAACTGAGCGTTTTCCGGGAGTGTGCTAAAAAACGCAGGCGTGCCAGGTAAAAACGCAGGAGTGGCTGGAGAAACGGGGGAGTGGCTGGCCGGACGCAGGGCGTGTTTGTGACGTCAAACAAGGAACTAAACGGACTGAGCTGATCGCAATCTAGGAGTAGGTCTGGAGCTACTCAGAAACTGCAAGGAATTATTTAGTAGCAATTCTGCTAACCTTTCGTTCGCTATTCTGCTAAGCTAAGATACACTCCCAGAGGGCGGCGGCCTAGCGTGTGCAATGCTGCTAAAAGCAGCTAGCGAGCGAACAACTCGGAATGAGCACCTTAGAACCTTTAGAATAGAGAAACAACTTTTACAGCCAATTACAACATTTGTAGGGTTTTTTTTTCAGTTCAAAGAAAGGTAGAAATAAAGGGAAATGAGCATCCTGAACCTTTTTCCATGAACTGTGTTTGGCATTTGCAGTGACGCCCTGTATTTCTCTCTGTGGTCAGGGAAGGAGAAGCTAGACTATGTGGAGGAGTACCAGAACTTGGCCACTGCTTCGGAAACCATGGGGCTGGAGATCTTCCTCATCCCTGACGTTGGCTATTTTGCGGTTATGGCTAACAGGAATAATCGTCCCGGCTCGGCTCTCTATAGGTGGAGCGAGGAAAAGTTTATGGTCCATCAATACTTTATCACCTTCCAAGCTCAGGCCTGGAAGCACTTCACCATCGGAAAAAGGGTGAGCATGGAACGTAAATAGCTACTTGGATTTGTATGGTGTTTGATGGTTACAGGAACGTAGACAGATGCATTATTACAGTGTACTTGATAAATGCTGCTTCAAAGATGATTGGTTACCATGGGCAACTTCACCACTGGTCAGCCTCTCCACACTTTTCACTGCTTGATCCATCAACCCCTTTTCCTAAATAATATGGATACTATTACAGGTTGAGTATCCCATATCCAAATATTCCGAAATACGGAATATTCCGAAATACGGACTTTTTTGAGTGAGAGTGAGATAGTGAAACCTTTGTTTTCTGATGGCTCAATGTACACAAATTTTGTTTAATACACAAAGTTATTCAAAATATTGTATTAAATGACCTTCAGGCTGTGTGTATAAGGTGTATATGAAACATAAATTAATTGTGTGAATGTAGACACACTTTGTTTAATGCACAAAGTTATAAAAAATATTGGCTAAAATTACCTTCAGGCTGGGTGTATAAGGTATATATGAAACATAAAAACATTATGTGCTTAGACTTAGGTCCCATCACCATGATATCTCATTATGGTATGCAATTATTCCAAAATACGGAAAAATCCCATATCCAAAATACCTCTGGTCCCAAGCATTTTGGATAAGGGATACTCAACCTGTATCAATGTTCAATATGATCTAGTATCAATGCATAATTAGAGATGTGCACCGGAAATTTTTCGGGTTTTGTGTTTTGGTTTTGGGTTCGGTTCCGTGGCCGTGTTTTGGGTTCGAACGCGTTTTGGCAAAACCTCACCGAACTTTTTTTGTCGGATTCGGGTGTGTTTTGGATTCGGGTGTTTTTTTCAAAAAACCCTAAAAAACAGCTTAAATCATAGAATTTGGGGGTCATTTTGATCCCAAAGTATTATTAACCTCAATAACCATAATTTCCACTCATTTTCAGTCTATTCTGAACACCTCACACCTCACAATATTATTTTTAGTCCTAAAATTTGCACCGAGGTCGCTGGATGACTAAGCTCAGCGACCCAAGTGGCCGACACAAACACCTGGCCCATCTAGGAGTGGCACTGCAGTGTCACGCAGGATGGCCCTTCCAAAAAACACTCCCCAAACAGCACATGACGCAAAGAAAAAAAGAGGCGCAATGAGGTAGCTGTGTGAGTAAGCTAAGCGACCCTAGTGGCCGACACAAACACCTGGCCCATCTAGGAGTGGCACTGCAGTGTCAGGCCGGATGGCCCTTCCAAAAAATACTCCCCAAACAGCTCATGACGCAAAGAAGAAAAAAAAGAGGCGCAATGAGGTAGCTGTGTGACTAAGATAAGTGACCCTAGTGGCCGACACAAACACCTGGCCCATCTAGGAGTGGCACTGCAGTGTCACGCAGGATGGCCCTTCCAAAAAATACTCCCCAAACAGCACATGACGCAAAGAAGAAAAAAAAGAGGCGCAATGAGGTAGCTGTGTGACTAAGATAAGTGACCCTAGTGGCCGACACAAACACCTGGCCCATCTAGGAGTGGCACTGCAGTGTCACGCAGGATGGCCCTTCCAAAAAACACTCCCCAAACAGCACATGACGCAAAGAAAAATGAAAGAAAAAAGAGGTGCAAGATGGAATTGTCCTTGGGCCCTCCCACCCACCTTTATGTTGTATAAACAGGACATGCACACTTTAACCAACCCATCATTTCAGTGACAGGGTCTGCCACACGACTGTGACTGAAATGACGGGTTGGTTTGGACCCCCACCAAAAAAGAAGCAATTAATCTCTCCTTGCACAAACTGGCTCTACAGAGGCAAGATGTCCACCTCATCATCATCCTCCGATTCATCACCGTGTACATCCCCCTCCTCACAGATTATCAATTCGTCCCCACTGGAATCCACCATCACAGCTCCCTGTGTACTTTGTGGAGGCAATTGCTGCTGGTGAATGTCTCCATGTAGGAATTGATTATAATTCATTTTAATGAACATCATCTTCTCCACATTTTCTGGAAGTAACCTCGTACGCCGATTGCTGACAAGGTGAGCGGCGGCACTAAACACTCTTTCGGAGTACACACTTGTGGGAGGGCAACTTAGGTAGAATAAAGCCAGTTTGTGCAAGGGCCTCCAAATTGCCTCTTTTTCCTGCCAGTATACGTACGGACTGTCTGACGTGCCTACTTGGATGCGGTCACTCATATAATCCTCCACCATTCTTTCAATGGTGAGAGAATCATATGCAGTGACAGTAGACGACATGTCCGAAATCGTTGTCAGGTCCTTCAGTCCGGACCAGATGTCAGCATCAGCAGTCGCTCCAGACTGCCCTGCATCACCGCCTGCGGGTGGGCTCGGAATTCTGAGCCTTTTCCTCGCACCCCCAGTTGCGGGAGAATGTGAAGGAGGAGATGTTGACAGGTCGCGTTCCGCTTGACTTGACAATTTTCTCACCAGCAGGTCTTTGAACCCCTGCAGACTTGTGTCTGCCGGAAAGAGAGATCCAAGGTAGGTTTTAAATCTAGGATCGAGCACGGTGGCCAAAATGTAGTGCTCTGATTTCAACAGATTGACCACCCGTGAATCCTTGTTAAGCGAATTAAGGGCTCCATCCACAAGTCCCACATGCCTAGCGGAATCGCTCTGTGTTAGCTCCTCCTTCAATGTCTCCAGCTTCTTCTGCAAAAGCCTGATGAGGGGAATGACCTGACTCAGGCTGGCAGTGTCTGAACTGACTTCACGTGTGGCAAGTTCAAAAGGTTGCAGAAACTTGCACAACGTTGAAATCATTCTCCACTGCGCTTGAGACAGGTGCATTCCACCTCCTATATCGTGGTCCGTTGTATAGGCTTAAATGGCCTTTCTCTAACGTCCTAAGTGGATGCTGGGGACTCCGTAAGGACCATGGGGAATAGCGGCTCCGCAGGAGACTGGGCACATCTAAAGAAAGCTTTAGGACTACCTGGTGTGCACTGGCTCCTCCCCCTATGACCCTCCTCCAAGCCTCAGTTAGATCTTTGTGCCCGAACGAGAAGGGTGCACACTAGGGGCTCTCCTGAGCTTCTTAGTGAAAGTTTTAGTTTAGGTTTTTTATTTTCAGTGAGACCTGCTGGCAACAGGCTCACTGCATCGAGGGACTAAGGGGAGAAGAAGCGAACTCACCTGCGTGCAGAGTGGATTGGGCTTCTTAGGCTACTGGACATTAGCTCCAGAGGGACGATCACAGGCCCAGCCATGGATGGGTCCCAGAGCCGCGCCGCCGGCCCCCTTACAGAGCCAGAAGACAGAAGAGGTCCGGAAAATCGGCGGCAGAAGACGTCCTGTCTTCACCAAGGTAGCGCACAGCACTGCAGCTGTGCGCCATTGCTCCTCAGCACACTTCACACTTCGGTCACTGAGGGTGCAGGGCGCTAGGGGGGGGCGCCCTGAGCAGCAATAAAAACACCTTGGCTGGCGAAAATACATCACATATAGCCCCCAGGGCTATATGGATGAATTTTAACCCCTGCCAGAATCCATAAAAAAGCAGGAGAAAAGTCCGCGAAAAAGGGGCGGAGCCTATCTCCTCAGCACACTGGCGCCATTTTCCCTCACAGCTCAGTTGGAGGGAAGCTCCCCTGGCTCTCCCCTGCAGTCACTACACTACAGAAAGGGTTAAAAAAGAGAGGGGGGCACTAATTAGGCGCAGTATTAACAATACAGCAGCTATAAAGGGAAAAACACTTATATAAGGTTATCCCTGTATATATATATAGCGCTCTGGTGTGTGCTGGCAAACTCTCCCTCTGTCTCCCCAAAGGGCTAGTGGGGTCCTGTCCTCTATCAGAGCATTCCCTGTGTGTGTGCTGTGTGTCGGTACGTTTGTGTCGACATGTATGAGGAGAAAAATGATGTGGAGACGGAGCAGATTGCCTGTAATAGTGATGTCACCCCCTAGGGGGTCGACACCTGAGTGGATGAACTGTTGGAAGGAATTACGTGACAGTGTCAGCTCTGTATAAAAGACAGTGGTTGACATGAGACAGCCGGCTACTCAGCTTGTGCCTGTCCAGACGTCTCATAGGCCGTCAGGGGCTCTAAAGCGCCCGTTACCTCAGATGGCAGATATAGACGCCGACACGGATACTGACTCCAGTGTCGATGGTGAAGAGACAAATGTGACTTCCAGTAGGGCCACACGTTACATGATTGAGGCAATGAAAAATGTTTTACACATTTCTGATAATACGAGTACCACCAAAAAGGGGTATTATGTTCGGTGAGGAAAAACTACCTGTAGTTTTCCTGAATCTGAGAAATTAAATGAGGTGTGTGATGATGCGTGGGTTTCCCCCGATAACAACTGATAATTTCTAAAATGTTATTGGCATTATATCCTTTCCCGCCAGAGGTTAGGGTGCGTTGGGAAACACCCCCTAGGGTGGATAAAGCGCTCACACGCTTGTAAGGGCTCTACCCTCTCCTGAGATGGCCGCCCTTAAGGATCCTGCTGATAGAAAGCAGGAGGGTATCCTAAAATGTATTTACACACATACTGGTGTTATACTGCGACCAGCAATCGCCTCAGCCTGGATGTGCAGTGCTGGGTTGGCGTGGTCGGATTCCCTGACTGAAAATATTGATACCCTAGATAGGGACAGTATATTTTTGCCTATAGAGCATTTAAAAGATGCATTTCTATATATGCGTGATGCACAGCGGAATATTTGCCGACTGGCATCAAGTCTAAGTGCGTTGTCCATTTCTACCAGTAGAGGGTTATGGACACGTCAGTGGTCAGGTGATGCGTATTCCAAACGGCATTTGGAAGTATTGCCTTATTAAGGGGAGGAGTTATTTGGGGTCGGTCTTTCAGACCTGGTGGCCACGGCAACAGCTGGGAAATCCACGTTTGTACCCCAGGTCGCCTCTCAACATGAGAAGACGCCGTATTATCAGGCGCAGTCTTTTCGTGGACAAGCGGGCAAAAGGTTCCTCATTTCTGCCCCGTGACAGAGGGAGAGGAAAAAGGCTGCAGAAATCAGCCAGTTCCCAGGAACAGAAACCCTCTCCCGCCTCTGCCAAGCCCTCAGTATGACGCTGGGGCTTTACAAGCAGAATCAGGCACGGTGGGGGGCCCGTCTCAATGAATTTCAGCGCGCAGTGGGCTCACTCGCAAGTAGACCCCTGGATCCTTCAGGTGATATCTCAGGGGTACAAATTAGAATTCGAGACGTCTCCCCCTCGCCGTTTCCTAAAGTCGGCTTTACCGATGTCTCCTTCTGACAGGGAGACAGTTTTGGAAGCCATTCACAAGCTGTATTCCCAGCAGGTGATAATCAAGGTACCCCTCCTGCAACAGGGAACGGGGTATTATTCCACACTGTTGTGGTACCGAAGCCGGACGGCTCGGTGAGACCGATTTCTAAATCTAAAATCTTTGAACACTTACATACAGAGGTTCAAATTCAAGATTGAGTCACTCAGAGCAGTGATTGCGAACCTGGAAGAAGGGGACTACATGATGTCTCGGGACATCAAGGATGCTTACCTTCATGTCAAAATTTACCCTTCTCACCAAGGGTACCTCAGGTTTATGGTACAGAACTGTCACTATCGGTTCAGACGCTGCCGTATGGATGGTCCACGGCACCCCGGGTCTTTACCAAGGTAATGGCCGAAATGATGATATTCCTTCGAAGGAAGGGAATTTTAGTTATCCCTTACTTGGACGATTCCCTGATAAGGGTAAGATCCAGGGAACAGTTGGAGGTCGGTGTAGCACTATCTCAGGTAGTGTTGCGGCAGCACGATTGGACTCTCAATATTCCAAAATCGCAGCTGGTTCCGACGACTTGTCTTCTGTTCCTAGGGATGATCCTGGACACAGTCCAGAAAAAGGTGTTTCTCCCGGAGGAGAAAGCCAGGGAGTTATCCGAGCTAGTCAGGAACCTCCTAAAACCGAGCCAAGTCTCAGTGCATCAATGCACAAGGGTTCTGGGTAAAATGGTGGCTTCCTACGAAGCAATCCCATTCGGCAGTTTCCACGCAAGAACTTTCCAGTGGGACCTGCTGGACAAATGGTCCGGGTCGCATCTTCAGATGCATCAGCGGATAACCCTGTCACCAAGGACAAGGGTGTCCCTCCTGTGGTGGTTGCAGAGTGCTCATCTTCTAGAGGGCCGCAGATTCGGCATTCAGGACTGGGTCCTGGTGACCACGGATGCCAGCCTGCGAGGCTGGGGAGCAGTCACACAGGGAAGGAATATCCAGGGCTTATGGTCAAGCCTGGAGATATCACTTCACATAAATATCCTGAAGCTAAGGGCCATTTACAATGCTCTAAGCTTAGCAAGACCTCTGCTTCAAGGTCAGCCGGTGTTGATCCAGTCGGACAACATCACGGCAGTCACCCACGTAAACAGACAGGGTGGCACAAGAAGCAGGAGGGCAATGGCAGAAGCTGCAAGGATTCTTCGCTGGGCGGAAAATCATGTGATAGCACTGTCGGCAGTATTCATTCCGGGAGTGGACAACTGGGAAGCAGACTTCCTCAGCACGACCTCCACCCGGGAGAGTGGGGACTTCACCCAGAAGTCTTCCACATGATTATAAACCGTTGGGAAAAACTCGACAGGTATTGCGCCAGGTCAAGGGACCCTCAGGCAATAGCTGTAGACGCTCTGGTAAAACCGTGGGTGTACCAGTCAGTGTATGTGTTCCCTCCTCTGCCTCTCATACCCAAGGTACTGAGATTGATAAGATGGAGAGGAGTAAGCACTATATTCGTGGCTCCGGATTGGCCAAGAAGGACTTGGTAACCGGAACTTCAAGAGATGCTCACGGAGGATCCGTGGCCTCTACCTCTAAGAAGGGACCTGCTCCAGCAAGGACCCTGTCTGTTCCAAGACTTACCGCGGCTGCGTTTAACGGCATGGCGGTTGAACGCCGGATCCTGAAGGAAAAAAGGCATTCCGGATGAAGTCATCCCTATCCTGATCAAAGCCAGGAAGGATGTAACCGCAAGACATTATCACCGCATTTGGCGAAAATATGTTGCGTGGTGTGAGGCCAGTAAGGCCCGACGGAGGAAATTCAACTGGGTCGATTCCTACATTTCCTGCAAACAGGAGTGTCTATGGGCCTGAAATTGGGGTCCATTAAGGTTCAAATTTCGGCCCTGTCAATTTTCTTCCAAAAAGAACTAGCTTCAGTCCCTGAAGTTCAGACGTTTGTAAAAGGGGTACTGCATATACAGCCTCCTTTTGTGCCTCCAGTGGCACTTTGGGATCTCAATGTAGTTTTTGGGTTCCAAAAGTCACATTGGTTTGAACCACTTAAATCTGTGGAGTTAAAATATCTCACATGGAAAGTGGTCATGCTGTTGGCCCTGGCCTGGGCCAGGCGCGTGTCAGAATTGGCGGCTTTATCCTGTAAAAGCCCTTATCTGATTTTCCATTCGGACAGGGCGGAATTGAGGACTCGTCCTCAGTTTCTCCCTAAGGTGGTTTCAGCGTTTCACCTGAACCAACCTATTGTGGTGCCTGCGGCTACTAGGGACTTGGAGGACTCCAAGTTGCTAGACGTTGTCAGGGCCCTGAAAATATAGGTTTCCAGGACGGCTGGAGTCAGGAAATCTGGCTCGCTGTTTATCCTGTATGCACCCAACAAGCTGGGTGCTCCTGCTTCTAAGCAGACTATTGCTCGTTGGATTTGTAGTACAATTCAGCTTGCACATTCTGTGGCAGGCCTGCCACAGCCAAAAATCTGTAAATGCCCACTCCACAAGGAAGGTGGGCTCATCTTGGGCGGCTGCCCGAGGGGTCTCGGCTTTACAACTTTGCCGAGCAGCTACTTGGTCAGGAGCAAATACGTTTGTAAAATTCTACAAAATTGATACCCTGGCTGAGGAGGACATGGAGTTCTCTCATTTGGTGCTGCAGAGTCATCCGCACTCTCCCGCCCGTTTGGGAGCTTTGGTATAATCCCCATGGTCCTTATGGAGTCCCCAGCATCCACTTAGGACGTTAGAGAAAATAAGAATTTACTTACCGATAATTCTATTTCTCGTAGTCCGTAGTGGATGCTGGGCGCCCATCCCAAGTGCGGATTGTCTGCAATACTGGTACATAGTTATTGTTACCAAAAAATCGGGTTATTGCTGTAGTGAGCCATCTTTTCTAGAGGCTCCTCTGTTATCATGCTGTTAACTGGGTTCAGATCACAAGTTGTACGGTGTGATTGGTGTGGCTGGTATGAGTCTTACCCGGGATTCAAGATCCTTCCTTATTGTGTACGCTCGTCCGGGCACAGTATCCTAACTGAGGCTTGGAGGAGGGTCATAGGGGGAGGAGCCAGTGCACACCAGGTAGTCCTAAAGCTTTCTTTAGATGTGCCCAGTCTCCTGCGGAGCCGCTATTCCCCATGGTCCTTACGGAGTCCCCAGCATCCACTACGGACTACGAGAAATAGAATTATCGGTAAGTAAATTCTTATTTTTGCTGCTCCTCCAACCTCTGAAGCATATAGAGGGTTGAATTCCACCTCGTTACCACTTCTTGCTTCAGATGATGGCAGGGCAGGTTCAGGCGTTTTTGGTGTTGCTCCAGTCTTCTGTACGTGGTGCCTGTACGCCGAAAGTGTCCCGCAATTCTTCTGGCCACCGACAGCATCTCTTGCACGCCCCTGTCGTTTTTTAAATAATTCTGCACCACCAAATTCAAGGTATGTGCAAAACATGGGACGTGCTGGAATTTGCCCATATTTAATGCACACACAATATTGCTGGCGTTGTCCGATGCCACAAATCCACAGGAGAGTCCAATTGGCGTAAGCCATTCTGCGATGATCTTCCTCAGTTGCCGTAAGAGGTTTTCAGCTGTGTGCGTATTCTGGAAAGCGGTGATACAAAGCGTAGCCTGCCTAGGAAAGAGTTGGCGTTTGCGAGATGCTGCTACTGTTAGGCGCCGAGGGTCCGCCCGTCAGTGCGGCCCGGCGCCTAGCAACTAGGGACGCCGCAGGCAGACAGCCGCCGGCTCCCTAGCAACGCTAGACGCCGGGCGCACGGAGCCGCTCAGACCCTAGCAACGGGGACGCCACGGTCAGACCGCGTTCCCCGTTGCTGGGTCTTAATTAATCAGTGCTTGTGTATTCTGGCCGTGCAGCATGCAGCTGCACGGCATCATTATGTGATTACCCTGTCTGGATCATGATTGGAGGGCTCCCAAATTTAAGCACTCTCAGGACTTCTCACAGACGCCGGTGATAGCTTCCTGTTTGCTGTGTCAGTTACAGAGAGTTTCCAGTCCTGCTCAACCCGGTTGTTCCTGTCCTCAGTGATCCTGTACTCGGAATTTGTCATCTATTCCTGGAGTCCGACCGAGCACCTTTAACATCCTGTGGTGTTCGTGAGTCGCGGCGTAGCCGTGTGTTGCGGCTTGACCGCTACTATTTATTATTTAGTTTATTGTGTTCTGGAGCTTTTGCGGAGGATTCCGCTCCCACAAATCCACTCTGGTATCCAGCGGTGCTGGATAGGAGTAACGGATCAGTGGATCTTTGGTTGTCCTTTTCCCTGGCGGTTTGTCCGCACATACTTTTGGTTTAAGTTAGATAGCTTGTAACCCCTGGCCTGGTTGCTTAGTCAGAGGGCCCCTTGTTATCACCCTGTCTCGGATTTCCCTTTGTCTCCCATTAAGACCTGAGGGGGCATCGGGGTTGGGCAGACATAATCCGCCCTTCGAACGCGGCTGCCATGGGCTCAAGCAACCATAGTCTCGCAGGGGATTTCTGATAACACGGGCGAGACAACGGAGTTAGGGCGCCAGGGGTTACTAGGCTTTCCTGCTCCCGTACCAGCATATCCTTCCAGTACTCAGACCTCTGCCATAAAGATCTCCTCTGGTCTGGAGTACGGGAATCATAACATTATCACCGGCCAAACTAAAATTTAAAATTAAACAGGAGTTAATTTTTTCCCTTATTCTGTTGGGAGATTTGTCAGCCTCATGAATCCCTCCGGTGTTGGGCCAAATCCTGGCCAGCTTTTAGTTAGCCAGATTCAAGAGCTTACTCAGATGGTTCAAGATCTGTCCCTTCGGGTGAGGTCACAGGAAGATCTGTTACGGACTTCCCCGAGGGTCATTCCTGAACCAAAAATGCATCTGCCTGACCGTTTTTCTGGGGATAGAAAGCATTTTTTTAATTTTAAAGAGTCTTGTAAACTGTATTTTCGTTTAAGACCAGTCTCCTCAGGTACGGAATCTCAGCGGGTAGGAATTATTATTTCTTTGCTACAGGGGGATCCTCAGACCTGGGCTTTTGGCTTAAAGACAGACGATCCGGCTTTATTGTCTGTAGACGCCTTTCTGGGGTCTTTAGGGCTATTGTATGACGACCCTGATAGAGAGGCATCCGCCGAGAGTCAGTTGCGTGCTCTCAGACAGGGTAGGAATCCCGCAGAGATTTATTGTACGGAGTTTCGCCGTTGGTCGAACGACTGTGGATGGAATGACCCAGCCCTGCGCAGTCAGTTTCGCCTCGGCTTATCCGAGTCTATAAAAGACAGTCTCCTTCAGTATCCCGCTCCTGAGACTCTCGATAAACTCATGGAGCTCTCTATTAAGATTGATCGTCGTCTCAGAGAGCGGAGGGCTGAAAAAGGAGCATCTGTCGGGTCTTCTCCTTGTGTTTTTTCCATTCCTGTGGACATAGAGGAGCCCATGCAGATAGGCCTCTCCAAACTGTCTCCTGAAGAAAGAACCAGAAGGCAAAATTCTGGTCTTTGTTTATACTGTGGGGGTAAGGGACATTTTGCCCGTAGTTGTCCGAACAAGTCGGGAAACGCCTCGACCAAGTGAGTTGTGAGGGGGTTCACTTTGGTCTGCAGCTTATCTCCTCAAATAATTCACTGTTGGTTCCAGCTAAAGTTTCCTTTGGCAGCCTCTGTTCCTCGGTCTCGGCTTTTGTGGACAGTGGAGCTGCAGGGAACTTTATGGATTTAACATGGGCTAAGGCCTTAGGTATTCCTCAATTAGCCTTGGGTAGGTGTATCACCATGCATGGTTTAGATGGGAGTCCCTTGTCCAATGGGGTTATTTCTCTCTGTACACCTCCTGTTCTACTTTCGGTAGGAGCTCTGCATTCTGAAAAGATTGAGTTTTTCCTTACCCATTGCCCAGCAGTTCCTGTGGTTCTGGGTCACCCTTGGCTGGCCTTTCATAATCCCATCATTGATTGGCAGTCGGGGGAGATCTTACAATGGGGTACCATCTGTAATAAGGAATGTATTACGCTTCCCATCAGAATAGCTGCTGTCATTCCCGCACCCATTCCTGTGGAATACCAGGATTTTGTTGATGTATTTTCCAAGGGCAATGCGGATATTCTGCCTCCCCATAGGCCTTATGATTGTGCTATCGAGTTAATTCCTGGTGCCACTTTGCCTAAGGGAAGGTTATATGCATTGTCCGGACCTGAAACTGTGGCCATGAATGAGTATGTTAAAGAAAGCCTAGGGAAAGGATTTATCAGGCCATCTAAATCCCCTTTAAGTGCAGGCTTCTTCTTCGTGGAGAAGAAGGATGGATCACTCAGACCTTGCATTGACTTTAGAGCCTTGAATAAAATCTCAGTAAAGAATACTTACCCTTTGCCGCTGATTTCTGTCCTCTTTGATCAGCTACGTTCGGCTGTGATTTTTTCTAAGATTGACCTGAGAGGAGCATATAACCTCATCAGAATCAAGTCAGGGGATGAGTGGAAAACGGCATTCAGTACTCAATCAGGCCACTATGAGTATCTGGTTATGCCATTCGGCCTGTCCAACGCTCCGGCAGTTTTCCAGGATCTCATTAACGATGTGCTCCGTGAATTTCTTGGAAGATTCGTTGTAGTCTACTTAGACGATATTTTGATATATTCTGACTCTATTGAACAACATGTTACCCAGGTGCGTCAGGTTCTAAAAAAATTACGTGAAAATCACCTATATGCCAAGCTGGAGAAGTGTGAATTTCATGTCACGGAGGTATCCTTTTTAGGGTACATTATTTCCCCTCGGGGATTCTGTATGGAACCAAAGAAGCTCCAAGCCATCCTTAGTTGGGCGCAACCCACCAATTTAAAAGCAATTCAGCGCTTTTTAGGGTTTGCGAATTACTATAGAAGATTTATTCACTCTTTCTCTGACCTAGTTGCTCCCATTGTGGCACTGACTAAAAAGGGAGCAGATCCTACCAACTGGTCACGTGAAGCGGAGTTATCTTTTCAGGCCTTGAAACAAGCCTTTGTCTCAGCCCCGGTCCTCAGACATCCCAACCCAGAATTGCCTTTCATTGTTGAGGTTGATGCCTCGGAGGTTGGAGTAGGGGCTATCCTATCTCAGAAGGATCCGGATTCCCTGGAATTACATCCTTGTGCCTTTATGTCCAGGAAATTCTCATCTGCTGAATCCAACTACGATGTTGGTAACCGGGAATTACTGGCTATTAAATGGGCTTTTGAGGAGTGGAGGCATTGGCTTGAAGGAGCCACTCATACCATTTCAGTTTTGACTGATCACAAAAATCTTCAATACATTGAATCAGCTAAACGGCTGAATGCCCGGCAAGCTCGTTGGGCTTTATTTTTTACTCGTTTCAAGTTCATTATCACCTTCAGGCCAGGTTCCAAGAATACCAAGGCAGATGCCCTGTCACGCAGTTTTCTTCCAGTTCAAGACAACAGTCCTGTTACTCCCATACTTCCGTCTTCAGTCATTCGGGCAGGTCTCACACAAGATTTATTTACCCAGTTAAAGCAGCTTCAACATCAAGCTCCTGGAAATACTCCTGCTGGTCGTCTTTTTGTCCCCGAGTTTTTGAGAGCAACGGTTTTGACGGAGTTTCATGATAGCAAGGTTGCCGGGCATCCGGGGATCGCTAAAACTTTTGAATTAGTTTCCCGCTCGGTATGGTGGCCTGGTCTTTCCCAAGACATTAAGGAGTTTGTTTTTTCTTGTCAGGTCTGTGCACAGCATAAGGTTCCCCGTTCCTTGCCTATCGGTCAACTTATGCCCTTGAATGTTCCTCTTAGGCCATGGTCTCATATTTCCATGGATTTTGTGGTGGACCTCCCTCTGTCAGCCGGATGCCGAGTCATATGGGTGGTAGTGGACCGTTTTAGCAAAATGGCCCATTTCATTGCTCTTCCCCGATTGCCATCTGCCCAGGGATTGGCAGTCTTGTTCCTCCGCCATGTTTTCAGACTCCATGGGTTACCCACTGATATTGTTTCTGATCGGGGTCCACAATTCATTGCACAATTTTGGAAGTCTTTTTGTGCCTCATTAAAGATGAAATTATCTTTAACGTCTGGCTACCATCCCCAATCCAACGGGCAGACTGAGCGAGTTAATCAATCATTAAAACAATATTTGCGTTTGTACTCGGCCAAACTCCAAAATGACTGGTCTGAGTTTCTTCCGTTTGCAGAGTTTGCTTACAACAATGCCTGTCATTCCTCCACCAATGTATCTCCATTTTTTACAGTTTTTGGTTTTCACCCCAGAGCTAATTCCTTTTTTCAACATTCCTCTGTCTCCTCACTGACCTTGACCTCTCATCTCAGACTCATTTGGAGAAAAGTGCACCTGGCTCTCAGAAAAGCGGCATTTCGGGAGAAAAAAATTTCTGACAGGCTCCGGCGGCCGTGCACTTTTAAAGTTGGAGATAGGGTATGGTTGTCGACTCGCAACATTAAACTTCGACAAACCTCAGCCAGATTGGGTCCTAAATTTATTGGACCATTTCATATTATCAAAAAAGTCAATCCAGTGGCTTTCCGGTTACGTTTACCAAAAACTTTACGGATCGGAAATACCTTCCATTGCTCCTTGTTAAAACCATATGTTTCGTCCAGTAGATTTCCTCGCAAGATCTCTCAGGGGAAATCACCAATAGATGTACAGGGTCAGCAGGAGTTCTTAGTGGAGAAGGTTCTCGATTCCAAGTTGTCCCGGGGTCGGCTTTATTTTTTGGTACATTGGAGAGGTTATGGTCCAGAAGAAAGGTCTTGGGTCCTGGATGAGGATCTCCATGCCCCGAGGCTCAAAAGGGCATTTTTTCGAGAATTTCCTCAGAAACCTGGCCTTAGGGGTTCCTTGACCCCTCCTCAAGGGGGGGGTACTGTTAGGCGCCGAGGGTCCGCCCGTCAGTGCGGCCCGGCGCCTAGCAACTAGGGACGCCGCAGGCAGACAGCCGCCGGCTCCCTAGCAACGCTAGACGCCGGGCGCACGGAGCCGCTCAGACCCTAGCAACGGGGACGCCACGGTCAGACCGCGTTCCCCGTTGCTGGGTCTTAATTAATCAGTGCTTGTGTATTCTGGCCGTGCAGCATGCAGCTGCACGGCATCATTATGTGATTACCCTGTCTGGATCATGATTGGAGGGCTCCCAAATTTAAGCACTCTCAGGACTTCTCACAGACGCCGGTGATAGCTTCCTGTTTGCTGTGTCAGTTACAGAGAGTTTCCAGTCCTGCTCAACCCGGTTGTTCCTGTCCTCAGTGATCCTGTACTCGGAATTTGTCATCTATTCCTGGAGTCCGACCGAGCACCTTTAACATCCTGTGGTGTTCGTGAGTCGCGGCGTAGCCGTGTGTTGCGGCTTGACCGCTACTATTTATTATTTAGTTTATTGTGTTCTGGAGCTTTTGCGGAGGATTCCGCTCCCACAAATCCACTCTGGTATCCAGCGGTGCTGGATAGGAGTAACGGATCAGTGGATCTTTGGTTGTCCTTTTCCCTGGCGGTTTGTCCGCACATACTTTTGGTTTAAGTTAGATAGCTTGTAACCCCTGGCCTGGTTGCTTAGTCAGAGGGCCCCTTGTTATCACCCTGTCTCGGATTTCCCTTTGTCTCCCATTAAGACCTGAGGGGGCATCGGGGTTGGGCAGACATAATCCGCCCTTCGAACGCGGCTGCCATGGGCTCAAGCAACCATAGTCTCGCAGGGGATTTCTGATAACACGGGCGAGACAACGGAGTTAGGGCGCCAGGGGTTACTAGGCTTTCCTGCTCCCGTACCAGCATATCCTTCCAGTACTCAGACCTCTGCCATAAAGATCTCCTCTGGTCTGGAGTACGGGAATCATAACAGCTACTGGTGCCGCCGCTGCTGTTCTTGCGGCGGGAGTCAATACATCTACCCAGTGGGCTGTCACAGTCATATAGTCCTGAGTCTGCCCTGCTCCACTTGTCCACATGTCCGTGGTTAAGTGGACATTGGGTACAACTGCATTTTTTAGGACACTGGTGAGTCTTTTTCTGAGGTCTGTGTACATTTTCGGTATCGCCTGCCTAGAGAAATGGAACCTAGATGGTATTTGGTACCGGGGACACAGTACCTCAATCAAGTCTATAGTTGGCTCTGCAGCAATGATGGATACCGGAACCACGTTTCTCACCGCCCAGGATGCCAAGGCCTCAGTTATCCGCTTTGCAGCAGGATGACTGCTGTGATATTTCATCTTCCTCGCAAAGGACTGTTGGACAGTCAATTGCTTGGTGGAAGTAGTAAAAGTGGTCTTACGACTTCCCCTCTGGGATGACCATCGACTCCCAGCAGCAACAACAGCAGCGCCAGCAGCAGTAGGCGTTACACGCAAGGATGCATCGGAGGAATCCCAGGCAGGAGAGGACTCGTCAGAATTGCCAGTGACATGGCCTGCAGGACTATTGGCATTCCTGGGGAAGGAGGAAATTGACACTGAGGGAGTTGGTGGGGTGGTTTGCGTGAGCTTGGTTACAAGAGGAAGGGATTTACTGGTCAGTGGACTGCTTCCGCTGTCGCCCAAAGTTTTTGAACTTGTCACTGACTTATGATGAATGCGCTGCAGGTGACGTATAAGGGAGGATGTTCCGAGGTGGTTAACGTCCTTACCCCTACTTATTACAGCTTGACAAAGGCAACACACGGCTTGACAAATGTTGTCCGCATTTCTGTTGAAATACTTCCACACCGAAGAGCTGATTTTTTTGGTATTTTCACCAGGCATGTCAATGGCCATATTCCTCCCACGGACAACAGGTGTCTCCCCGGGTGCCTGACTTAAACAAACCACCTCACCATCAGAATCCTCCTTGTCAATTTCCTCCCCAGCGCCAGCAACACCCATATCCTCCTCATCCTGGTGTACTTCAACACTGACATCTTCAATCTGACTATCAGGAACTGGACTGCGGGTGCTCCTTCCAGCACTTGCAGGGGGCGTGCAAATGGTGGAAGGCGCATGCTCTTCACGTCCAGTGTTGGGAAGGTCAGGCATCGCAACCGACACAATTGGACTCTCCTTGTGGATTTGTGATTTCGAAGAACGCACAGTTCTTTGCTGTGCTTTTGCCAGCTTAAGTCTTTTCATTTTTCTAGCGAGAGGCTGAGTGCTTCCATCCTCATGTGAAGCTGAACTACTAGCCATGAACATAGGCCAGGGCCTCAGCCGTTCCTTGCCACTCCGTGTGGTAAATGGCATATTGGCAAGTTTACGCTTCTCCTCCGACGATTTTATTTTAGATTTTTGAGTCCTTTTTTTACTGATATTTTGTGTTTTGGATTTTACATGCTCTGTACTATGACATTGGGCATCGGCCTTGGCAGACGACGTTGATGGAATTTCATCGTCTCGGCCATGACTAGTGGCAGCAGCTTCAGCACGAGGTGGAAGTGGATCTTGATCTTTCCCTATTTTTGGAACCTCAACATTTTTGTTCTCCATATTTTAATAGGCACAACTAAAAGGCACCTCAGGTAAACAATGGAGATGGATGGATACTAGTATACTTATGGATGACGAGTGACTGACGACACAGAGGTAGCTACAGCCGTGGACTACCGTACTGCGTCTGCTAGTATAGAGATGATAATGATATAAAAAATATATATATATCACTACTGCAGGTATATATAATATAATGACGGACCTGCTGGACACTGTCAGCAGACTCCTAAACTACTAGTATGAAGAAGATAGAAAAAAAAACCCCACCACAGGTAGGTATACAATTATGGACGAGCACTGACGACACAGAGGTAGCTACAGCCGTGGACTACCGTACTGCGTCTGCTAGTATAGAGATGATAATGATATAAAAAATATATATATATCACTACTGCAGGTATATATAATATAATGACGGACCTGCTGGACACTGTCAGCAGACTCCTAAACTACTAGTATGAAGAAGATAGAAAAAAAAACCCCACCACAGGTAGGTATACAATTATGGACGAGCACTGACGACACAGAGGTAGCTACAGCCGTGGACTACCGTACTGCATCTGCTAGTATAGAGATGATTGATATAAAAAAAATATATATATCACTACTGCAGGTGTATATATAATATAATGACGGACCTGCTGGACACTGTCAGCAGACTCCTAAACTACTAGTATGAAGAAGATAGAAAAAAAAAACCCACCACAGGTAGGTATACAATTATGGACGAGCACTGACGACACAGAGGTAGCCACAGCCGTGGACTACCGTACTGCATCTGCTAATATAGAGATGATAAAGATGATAGAGATGAACAAAAAAAATATAACACTACTGCAGGTAAATAGTTATATAATATAATGAATGACGGACCTGCTGGACACTGTCAGCAGAATGTGTTTATAGAATAAAATAAAAAAACACCACAGGAGTGTTTAACTTTTTCAGGCAGACAATATACTGGTGGTCACTGGTCAGTCACACTGGCAGCAAATGTGTGCACTGTACTCCTGCTATAACTGCACCCCAGTCTCCCCCACAATTCAGCTGTGTGAGCAGTGAGCACTCAGCACAGTCAGATATACATATAGATGATATTATCATGCAGCACACTGAGGCTGAGCACAGATATGGTATGTGACTGTGTATCGTTTTTTTTCAGGCAGAGAACGGATTATATTAAATAATAAATAAAACTGGTGGTGGTCAGTCACTAGTAACTATCAGCAAAACTCTGCACTCTGAGTACTCCTAATGCTCCCCAAAATTACTAAGTAATCAACTCAAGTGTCTATCTATTCTAACGGAGAGGACGCCAGCCACGTCCTCTCCCTATCAATCTCAATGCACGTGTGAAAATGGCGGCGACGCGCGGCTCCTTATATAGAATCCCAGTCTCGCGATAGAATACGAGCCTCGCGAGAATCCGACAGCGGGATGATGACGTTCGGGCGCGCTTGGGTTAGCCGAGCAAGGCGGGAAGATCCGAGTCTGCCTCGGACCCGTGTAAAAAGGCTGAAGTTCGGGGGGGTTCGGATTCCGAGGAACCGAACCCGCTCATCTCTATGCATAATATGCATTTTGTTGTGGCATCATATGTAATATAAAATATATAATATATATTAATCATATATAATCAGTTACCATGCACTTGAATCCAGCGAACAATAACATGAACATAACAAGCTGGAGATAGCTTTCACCTTTGTAACTGGGTCCCGGGGACCTGGCCCTAATGCAGCGAGGGGCAATCTGATGCTAATGAAGGACCTGACACACCCTTAATCTCAGTAATAAGCTAAAGCAATACATTTAGTCAAAGCTCTGTTCACTCCCTATGCTACACCCTACACTGGGAGTTCCAGTAGTTCCCCACCACTAATCTGAATAACACACTACTTAATATTGCAAAATAGAAATAATTATGTACAAATTAGCAGCAAGTGTCAATAACAGTAAGTGGGTCCAGGACTGGGAAAATCAGTCCAATATATGATGGTCCCATGTCCATTCTACTCCCAGGGTCCCAGTCTTGTTCTATATCGCAGCCCCCACAGTTGAGGGGCGTTAGAAAGAGCTCTGTCACTTTCACCATGGCTTGGTAGTTTCTGGATGGGAAGAATACATTGGTCATTCTTCTTCATTCCATAGAGGTATCAGCTCTTCCAGACATTGTGGATACAAGCCCAGGTGGCTAATAGGGATGCCAATCCCGGGCCATTTTTTCAATCCTAGGTATCTGGATTGAAATATAGTCAATCCAGGGATAGCCGGGATTGGCTTTTCCCTATGTGGACGTCCCGCCCGCCCTGCACACATAACTCACCATACACCGGGGGCGAAACTTCCTCTGCACTCTCCCAGTGGCGGGTGACGGCGCAGCATGACCCGGGGGAGCCGGGCAGCGTCTGAGCGTCCTGAGGACGCTCAACGCTGATCCCTCAATCCCCGGGATTGGAGTTTCCATTCCCGGGATTGAATCCTGGACGTTTTTGGGTCTAAATCCTGGGATCCCGCCGATCCTGATCCCGGGATTGGCCTCCCTAGTTGTAAATAAAATAAATCTGGGAAGTGGTTTGTCTCCTTTACAGTACAGTATATAACAACACCTAATCTCAATCATCATCGAGGTGATGTTGAAGTGGTGTAGAATTTTGCATGGGAGAAAGGCTGGACAGCGGAAGGAAATCCGCTTTCCCCACAATTTTATCTCATTAACACAAACTAGCTCAGCAATAATTAAATCTCGTTTCAATGCTCTGTATAGCAAGATGCAGTGATGCACCCATCCATACTTTACTAGAAAGCCTTCGCTTTCCCCAACTTCTCTACTCTCCACTTTTCCACTCTGAACAAATTTCTCCTCCACAGCAAATGCTTCCATTTACAGCTTCCATTTACAGACATTAGCGCCACTCTGTAAATGTAGGCAAATGATGGCACACAGCGGGTATAAAGCTGCAGTTGCACAATGGGGTGTTGTTTTTCCCCCCTTATACAATCTCCAGAGCACCAAGGGTCTCTGCTCACGAAAAAAGTAAATGAATAATTAATTCTTCTCCAAGCCCAATTTTGTCCAAAACGTCAATGTTCAGTGTAAACCCAGCAGATCTCTAATAGCAAACCTGTACCAGGGCATGCTGGGTCTTGTAGTTTCACAACAGCTGGAGAGCCACAGCTTGGCCAGGCCTGCTCTACATCATTGGCACTAGGATAAAACACAATCGCACTTGTCTTCTCTGTTTTGTTCATATGTTTGTAAATCCAGTCATAAGGACACAGAGACATGGGAGTTCACTGCTGTGCTGTTTATTCCATCACCAACTCCAGGCACACTGCACACTGGACCACCCACTTCCCAGCATCCCCCTGGTCCCAGGGACCATCACTGAAGATTCAGGCTTACACATATAAGTAAGGGAGTGTCTACAAATATTAAGTATTCTAACACACTAACATCACATTCTCTGTATAACATGCAACGGTAAATCAATAGCAGCTACAGCCAACCATACACAAAAAGTTTTTCACCCTAAACTTTTTTTTTTTGTATTATTCTTTAATTAATAATAACAACCAATGTTGAGAACTGTGAAGGTGATTTTGAAGACAGCCCTAAACTACAATAAGAAAACAGCAACCCATGTGGGATTAGAATCCTTTGTGCCCCGAGAATGTCTGCAGTGTGCATTGCATTAACTTGGGCAAATATCTCTGCTTTAAATTACAAAAGAATTCAGTCCCAGTGGGTTTAAGACAAGATCTTGTCCCAGATACAATCTATGTGATTTCAGGAAGCAGCCGCATGTAATGTTGAAGTTAACATTCATTAAACTGCTTTTAAAGTTTTCCGCAGATGTGGCTGCTGCCTTATGTCCGGCCTTATCTTTGCTGGAAAACATGTGTTGATAAAGCTAGGTGCAGTAAAAAGCTGCCACTGTACAGTTTGTTTTATGTTGTTTGAACACAAAGCAAGAGCAACGATGAAAAGATTTTGGTGCGATTATGAAACACCACAGGAGGTATGAAGTACAGGCAGCGACACGCTGGGAATAAATTAGGGCTTTATATACATAAACAGCTGCGTCAGGGGCTTACGCTCTACCAGCTGGAAGTTTGCAGGCTCACTTATGTCTGCGCAGAGAATGCAGAGTAACCGCTATCACTATAGACACAAGCATGGAACTTATGGTTTAATAACATTATGAGGCACAGCACCTCTTGGGCATAAAAGTTATTACAGGTTGAGTATCCCTTATCCAAAATGCTTGGGACCAGAGGTATTTTGGATATCGGATTTTTCCGTATTTTGGAATAATTGCATCCCATAATGAGATATCATGGTGATGGGACCTAAATCTAATCACAGAATGCATTTATGTTTCATATACATCTTATACACACAGCCTGATGGTCATTTTAGCCAATATTTTTAATAACTTTGTTTAATGCACAATGTGTGTGTACATTCACACAATTCATTTATGTTTCATATACACCTTATACACACAACCTGAAGGTCATTTAATACAATACTTTTTATAACTTTGTGTATTAAACAAAGTTTGTGTACATTGAGCCATCAAAAAACAAAGGTTTCACTATCTCACTGTCACTCAAAAAAGTCCGTATTTCGGAATATTCCGTATTTCGGAATATTTGGATATGGGATACTCAACCTGTACTTGCAACATCAAAAATTCTACCAATAATTCTACCAATACATTTACTCCAGACTGAGTGTCCGGGTGTCCCCTTTCATTTAACCTTTTTGACATTATTATAGTCAGTTAGGAAAATAATTTGCCTCATGCAGAGTTTTTCGCAGTAGCGTCACAAACTGCAGATGCAGATTGCGTGCACTGTAAATGGTGCAATTGCGTCATATACGAATCGTCGGTAACTTCCAGGGCTTTGTGCATCTGGTGGAATGACCTTGAGTTGAACATAAAAGATGGAATTAAGAGAGGTGGATTCTCCAAATAGCTATCAGTGAGTAAAACTAGGTTTTTGGCCAACATTATGGCCCCTCTTCAGTGGTAGTCAGTTTAACTTAACGTTTACACCCCTGAATGACCAATGTTTAATTATGGAATAAACGTATCATTTCCATTTCATCATCCTAACACTCAAGTCAGTTTGGTTGCTTCAAGATGGACCTAATAGAAAATCATATTTAGGTTGCCCAAACAGACTAAGGTCACATAGACCCTTCAGGAAAACAAGACTGCCTAAGTCTAAAATAAATTTTGGGAAGTGCTACCAGGCCATGGACCTCTAGAAAACTTTTTCATCAGCAGAGGAACAAATAATTTCGGGGGCCCATTAGACCTTTCTCCCTACTATTTAATCTTTGGAGAACATTGTCAGATGGTGTTAGCTGTGAAGGCCAATCAATGGAATACTTCACATTATCACAGATATCGGTAGCAGGTGGGTTGCAGGAGTTCTGCCTACTCTTGCAGGGGTGGGGGGGGACTACCCGAAAAATTGGGAGTCTCCCGCAACTTCTGTCAGAGTAAGCAAGTATGAGTAAAATGATGCACCAATGTAGTCTTTAGATGTCCAACTTTTGGTACTTTTTTAAACCATGTCTTTATAATTCTTCAATAGTCATTGACTTCCCAAGTGCACATCCCATCCCAAAAAGTGTTACCTTAATCTTTGGCTATACAAATTTTTTGCTAACAGTTGAACACACATCTTTGTGTTTAGACTTAATGCTGTCTTGTGTATACATTCTTCTCACCGTGTTTTATCTGTGAGCTACTCATGCACATATGTGACGTGCGTAAAGGCGGGTACATGCGGGCTATCAATTGTCTAGGTGTGCACACTGTCTGCGATCCAGGAGCATTAGCCAATAAACGGCTTTAAACCCGAATGCAGTGGCCGGGATGAGGAGGTCACCTCTTATGTGCTGCATAGTCAACTGCCCGATCCCCATAGGGTAGCCGCCAATACCCCCCTGTGTAAAATTCTTCCAACATCAAAACAATCTAAGAATTGTATTCACATCTTAATATTATAATCAATCGTTTAAACTTCCTTGTTCTGGAAATTCACCTTTGTCTAGAGTGATTGTCCCCTTTAAAGTGGAAGCATACAGTACGGTCAAGAAAATAGCAGAGTTGAAATGATGGTATCATGGGTGTAGCTCTAATGGGTGTAGGGTGTCCTGTGCACACGGGCCTCTGGATCCTGGGGATGCCGAATGCACCAGCAAGAGAGAAGGGGGCTCATATAGAGACAGGACACGTGCCCACTCCTCTCTTAAACTGCCCCTGCTTGCATTAGTATGACACCAATTCTTGTGATTTAATGCTAATAGGAGTTCCACTCACATATACAGTACTGGGAGGTGGGAGCACCATTGTTTATTTAATTTTCAACATTTGTATATTTTAACATTTTATATAGGAATACATTGACTGCATCCACCTGGGAGCACTATTTAGGAAAATAGGGATCTACTGTATGTACTAAGCCTTGGAAAAAGATAACGTTCACGAAGATGAAGTACCAACCAATCAGCTCCTGTCATTTTTTAAACACAGGCTGAGACACGGCAGTTAGGAGCTAGTTGGTTGGTATTTTAGGGTTCAGTATGATTTCCCGGTGGACGGGATGCCGGCGGTCAGAATACCGACAGCGGCATCCCGTCTATCAGAATCCTGGCAGGCCCCTCTAAAGTACCCTAACCTTCCTCTGCCCCCTACCCTAACCCTTCCTTGTGCCTAAACCTAACCCTCCCGGGTGGGGCCTAACCCTAACCCATCCCCGCTGTGTAAGCCTAACAACCTAACCCTCCACGCTTGTTGCCTAACCCTAACCTCCCCTTCTATATGCCCAACCTCCCACCCTGGTCCCTAACCCTAACCTTCCTGGCCCTGCACCCTAAACCTAACCTCCCCCCCCCCCCCCCACCGCGGCAAGAAGATCTGACAGTATTGTGACACTGGCATCCTGTGTAGCATCGGAATGTAGACACCGGGATTGCGTCCTCCTTCGGGATTCCGGCGTCGATATATCGACCGCCGGGATCCCATCCATTGGGGAGCTAACTGTTTCCCTTACTTTATCTCTGTCCACTTTATCTCTCTCCACTGCTTAGTAAATAGACCCCATGGTTTGGTAGTTTAGGAACTGACATACACATGTGCCCTTTTATACTGTGGCTCACGTTGCGTCAAATAGACACTCTCAGTGCAGCAGGTCCTGTGCGACTTAACTGCTCAGAGCATCTATTTAGCTAAAAATGTTTTCTTGTCACATTACTAAAAATCTGGAAGTGACAGAAGTGCATTGCTAGCGTACACTGACCACAGGGACTCTGCGAGTGGCTTTTTGCTGCCTCTGCAATGCGATTAAGACACATAACTGAAATAAAACTATAGAGTGCTGCTTTTCTGAGTGTCTCAGTCTCGCCGGGTGTCTCGCGCTGTATGGTGTAAAGATCCTCAGTATATGAGGACACTTCTTTTCAAGTAGTGTTTTCCACAATTTCTAAGGCCTATAAATATTCCCACCCTGAAGACTATTGCAGGAGCATTCATTTTGCTATTACATGTACAGTATTGTTATAACATATTATTCACTAGTAGAGGGTCACCTCAGTCTGCCCCCACCCTCCACTGCCCATCTCCCTGTCTGCTCCACTTCCTGCAGTGACTGCTGCTCTGTCCTCCGCTCTCTGCTGCTCCGTCCCACCTCACCGTCTCTGCTGCATCCCATCCACCACTTTCTCCGTCCCATACTTACCCCAGTCCCGGCTGCTTAGCGGGTCTTTGCCTCTCCGGCTTGGTTTGTCCCCTCTCCTATGCAGGTTGGAGACAGGACAGACCTTAGAGAATTATTATATAGATCAGTGGTTCTCAAACTCGGGACTCTGGACCCCAAACAGGTTGTGTTTTCCAGGTCATCCAGTAGCTGCACAGGTGTAGTCATTACTCTCTAACACATTATAAAAGATCCACATGTGTAGCTAATTAGTTTACTTGTGAATCTATGAGGAGAGTATAAAATATGAATTGTTTGGGGTCCTGAGTACCAAGTTTGAGAACCTATGATATAGATAATTTAATTGGAATATCAGTATGGATTTCTCAGGTAGCACCATTGTCTATTTCAACAGTTGGCTACTAAGCCATCCTTCAAGGGTCATTTCTCAGAATTCCCTCCCTCCGCACACTTTGGTTTGGTGGCCTCACTAAAATGGGCGTGGCCTCACAGGAAAAGACTACCTTACACCCCAGTTTTTGACTCTGCACCTCGGCCACCTCAGGAAAAAAAAACATACCACCATATTAAGCCACACACAGTAATGCCTCTTGCACTATTTTATGCCCCCTGCACCATATTATGCCATACTCCACAATGCCCGTGATACATTATGCTCTACAGTAAGGTTTCTAATAACTTTTAAATTACCTGCTCGTTTCCAGGGGTTTAATGCACTGGGTGTCACGCTCGTTGCAAGGGGTTTCATGCGCTGGTTGTCACGCTCGTTGCCAGGGGTGTCATGTGCTGGGTGTCATGGTCGTTGCCAGAGGCTTCATGCTCTGGGATCCAAGCTCGTTGCCAAGGGTAATGCTCGTTGACCAGGTTGTATGTACAGCCTGCCAACACTGATATTCTGCTTCCCCTCCTCCCTCTAGCTTAGTACTTCACTGGGGGGGGGGGGGGGGGGGGCGGATTTTCACAAAATGGCGAGGTTGCATTGTGACGTCACGATGCAACCGCGTCATTCTGCAAAACTCCACCCCCGAACAGAGTACTATGCTAGAGAGAGGAGGGGTAGCAGGAGGAGCCACAAAGTGTCGCGGCGGCGCCCCGTTGCAAGAAACGGCACTGATGCTAGGGCCAACATCTCTTTGTATATGTAATGTGTATTTGTGGTCATGTGACTGCTGACATTAGTATGTGTCTCTTTCAAATTATGGGGCTCATTTATCAACGAGTGATAAAACTAGTTGTGAATGATAAAACTTGTTGCGTATGATAAATGGTGCTCCAGCCAATCAACTCATAACTGTTATGTGTTCAGCTCCTGTCATGTGTTTGAAAAGTGACAGTTGGGAGCTGATTGGTTGAACGCCACTTATCAAACACAACAAGTTTAACATTCACAATGAGTTTTATGATTTGTTGATAAATGGGCCCCTATGTTTTCCCGAATCCACACACAAGCCACACTTCAGACGCTGCAGGCTGCCAGAGTGCTATGCTCACAACTTTATAGCATAGAAGGATGAAAGTTATTTTGAGGGGGATGACAAGAGGAGAGGACAAGCCAGACACATGCTGAGTATAACAAACAATCTTCCTCTACTGAAGAATAATATTATAAGGCAACAGTATGGTCTTCTGTGCACACATTTACTGAGCATTATCAGCAGCAGGAACATTACATTATCAGTAGCAAGAGCATTATATTGTCAGTAGCAGGAGTATTACATCCCCGCAGGATGTCCCAAACTACTGGGATGTAAAGTTTGGCAGAGTGCAGTAATATAAAGAAAGGAGGAGAAAACTCTTACTGCATTTTAGTTTGGAATTTAATGAGTGAAATATTATACCTTGGTGTGTGCGGCCATGGAAGTTTTAATAAGGTTTCCTTGGCTCCTAACATACTAACCCATCCCTGGAATTTTGTTGTTACTAAATAATATATTTTAAGTTATTCTACCGCTTAGTGTGACCTTATATGCCATCCAGGTGTGTCTCCCTTCCCTGTCCCGGAGGTGGGGTGGATTAACCCACTGGTGTCACGGAGGAGCCTAGCAGGCCTGATTTATATGTTATAGTACTTCGCTTTTTGGCAGTCCATTATATAAGACAAACTAGTCACAAATCGGTTATTAAATTAAACAAGCAATATGTAAGTTTTCAAGGGGATGAGCACACTTACCATACTACTGTATCCCTTTAAACTGGGACACCCATGAATTACACAGGTTCCATGGCTGGCTTAATTCAAGCCAGAATTTCAACTGGGGAGGCATGCAAACTCCACACAGATAGGGCATTAGATGGGAATTGATCAACAATACCTACTACCATGTCACCGCGCTGCTCCATGAATCAACTGATGACTGTTAGTCCCTATAATAGTGTAGCCCCCAAGATACCTGATCATTGTGTGCAGGTGATTGGTACATTTGGATAGAGCATTACACCGCACAGTACACATAATTTAGGGGTCTATTTACTAAGCTTTGGCTGGAGATAAAGTCGCTGAAGATAAAGTACCAGCCAATCAGCTCCTAACTGTCATTTTTCAAACACAGCCTGTGGCATGGCAGTTAGGAGCTGATTGGCTGGTTCGTTATCTTCAGCGACTTTATCTTCATCAAAGGCTTAGTAAATAGACCCCTCAGACCGCTATATACTATTTACTAGGACAAATGTAATCCTGACTTGTCTCTACATTATACTTAGTACGTGAATATTAAAAATTCAATTTTATCTATTTTACAAGATTGGACAAGCATTTTATTTATCTTAGAGATGAGTTTATTGACCACGCTAATGGTCAGAAGAAAAGTCTATATTATCAGACATGTTGAACCCATGCCATGCCTGATACACTTTTGTTCTTATGGAGGATAAATCGCCTAATTATGGAATTTTCCTGGAAAATGACCACTCTTGCAGAAGCAAATAGCCAATAACCTAATTAATTACTTTGTATGATTTCATAACATTTTCTTAGTGGGGTCAAGAGATATAGATAATATAACAGAATACACATTAATGTAACAAAATACGTCTGTGTGTGAAGCACATATACTGTATTCAACTGATAAACGGCGCTTCACAGCGAGAAATGAAAACAGGACAGGCTACAGCACTGTCACTTGTATGGTGGCAACTATGTAAGAAAACAGCTAATCTCATGCAGAGTTGAATGTTGACTGGTTTATATGGCAGATCCAGGGATGATGAGAGGGTGGGGATGTGTGTGTCTGGGGGGGCTACTAATTACCCAGAACTAGGCCTCGTGGAGAAGCCCAGCTGCTGTTGGGGAAAAAAATACCCTCTTGGTGGTGCACGGCAGCCAATTCCTGGACAGCGGGAAGGAATACACGGACTAGGGCTGGCTATTGTCCTTTGATGATCCTGGATCCCAGTGGTTTTGTTTTATTGCTACATGGTGCTGGGACACGGTGCATAGTTCCACCCTCTGACACCCTCAAAGCCACACCACGAGGTTCTAATTGGTTTGCGGGCCAGTCAGTGAAAGAACATTGAAATAAACATTGATGGTCATCCATTGCATAGTTTGCAACCATTGATGGTCACTTGCCATTCCACCTTCGATGGTAAACACACCGATGGCAATCCCTACTCAGAAAAAACATGCACACGCTGTAGCGCTGTTTAATTACCAGTTATTTATAGAAGGCACACATATTCCGCAGTGCTTAACAGAGACTAGTTGGCCATTCACATCAGTCCCTGCCCCAGGCGAGCTTACAATCTATATTCCCTACCATATGTACACACATTCACGCTAGGGTTAATTTTGTTGGAAGCCAGTTAACCTACCAGTACATTTTTGGATTGTGGGTGGAAACCTACTCAAGCACGGGGAGTACACAAACTCCACACCGTTAGGACCATGGTAGGAATCAAATCCATGACCTCAGTGCTGTTGATGCAGCAGTGCTAACCATTACACCATCCGTGCTGCCCATTACACTGTCTGTGCTGCCAAATGAGATTTGCAGTCTCTGCACCTTGCTGTGTTACCATATAAGCAGATAAATGCACTGCAAGTAGACCGGTGTGACTCATTCATGTAACGCTGTGTGTAATGTAATTGCTCAAAAGAATGAACTTTTAAAGGAACTAATTAGAAAATGTGTAAAGTTGTGGATGATAGGTGAATACACTTGCTGTTCTCTTGTGGTATTGTGTATTGCATGGGGCTTCATCACAGATTATTGCAGGGTTTTCCTGCTCTCTGATTAATGGTTTTCATCAGGAGGGCTTAATGTGGTTGTTTTGTTCCCACCTCTTCCTGTCAGGCTGTTGTGTCTATTGCTTCGATGATGTGTGGAAACGGTGATTAAAAGGGAATGATACCTTGCTCTGGCCACCAAAAGCGATTAACGAAGTAGAATAAAAGTACAGAGCACAGATATTTTGCTGCTACAACAGAAACCGGTAACTGAGTGCTGCTATCTGATTCCTCTTCCAGCACTGAGAGGGTGATCGATAGGAGAAAACAGTTACTGCATCCGTATGTTAATGCTGCAGCCTATTGAGATTCCCACCAGCTGTGGCGTGAATCCGCTGATGTGCGTACCAAGACCACCGGCCACTCCTGTAGACATTGAATCTGCCTATGGATGCCAGGGCCAGCGGCTGACACAGAAATTCTATCTTCGTAACTCTCACATGTGACGCTCTTACTATACCTGCTGTCATTACTTGTGTTAGCACCAATGTTAGATTTTACACCAAAAATGTAAATTAACTTATAAGGCATCTTAAATAGTGTCATTTCTTTGTGTGTTAAAAATAACAATGCAAATGGGTCGCTAGTAAAAATGCAAATGATGACATTATAAACACTGGGTCGTACTGTCACCCTGGTCACATACTTGGCTTGATTCGTCTTTTGTCGTAGTCACCTCTGCGACTATACGCTAATGTTAGTATCCGTCCTTCCCCTGGTGTGCAACCGTGCGTCTGGCTGTGCAAGGACTGAGACGTCCAATTGAGCATCTTTAGATGCTGTAACATCCACCATTGATCGCACCTATGCATTATAGCGAGATTGGGTATTGTGTTTGCTGACCAACAGTACAGACAATGTGTATGACCACACAAATCGGGAGCTCAGTGAGTAGTTGTGGCTTGTTCTGTTTAAAGCAGAAGACTACGGACAGAAGTTCCAGGCCCACACAGAGACATCATGTACTATAGAGAAAAAAGGTATCGGTGCGGTCATAGGACCAGATGGGGTCTGAGTGTGTCCTGTCTCATACTGGAATCCACCAGACAGGAGTTCAAGAGAGTCAGTTGTTGGTCATAGAGATACAGACAGTCTACTATAGTGGACATTTGGACACAACCTTGTCTCCAACAGACCACACCAGTGGAGCCACAGCAAATGACCACAATTTCTGGCTGAGGAGGGAACCTTGCAGTACAAGGATTGTGTATTGTCATATTATGCCACTACAGTGGAAGATCTCAGGAGCTTTGTTGCCCACTTGATAAAGATTGGTGGCACTCCTTGTCACTCTAGGGAGCGCTGTTTTCTTTAGGTCAGTATTCTTTTGCCTTATACAGTAAGTGCTGATCATTTGAGCCCTGAAAGCTCCAAACTCTGAATTACTATTAATCTGTGGAGACCCTTGTTTTACATTTTCCTAAACTCTCGTCTAGTCAATAACCAATTGTTTATTTATTTTTTAGAATTATTGATTTTTAAACTAGTACATTAAGGACAGATGTGTTAAGCTTGGAGAAGTGATAAAGTGGAAGGTGATAACGCACCAGCCAATCAGCTCCTAACTGTCATTTTTCAAACCCAGCCTGTAACTTGACTTTAGGAGCTGATTGGCTGGTGCGTTTATCACTAATACATCTAACAATAGCAAAAGTTATCAAGTAAGTTGTGAAGAGAGCTGTAAAATGGATTTATTTTTAATTCCCTATTCAGACTTATGTATAAATTAAGCTAAGTAACTATGTGAGCACGCACACACATAAAGGGCGGGGGAGGGGGGGCGCTGCTACTCACACATAGAGGCCCCAGGGCCTGTACGGAAGACATGCCATCTTCTGAATGACTCAATATACCCTGGTGTAATGATTAATATTGTTCAGGTGGCTTACCTAAGGATCATTGAGCATGTTTTAAATATGCTTTGTCTCTGTTTCACCTCCAGAAGTCCTTGGCAAGCATTTTATGTTTCGGAGTTGTGCAATCTTTGATCTACTCTCTTTGTATTGCAAATGATTTGTGATACGTTTTCCTTAAGAAATAACTAATTTCCATAAGTATCTAAGAACTCTTAAGAACCTCTTAACATCTGCAAAGCAGAATCATAACGTATGGACCAGTCGTTGAGAAGCTGCATTTCAATATTTCTCTACATTGTAGGATTGCGTCAATATGCACATTATTTATGAATGATCACAGTAATGATCTTGCAAATTAAGTAAATAGAGGTAACATCAATTTAAGGTTGATTAGCTGCTAAGTACAGCCATGAATGCAGTTTATCCTTTCTTAATCTCTATAATAGCTCAGTGCCTTGTCTAATTTATAATTAAAAGCAGGTTTTATTTTCCCCTCTGGTTTGGTTCATCTTTCTATTAAGATATTCTTAGCCTTGGCGAACTTTGAGAAGAATGACGATGGGGAGGAGATGTCAGTCATTTACAAATGGAATCCCAAGAAAATAAAATTCCTCCCATATCAGAGTATAAGGACGTACAGTGCACGCGATTGGGAGGCGTTCCACATCGAAGGAGAGACGTTTTTGGCTGTTGCCAACCACAGAGAAGGTATTGCAACCCCTATGCTTATTCTACAGTAATAATAAATACCTCTTATGATCCTGTTTCTAAGGTCCCCATCATTTTAACTTCTACCTTGGTCCAAAGTGATATGTCTAGTTTAACTAATGTAGTGACACCGACTTACTAACCAAAATTAGAGGCAAATCCCATTTCACAGACGTTTTGCTTCTGGTACATGGTATGTAAATGGACGTACCACCTTTAAATAACAAAACAGGGAAGCTGAAGGTGCTGTGGAAATTTGTGGTATAATAGATATACAATGTCTAGGTGGACGGTCAATAGGTCTACAACATATGGTTGACATGACAACTGTCGACACAAGTTTTTAGTGGTTTTTCGTCCAAATTTTGTATATTCAATGTTATATGGCCACAGTAAGTACAAACGTGTCCCCTCGCTAACTCGTTTCGCTCACCGCGCTTCGGGCAAGGTTCGGCAAGTGTGAAATGTACAGGTCATTCATTATAGGCATTAGTTGTTCTACATCTGACAAACACATCACGGTAATATATAATTAAATGTTCTTCCGACTCTACAAGTACCGGTTGATTTGATTTTATGTCTTTTATTACAGGTAATAACCACAATATTAACAGTGTTATCTACAAGTGGAACTCAAGCAACATGCTATTTGAGGTCAACCAGACCATCCCTACCTCAGGCGCCTACGACTGGGAATTCTTCAGTATTGGACCTTATGCCTTTCTTGTTGTAGCGAATACATTTAACGGCACATCCACCAACATCCAGTCCCATATCTACATCTGGCTGGGGAGCGCCTTTAGGTCTTTTCAGTCTGTAACGGTAAGCACTTGTCCAACATTTCCTCCATTGTATAAGTTTGGTCCGTTTAGAAGTTCCAGTCTCTCATGCAGGTTTAAAGGCATCTCAATAATCAAGTGTTGTATATCTATTTTGCCTTAACCTTTAATATCGTGTTCTGTTCCAATTCACCTGTAGTATTGGTAAGAGGTGGCGAATGTAGGAACGGCAGATGTTGTAAGAGCTGCAGTAAAAAGCATAACGTTTAAAATAGTTTCCAGAAAACCGTTTCTGCTCAACATGTGCATTTAAAAATATAATATTCATTCATGGTTGGTGAGACACTGGAAGGGCCCGGGTACTGAGGGGGCATGGCCACTGGATGGGAGCAGCTACAACCTGGCATGATGTATATTTCTATTGTGTGCATGCATTAGGAGGGTGTGGCTGCATCATTTCAGGGTCATAATGAATTGTACCCGCCCGCCCCTTCCTTTTGGCACCCTTGCATGCAGTGCTATATAGACCTGAGAGAACTACTGTATAATCACCATTGTGAATAGAGATGTGCATATAGAGACGGACCCCGAAACCCCTCACCCCCTGCAAAACCACCGTCAAATATTTTGGTTCAGATCTTGATTTCATTTCAGTTTAAAATCAATTATAAAAATAAATCTATAATCATTGTTAAAAATCTATAAATAAAAACAACTAAAATCATGTAATTTTTGCAATCCAAAACCAGAAATTTGGATTTAAAACCTGATTTCTGAACCAGCACCCAGTTTGGATCCGAACCGGGTTTTGGTTCGGTTTGGATCCACAGAATCCAAACTGCACATCTCTAATCATGAAAAGAGACAAAAGAAACCTCATAAAATTCTAATTGCACAGATTAATTCAAATTTTGACAGAACCTCGAAAATTGCACAAAATTTCTGCAGAAAATTGCAGTTCACATGGCTTGGTTTTAAAACGTCAAGTTTCTTTGCAGAGTGAAAATGGCTGTGCACCCTTCTGCAGATATTTAAAAATGCGGACAAATGTTTAAAACCTTCTGATAATGACTGAAAATTAGGGACAGTTAACTTTAAATAACTTTTTTTTACAACACACGAAATGGAGTGGAGAGAGAAAACAGAAGGAAAGATGCACTAAAATAAATGTAAATATGTGTGTGTGTGAGAAAGATGAAGAAATATAACTGGTAACGATTGTGTTCTAGGTAGCGCTAGCATTGAAAGCTAATGGAACCTATTAGGTGCATAGGTTCTCAAACTCGGTACTACGAACCCCATGTATTCTCACAGAATCAAAAGTGAACTAATGAGTACCACCTGTGGATCTTTTAAAACGTGTCAGTGAGTAAAAAGTACACCTGTGCACCTGCTAGGTGACCTGGCAAATGTGACCTGTGTGGGTTCCTGAGGACCGAGTTTGAGAACCGCTGGTCTAGCCTGGACTATGCAGGAGCCTGTAAATACTTTTAAGGTTGTTAATCTATTTTCAGTGTAGTTTCTGTAGAATAGGTGCAAAAGGAGTAAATGTCAGCTTTCAATGTGATGGCACAAATGCATAGTTCCCCTTCCACTATTCTCCTGGGAAATGTCCTCATGCAGTGCTAGAGACTATTTGTTCCTCTGGTTAAATTGTTCTACCATTTGCTTCTGAGGGTAATTCACGGCTGTGTTTTATTCTTGTGAGTTAGCAGTCTGGAATGAGCTGAGTCACAGTGGAAACTGCAACGCTATAAAAATAGAGTGACTCCTATCGCCAGATATACCTGTGTAATCCTGTTCCCGGACATGTCCTCTGCACTTTAATAGGCAGCTAGACGGACAATCACTTCTTTATTACCATTTAATCATAGATTTCTTTATGATATTCAAAGTTTTTCTTGCAGAGACATAAATCTGTACATATTGCTGCCATATTTCCTAGAAGGCATTAATGTGGGGCACACTGGTTTGGATGATCACATCTATGGCAGAGATCCGTATTGGGGCTTACAATATTTAGAAATGTAGATAAAAGATATAATGTCCATGTATGTATAATTAAGGCAGATACTGAGTTTATAAAATAACAAAGGAAATGGTACTGCATACTTTAGCATTGTTTTATATTTATTTATTTATTTATTTATTTAAATAAACAGGTCATACCTTTGGTTGGTATATATACTAAGTAGCGCCAGTCATTGTGACAAATGTAACCAGTATGATATCCCCATTCCAAGGAGTTTTATACATTGCAATCCTTAAGGGGTATATTCAATTGATGTCGGATTCTTTCCGACGGAAAGAGTCTGACATCTCAGTATTCAATGAGCGGCCAAATTCTGTTGGAATTGGCCGTTCCCGACAATGCAACCCGACTTTTTCTAAAGTCGGATTCACATTGTTGGAAACGGGGCTAAAAGCTGTCGGATTTGCCCGGGTTTCCAAGAAAAACATTTGGATCCGCGGCTATTCCGCCGATCCACGTGTTTTCCGACAAGTCAGAATTCCCAACTTGTCGGAAAAACGGAGGGAGGATTGAATAGGTCGGAACACCTTCCGACCTAAAAAAAAACCCCGGAGACTGCTGTCTTTCCGACAAGACGGCAGTTTTTCTGACTACAATTGAATACACCCCTAAGTCTCCAACAGGCAACAATAGGTATTGTATTGTATGGTGGTCACTGTAATGTTCTCTGTATTATTGTGATCACTGTAATGTCCTCTGTATTATATGGCTGTCACTGATTTTCTCACTGATACTCTGCTATTATACTGCGGCCACTGACGTTTTGTGAATTTTATGATGGTCACTCTAATGTTCTCTGTATTAGATGGCATTCACAATGATGTTCTCTGTATTATGTGATACTAACAGTGATATTCTCTGTACTATGGGGGTCATTACGAGTTGATCGCAGCAGCAAATTTGTTAGCAGTTATGTAAAACCATGTGCACTGCGGGGGAGGGGGGGGGGCAGATATAACATGTGCAGAGAGAGTTAGATTTGGGTGGGGTGTGTTCAAACTGAAATCTAAATTGCAGTGTAAAAATAAAGCAGCCAGTATTTACCCTGCACAGAAACAATATAACCCACCCAAATCTAATTCTCTCTGCAAATGTTATATCTGCCACACCTGCAGTGCACATAGGGGGTAATTCCAAGTTGATCGCAGCAGGTAATTTTTTAGCAGTTGGGCAAAACCATGTGCACTGCAGGGGGGGCAGATGTAACATGTGCAGAGAGAGTTAGATTTGGGTGGGTTATTTTGTTTCTGTGCAGGGTAAATACTGGCTGCTTTATTTTTACACTGCAAATTAGATTGCAGATTGAACTCACCACACCCAAATCTATCTCTCTCTGCACATGTTATATCTGCCTCCCCTGCAGTGCACATGGTTTTGCCCAACTGCTAACAAAATTCCTGCTGCGATCAACTTGGAATTACCCCCATGGTGTTGCCCAACTGCAATTTTTTTTTCAATGTTGATATCTTTGTTCCTGCAAGCCAACGGTGACTATCATAGGGTGGGGGTTACAAGCCTACTCTTTGCACCAGGTAACAGGAAGCCTAGCTTCACCACTGATAGAAGGCATTCAGTGATCAGAAAAAATTGACGTCACATTCACACATGTAATATAAACATTTTAGGTGCAATTTCTAGGATCAAAATGTTATCAGTGGTATTTTGTATAACTCTTGTAGTGAAAATGATAAATTAATATATATTTGTGGCAAACACAACATTGCTATCAAAAATATCATGGCTTGTGTAAAGTCTGCTACCTCATCGCATACAGCCATAGGGCTGTAACACACTGGTCGGTTTCTCCCGGATGGCAAAAAGCCGGACAAACTTTGTCCGGCTTTTTGCCATCCGGGAGAAACCGGCAGAGTCTGTCACACAGGACGGCTTTGAGTCGTGTGTGATGCTGTGCGCATGTGCAGCATCAGACACGGCTTGAGAAAAAACCGTTGTGTGTGAAAGCTCCCCTTCACACACACGGTTTACTGGCTGCAAAGATGGCCCGGCGCCGGCCCGGCAGCCGGACCTTCCAGTGGATAGTTCCGGCTGCAACCCGGCAGCCGGGCCGGGACCGTGCCGTGTATAAGGACACATTGCGCTGCATGTGTCTTTACAGCACGGCAGCGGTTTAAAGCCGCCCGGGTATTTGCCGGGCGGCGCCATCCGCCTCGTGTGTTTTAGCCCATCAAGTTCCATGGTGCTGAAAAGTTTGTAAAAGCGTCCGAATTTTTTGAGTTTCTACATAAATTTTAACCTTAAATGTTGTCAGATCTTCATCTGACTCATAAAAATAGATAAATAGATACACTGAAGGATTTACTTTTTCATTAATTTATTGTTCAAAATCATTCAACATTAAATTTCTTTATTGGGAAACATATGTGAACCTATAGGATTACCACTTCAGTGTGTGATAGGCATGACAATCTATGAGATGACAATCAGGTGTGAATTTGGGTGACCCAGCCCTATTTAAATAAAAACATAAACAGGAGTCTTCACTGCCATAATCTGGTCTTCACCACACAGGTTTGTAGGCATATGCCTTGAGTCGATCAAAAGAGATTTCCCTGAGAGCCTCTGAAAATATAGTTGATGCTCAACAGACTGCAAAATGTCACAAACGATTTCTAAAGACTTGGGCCCTCATTCAGAGTTGATCACTAGCTGCCGTTGTTCGCTGCGTAGCAATCATTTAAAAAAAAACTGCAAATCTGCGCATGCTTATGCACCGCAATGCGCGCGCACGGCGTACGGGTACAAAGAGCATCGTGGTTTTGTACAGGTTCTAGCGACGCTTTTAGTCGCACTGGCGGACACAAGGAGATTGACAAGAAGTGGGAGTTTCTGGGTGTCAACTGACCGTTTTCTGGGAGTGTTTGGAAAAACGCAGGCATGGCCGGGCGTTTGCTGGGCGGGTGTCTGACGTCATTACCGTGTCATTCGTCGCAGTAATCATCGCACAGAATAAGTTACTACAGGGCTGCTCTTGTTTTGCACAAAATGTGTTTGCAGGCGCTCTGCAGCACAGGCGTTCACACTCCTGTAAAGCGAAAATACACTCCCCCGTGGGCGGCGACTACTATGCGTTTGCACGGCTGCTAAAATTAGCTAACAAGCGATCAACTCGGAATGAGGGCCTTTGACCTATACCAATTTACACAACTATTACTCTCTCTTGGTCATAAACAAAAATCACACCAAGAGCAAGGCATATAATAATTTGGGAGTTTATTAAAGGAACACCAAAGGACCTGCAGGCTTCCGTGCAGTTGTTAATGTCACTGTCTTGAGTCCACCAGCAAGGAGGAAGCCCCTACTCTCCAAGAAGAACATTGCAATCCATTTAAAGTTTCCTACAGGCCACCTGGGTGAGCCAGAAGATCACTGGAAGAATGTTCTGTGGATGGATGAGTCCACCGTTTTGGCTTAAGTTATTTTCTGCTGCGGGGTACACTGGGCTCCACAAGGATTGGACAGTGGGGTGTAGAGTAGGATCTTGATCCGAGGCACCAACAGGCTCAAAGCTTTGACTGTTCCCAGAATGCACAGCGCCGCCTCCTATATCACCCCGCCTCCCAGCACAGGAGCTCAGTTTTGTAAGTTGGTGCTGCAGTAAGCAGGCACTGAACAGAGGGGCTGCTCCAAGCAGCCCTAAGAAAAGCTTTTTATGAGGTAAAAAGTGAAGACTTCAAGGGCAGCAACGGTGGTAAATGTCTTGTGACATTCACTGCTGCAGCTCCAGCTCTCCCCAGCAGCGCTGTACACTCCCGAGCCCTGGTTGCCAGGTACCTACAGCGGAGGCTTCGGTTTTCTTCACGTTAGACACACACGGCTGGGGCTCTCCAGGATCGCGTGGCCGCGCTTCGGGAGGTGGTAAGTGGGTCCCGCTTGCGGGACCCGGTCTTTATCGCGATCGGCGCGGTCAGTGGGAGGCGGGCTGCGCGCGCTGCCGGTGGACACTGTGGCAGTACAAGGCGATCCCACTAGATCACCAGGGCATGGGCGCAGGTCAGGTTTTCTCTCTAAACCAATTCTTATATCGCCCACAGTACCCGGTGGTTTTGCCAGCAGAGGGGATAAGGCTTAGACCTGAAGCCCCTCCCCCAGCCCCAGGGCGCCATTTCTAGCAAGTGTTCCCGCCCTGGAGCTGCATATCTGTCTTTTCCTCACTCCCTGTCAGTGTCTGCGGCGCCAGCTCACTGTTCCTGGGACTGCTTGGGCAAATCATCCCATGTAAAGCCGCCTGGTTGTCAGCGCTGTGCCTTTACATGACACTTAAGTATTCTACCTGCCTTTTTAGACAGTGATAGTTAAGAAAGAGTGCACTTAGTCAGGGTTTTATAGTACAATTACCCTGTGATATACATCCAGTTCTTACTGTGTACTGTTATATCTATTGTTATATAGCTGTGTAAGCTAGTCCAGTGCAGTATTATTGTCAGTAATAACCTCTGCATTGTACAAACTGTGACTTTCTGTGTGTGCATTTGATAGCTGAGTGGTGTCCATTTCGTGTCTTTCACTCAACTTGCTATCCCTATATTCCATAACCTGAGGGGGCTTGGTGCGTCAGGTGTTATCTAATATAGAATTTTCACAAAGATATACTGTATTACGTATTTTTCTCTGTGATTTAGTCACCATATCTCTTCTTTATCTCTGCTAGTGCTGACTACACTGCACAGGGGTTTGGGTTTAGAGGTATAGTGCTGCTGATAATTGTACTGTGTTAACCTCATACTGTAAGTTATATCATGTCTGCTTCTGAGGGTAACGGTTCTGGGGCTGAACACACTGCCGGTGTTGCTGACGCCACAGAGCCATATGAGGAGAATATAGCAGCTGTGGGATCTGGTTCTGGGGGCTCCTTGCCCCCCAGTGGCACTGTGGCAACGGAGGCACATACTGACCCACTGTGGGCCGCTTTTTCCACGCTTCTGCATACGCTAGTTCATAAACTAACTCCCCCTATGGGACCCCCAATGCCGGTACAACCGTATGTGGTCCCTGCAGCTAACCTGCCGTGGGCGGACGATTTATCTGCTCAATTAAAGAAGTTGAACCAGTCCTTGACTACTAAAAAGTCTGACCAACGCTCGCCTAAGTCCAAGAGGTCCTCTAAGTGAGCGCTTATCTCCTCACAATCCACTGCTGTCACTGACACCTCGTCTGATGAAGACGGCACATATACTGACCCCTCAGGTTCTGACTCAGATACGGCTGATTGGGAGGGTAGTTCACATGTGGATGTTCCTGATCTTTTGGAGGCTATTAACTTAATTCTGCAGATTACGGATGATCACGAGCCATCCATCCCTCCTAAGAAACCAGATAGGTTCAAGCGTCAGAAGGTGGTTAAGCAAGTTTTACCTCACTCTGACCACCTAGGTACGAAGTTTGTGCCTCAAAAGAAGATGCTGGCTCGCTATTCCCTCGCGCCAGAGCTGTCTAAAAATTGGGAAATGCCTCCTCCAGTGGACTCACATGTGGCTATGATGGTGGTTTCCTCAGCTCTACCCGTCACTACCGTCACGTCTCTAAAAGAGCCTATGGATAAACGTGTGGAGGGTTGTCTGAAAGCGATTTACACCCTCACGGGTGCTGCACAAAGGCCCACTATTGCAGCTACATGGGCTGCAGAGGCTATTGAAGCATGGGCCTTGGAGTTAGAAGCTGAAATCTCTTCTAAAGTTCTGACCATGCTAGACAATGCTTGTCATATATTGTCACAGCTTCTCGATATATTAAAGAGGCGGTTTCTGATGCCGGTATCCTAGCAGCCAAGGCCTCTACTACGTTAGTCCTGGCTCGCCGGATATTGTGGCTGAGATCCTGGTCTGTGGATCTGGACTCTAGAAAAACCCTGGAGGTACTCCCTTTCGAGGGAGATATTCTGTTTGGGGAGTACTTAAATAAGATTGTGGCTGACTTGGCTGCTGCCAAAACTGCCTGTCTGCCTAATACCACTCCTTCTGTGTCGAAGGCTAAAGGTACGTCCTTTCGCCCCTTTCGTCCTTCAGGTAAAGCAAAAGGTCAGGCGTACCATAAGCAGGCCCGCACTTCCAAGCCTGGTAAGTTGAAGCCCAAAAGAGCCTGGGCTGCCCGTCATCCAGCTGCCAAGACCGATAAGCCTTGCGCATGACGGGGCGGGTCTCCCCCTGGGGGATCCCAGGGTGGGAGGCCGGCTTCTAGGGTATACCCAGGAATGGTTGAAGACCACTTCAGATGCCTGGGTACGGGAAGTCGTCACTCGAGGTTACGCCATAGCCTTCAAAAACAGACCCCCTCATCGATTTTGCCAGACAGACGTCCCTTTGGACCAGACAAAGGCAAAAACTTTACACTCGGTGGTACAGACCCTCCTGGATACAGGAGTCGTCGTACAGGTGCCTCTTGCTCAGAGGGGCCGGGGGTACTATTCTCCGCTGTTTCTAGTCCCGAAACCGAATGGGTCCTCCCGGCCCATTCTCAACCTCAAGGCATTGAACAAGTTTGTGAAGGTTTCCAAGTTCCGTATGGAAACCCTTCGCTCTATAGTTCTGGCCTTGGAATTTGGGGACTACTTGGTCTCCCTGGACATACAGGATGCTTACCTGCATATTCCTATAGCAGTGTCACATCAACAATACCTGAGGTCCGCTATTGGCAACCTACATTACCAGTTTCGGGCATTACCTTTTGGTTTGACAACGGCTCCGCAAGTCTTCACCAAAGTTATGGCGGTGATGACGGTGGTACTCCGCCGTCAAGGGGTCAGGATACTGCCGTATCTGGATGACTTGTTAATCCTGGCAAATTCCCCAGATCTTCTCCTGCGTCATCTGGATATGACGGTCCGGTTTCTACAAGCCCACGGGTGGCTCATCAATTGGATGAAATCCTCCCTGGTCCCTGCTCAGAGCATGGTGCACCTGGGAGCGTTGTTGGACACTCACAACCAGAGGTTGTTCTTGTCTCAGGAGAAAGTCCTGAAGATTCAGGACAGGATTCGTTGCTTCCTTTCTCGTCCGCAAGTGTCGATACATTCGGCAATGCAGGTGCTGGGCCTAATGGTATTAGCATTCGACATGGTGGAGTATGCTCAATTCCATTCTCGCCCCCTCCAGAGGCTGATTCTTGCCAAGTGGGACGGCCTGCCTCACCGGATCAAATCTCAAATTATCTTCTTGACTCCGGAGGTCTGCCTGTCGCTACACTGGTGGCTCCGGGACCAACAATTGTGCAGGGGTCGTCCCTTCTGGATATCCAACTGGGTCCTGTTGACGACAGATGCCAGTCTAAGAGGTTGGGGCGCGGTGCTGGAGCAACACTCCCTTCAGGGTCGGTGGACCAAGGAGGAATCTCTCCTCTCGATCAACATTCTGGAATTGCGGGCGGTCTTCAATGCGTTGAACCTGGCCCAGCATTTAATTCAGAACCGTCCTGTTCAAGTACAGTCGGACAACACCACCACAGTGGCTTACATAAATCAAGGCGGCACTCAAAGCCGTTTGACAATGAAGGAAGTCTCACGGATTCTACGTAGGGCGGAACGCCATCTACCGGCTATATCGGCAATATTCATTCCAGGAGTCCTGAATTGGGAAGCAGACTTTCTCAGTCGTCAGGACGTGCATGCCGGCAAGTGGGGCCTCCATCCAGAAGTTTTTCAACTCCTCGTGGAAAAGTGGTGTCTTCCAGACGTGGATCTGATGGCGTCTCGACACAATCACAAGGTTCCGGTCTTCAGAGCAAGGACAAGGGATCCTCAAGCAGCATTCGTGGATGCGCTGGCGGTACCGTGGAGGTTTCTGCTGCCGTATGTGTTCCCTCCGGTGTCACTCCTGCCCAGGGTAATTCGGAAGTTCAAGCAAGAAAAAGGAAATCTGCTTCTCATAGCTTTAGCGTGGCCCAGACGGCACTGGTTCTCAGACCTGCAGGGCCTATCGTCAGAGCGTCCAATTCTACTTCCACAACGCCTAGACCTCCTCGTTCAGGGCCCCTGTGTCTACCAGGACCTAGCCCGGCTGTCTTTGACGGCGTGGCTCTTGAAGCTTCCGTCTTAAGGGCTAAGGGTTTTTCTGAAGAGGTCATTAAAACTATGTTGCGGGCCCGGAAACCGGCTTCTGCTCGGATTTATCATAGGGTCTGGCATTCCTACTTTGTTTGGTGCGCATCTATCAATTATGACGTTTCCGAGTTTAGCTCAGCCAAGCTTTTGTGCAGCAAGGCCTAGTGTTGGGCCTGCGTCTGGCCTCCCTAAAGGTTCATATTTCTGCATTGTCGGTGTGGTTTCAGAGACAAATTGCGACTTTGCCTGATGTTCATACTTTCACTAAGGGTGTGTTGCGTATCCAACTTCCCTATGTCCCGCCTGTGGCTCCTTGGGATTTGTCGGTGGTTTTGAAGGCGTTGCAGGAGCCTCCGTTTGAACCCCTTGGTTCAGCTGACCTTAAGTGGCTTTCCCTTAAGGTGGTGTTCTTGCTGGCTATTGCCTCTGCTAGAAGAGTGTCGGATCTGGGTGCTTTGTCTTGTAGTTCCCCATATCTGATTTTTCACCGTGATCGGGCGGTTCTTAGGACTCGTCCCGGATATTTACCTAAGGTGGTTTCTTCGTTTCACCTTAATCAGGAGATTGTGGTTCCGGCCTTTGTCTCTCCTGATTTGTCTCCCAAAGAGCGGTCTTTGGATGTGGTACGGGCTCTCCGTATCTATGTGAAGAGAACTGCTTCTATCCGAAAATCTGATTCTCTCTTTGTTTTCTTTGGATTTCACAAACGTGGCTGGCCTGCTCACAAGCAGACCCTGACCAGATGGATTAGAATGGTGATTGCACATGCTTATGTGAAGGCTGGTCTCTCTGCTCCTGTTCACATTAAGGCCCATTCTACTCGGTCTGTTGGACCTTCTTGGGCGGCCCAACGTGGTGCGACCCTTGAACAGTTGTGCAAGGCGGCTACGTCGTCTTCCGGGAACACGTTCATAAGGTTCTATGCCTTCGATACTGCCGCTTCCCAGGATGCTTCCTTTGGACGCCGGGCTCTTGTGCTCGCTACAGTGCGTCCCCTCCCATAAGGAACTGCTTTAGGACATCCCCATTGTCCAATACTTGTGGAGCCCAGTGTACCCCGCAGCAGAAAACGAGTTTTATGGTAAGAACTTACCTTTGTTAAAACTCTTTCTGCGAGGTACACTGGGCTCCACAAGGCGCCCACCCTGACGCACTTAGCTTCTTTGGGCTGGTATGGCATTAGCCGCTGACACTTCTCTTGTCGTGAGAGTGTGGTGTATGTGGCTACTAACTGTTGTCGTCTCTTTTCCTGCTACTGCATTGGGCTGGTTAACTAAAAACTGAGCTCCTGTGCTGGGAGGCGGGGTGATATAGGAGGCGGCGCTGTGCATTCTGGGAACAGTCAAAGCTTTGAGCCTGTTGGTGCCTCGGCTCAAGATCCTACTCTACACCCCATTGTCCAATCCTTGTGGAGCCCAGTGTACCTCGCAGAAAGAGTTTTAACAAAGTTAAGTTCTTACCATAAAACTCGTTTTTTTCTGTCATAAAACTGATTGATAGTTCTATGAATTCTGGTTTGTAGCAGCAGATTTTACAGGAGAATGTCAAGGTATCTGTCCCTGAACAGACACTCGACAAAAGGTGGGTATTGCAGCAAGACGGCGACCATAAATGCACAAATCAGTCTACAAAGTAATGCTTGAAACAGAAGAAGTATCACATTTTTTAATGGCCGAGTCAAAGTCCAGAGCTTAATCCACAGGTTCTCAAACTCGGTCCTCAGGACCCCACACAGTGCATGTTTTGAAGGTCTCCGTACAGAATCACAAGTGGAATAATTTGCTACACCTGTGGACATTTTAAAATGTGTCAGTGAGTAATGAATACACCTGTGCACTTGCTAGGTTACCTGCAAAACATGCACTGTGTGGGGTCCTGAGGACCGAGTTTGAGAACCACTGGCTTAATCCAATCATAATGTTGTAGCAGGACCTGAAGCAGGACATTCGTGTACGAAAGCCCACCAACATCATTGTCCTTGTGTCCTCAGTGTTGAATGATTCTAAAGGGATATGATGAGGTACCTTGGTCAGCAGTTTGCCCCGCTTGGGCTGGCCGCACGTGGTTGATTGATGTAAGCACCAGGCAATACGGCCAGTGTCCAGTTTCAACACAGTTTTAATTGGGCATGACAGGGCTATCTGAGACCTATAGTACATCAGTTAAAAAGAAAATTTTTATTTTACCAATATACTGTATATCATCCCCTCACCAACCACCCAAGGGGTGTAGGGTATGATCCTTGTGCTGCAACTAAGCGACAACATTTTTTGGAGGGCATCACTTCCCCGGTATTTCAATGTAAAGTCCTGTCTCAGGCTGGTTTGCACTGTGGTGCCACCAGCCCTGGCTGATAATGCCTAGAGATCTTAATGAAATTTTAAGAGGAATTCATGCTCTTTGTCCTTCTGATCTTCCTTTTGAGGGGGACCCAAAGCTGTTTTTCTTTTAGTTTTTTCTAACAACATGCTGAACCTGGATATCATAACCAACTTCCAAATCACTGGCTATTACTTCCTGTATCCTGGAGGCCAAGGTTGCTGTAATCGTGAATCGTGACTTTGCTGAAAAATTGTGACTGTTACATTCACCAAAGGCACTTTTTGATTTCTATCTGAACAAAAATAAACATGACTTAAATAATAATGATATATAGGGGGTCATTCAGACCTGATCGCACGCTAGGTTATATCGCTGTGCTGCGATCAGGTCAGAACTGCACATGCGTATGCACCACAATGCGCAGGCGCGTCGCACAGGTACAAAGCGGATCGTTGCTGTGCGATGGGTTTAAGGAAGAATCCATTCACACAGCCGATCGCAAGGAGACTGACAGTAAGAAGGCATTTGTGGGTGTCAACTGACCGTTTTCTGGGAGTGGTTGGAAAAACGCAGGCGTGTTCAAGCGTTTGCAGGGCGGGTGTCTGAAGTCAATTCCAGGACCGGACAGGCTGAAGTGATCGCAAGGGCTGAGTAAGTTCTGGGCTACTCAGAAACTGCACAAATATTTTTTTGTACCGCCCGGCTGCACACTTGCAAAGCAAAAATACACTCCCCTATGGGCAAAAAACCCCTAGCGAGCGATCAGGTCTGAATTAGGCCCATTGTCTGATAATCAGAAAATAAACTGACAATTAAAATCTGGTTTCTGGTCATCTAATAGCATCAGCCTTGTTCAACGTCACCTTTAAGTCAACTTAATAAACATGATTGCAAATATGAAGAAACAGTCAAGCGAGTTCTTTAGGCGCAAAGCTGCCTGTACACTTCTAATGTCAAAATAAATGTCACCACATTTATATTATAGAACACAAATATACACAAAAAGTAGACACTAAACTGTGTCCTAGGCGCTTAAAAGATGATTAAACCATAAATAGTGTATACAATACGTTCCTTTTAGGGAAAGATGACCTCGGAGTTGGTTCACTCAATGAGGAAGAATCGTAATTTCATCCAGTTATATTATGTCGTAGTTATTCGTACATGTAGAATAAAAAATAATAACATGCAATGTGTAATATTGTTTATAGTCCAATGTTAACATAAATTGTAGGCAAATGGTATATTTTGTAGATAGTAGTGATCTTGTAATGTCTTGCGTACCCCACTCACACTGAAATAGGTGTTAGTGTGCCCATAAAGGTATCTTTTACACAGTGGTGTTCACAGCTTCCAGGTAACCAGACATCAGATTATAATAGATTTAATCATACACAGGCATACCCAGAACTCACACAGAGGATGTAGAGGGCACTCCTTAAGAGGTATCTTTATACTTAATATTCTTCATATAAATGAGGCGTACCCCAACTCACACTGGAACTGAATATTCTGCTCCTATCAAGGTATCTTTATTCAATGGTGGTGCTTCTGACAGACTTTATGGTTTGATTCAGTAGCTCACAAATATGCAAAAAAGAAACAATAGCGAACAATGTGTAGTGTTGTTTGGGCAATTCAAAGTGCACAAATTATAGGGCACTGATACTTTGGTGAATAATAGTGGATAACTGATGTCTCGCGTACCCCACTCACACCAAAAATAGGTGGTAATGTGCCCGTGAAGGTGTCTTTTATACGATAACTCTCACAGCTCATAGACTGAAGTATGACCAAAATATATTGATTCACACAGGCGTACCCGAACTCACACGGGATATATATCAGACACTCCTATAGAGGTATCTTTACACCATGCTTCTTAGATATAGGCGTACCCAGACTCATGTTGGAATAGCATAGTTGAATCCTATCATGGTATCTTTCGGACTAAAATGGTTATTCTATCCGGTCTTTAAAGATTTCATCAGTCAGTGCGTAGTGGTAAAAGGAATCTGATAAAGTCTAATGTTCACTGTTGACAATGTGTGTATTTTTCCAAAAAATCAGGTAATAGCATTCATAGAACAAAAAGTTTTTTAATCCATTCCAGAGAAAGTTTAAAATTTGGCAATAAATTTAAAAAGTACATAAAAAGTGCATAAAAAATCTGAGCAACATGAAAAAAATTTCTCTATGAAGAAAAAATTCTGGCAAAAAATGAATGTGGAATATAGCTACTCACAGTCCAGATAATGTCGACGCGTTTCGGTCAGTGGACCTTTGTCAAGACACATCACTGACCGAAACGCGTCGTATTCCAACGCGAGTCTGGGTACGCCTATATCTAAGAAGCATGGTGTAAAGATACCTCTATAGGAGTGTCTGATATATATCCCATGTGAGTTCGGGTACGCCTGTGTGAATCAATATATTTCGGTCATACTTCAGTCTATGAGCTGTGAGAGTTATCGTATAAAAGACACCTTCACGGGCACATTACCACCTATTTTTGGTGTGAGTGGGGTACGCGAGACATCAGTTATCCACTATTATTCACCAAAGTATCAGTGCCCTATAATTTGTGCACTTTGAATTGCCCAAACAACACTACACATTGTTCGCTATTGTTTCTTTTTTGCATATTTGTGAGCTACTGAATCAAACCATAAAGTCTGTCAGAAGCACCACCATTGAATAAAGATACCTTGATAGGAGCAGAATATTCAGTTCCAGTGTGAGTTGGGGTACGCCTCATTTATATGAAGAATATTAAGTATAAAGATACCTCTTAAGGAGTGCCCTCTACATCCTCTGTGTGAGTTCTGGGTATGCCTGTGTATGATTGAATCTATTATAATCTGATGTCTGGTTACCTGGAAGCTGTGAACACCACTGTGTAAAAGATACCTTTATGGGCACACTAACACCTATTTCAGTGTGAGTGGGGTACGCAAGACATTACAAGATCACTACTATCTACAAAATATACCATTTGCCTACAATTTATGTTAACATTGGACTGTAAACAATATTACACATTGCATGTTATTATTTTTTATTCTACATGTACGAATAACTACGACATAATATAACTGGATGAAATTACGATTCTTCCTCATTGAGTGAACCAACTCCGAGGTCATCTTTCCCTAAAAGGAACGTATTGTATACATTATTTATGGTTTAATCATCTTTTAAGCGCCTAGGACACAGTTTAGTGTCTACTTTTTGTGTAACCTTAATAAACATGATTAATGCTGTTTATATTAAATAAAATGTAAGTAAACGTTGTCCTTCGGAGTCACATTTAGAGTCCTCTTCTTTCCACTAATGCAAGCTAAGTCCAGTCTAAGGGGGCTGTTTAGAAATTGACGCAGTGTCCTGATAACTCACAAATGGGCATGTGCCATGGATGCAGTGTGCATGTGCGACCAATCATTATGCGATGGTATCCTGGAAGGATGCCCAGGGGTAGCGACGCGGCATTGGGCGGAGTGGACCAGGAAACGCAGGCATGTCATAGCTGTTTTCGGGGCCAGCCGATGACGTACCCTGCGTTTCCTGAGGTCGGAAACATGGCAGCAGTGCATCTGCCTGCGCAGCCAGGCTGTGTAGGCAGGGCTCAACCTCTATTTGAGGTTTTTGCAAAGCAATTGAATTGAGGCCTTGCCTTGTGCTGGGCGTCCCTCAGCATGCAATTTTAGTGGTCGCAGTTTTTGCTAAAATAGCAATAACTGCAACCGACTGTGAATAATCCCCTAAATCTGAGTGTGGAGCTGTTTCCGCTAGCTATAAGAGGGATACCAATCATTATAATACTTTGTTCCCCTTTAAAGTTTTGTTTAAAATAATGGGTATGTCTCACACAATTGTCAACAGCTTTGAAAGTAAAATGGGGGTCATTCCGAGTTGCTCGCTCGTTGCTGATTTTCGCTATGCTGCGATTTGTTGCTAATTGCGCATGCGCAAGGCACGCAGGGCGCATGCGCTTAGTTATTTAACTAAAAACTTAGCAGTTTTGCTGTGGATCCTGCGGCATTTTTCAGTCGCACTGCTGATCGGTGAGTGATTGACAGGAAGTGGGTGTTTCTGGGTGGTAACTGAGCGTTTTCCGGGAGTGTGCTAAAAAAAACGCAGGCGTGTCAGGTAAAAACGCGGGAGTGTCTGGAGAAACGGGGGAGTGGCTGGCCGAACGCAGGGCGTGTTTGTGATGTCAAACCAGGAACTAAACGGACTGAGCTGATCGCAATCTGTGAGTAGGTCTGGAGCTACTCAGAAACTGCAAAGAATTATTTATTAGCAGTTCTGCTAATCTTTCGTTCGCTATTCTGCTAAGATAAGATACACTCCCAGAGGGCGGCGCCCTAGCGTGTGCAATGCTGCTAAAAGCAGCTAGCGAGCGAACAACTCGGAATGAGGGCCACTATGTTTAATGTGGCTAACTCCTTTGATCTTATTTGAAATGGTAGTAATCATCTTCCTCCAGTAGGTGGCAGTTGAAGAGTATGTGGATTTGTTATTTATTACCCAGGCAATCTTGTGATTTAAAAAGGCCTGCACATTTTCGTTGGGAATTCAATTAAGGGCAAATCCTTTACACCGGCTGAATTAGCGCTACAATAGCTGCGTAGAATGGCAGCCCTATCTTGCACAAATGTGTTCACTGCCCAATAAGGTAGCGAGCACATTTGTGCAAATCTGTCATTCGACTGGCTGGGCGAAGGGTGCAAGACGGGCTGCGGTTGTCGGCATTTAAGCACCACGTAAGTAAAAAAAAAAATCATACTCACCTACCCAGGGATCAGTGATGCGGTGAGTGCTGCCAGTCATCGGTGCTCCCTGCTGCTCCTGTGACCTGTGTATCTGCCAAATACTCCATGGCTTTTAAAGGTACACTAGTCACCTGACACTGGCTGATAAATTACTAAAGAACAGCTGACTCAGGTTTAAGATAATTGGGCTTGCATAGGGGTGCATGAACAAAGCTTGTGGCCACAGTTAATATGAGTTAACCAAAGATTAACCCTACAATATACCAACAAAAGTAAAACCACAGCACTCACCACCCCAGAAGCGGGGTGCAGTGTCTGCACTCACCACTCATAGGGTGGAGTGCATGTAGCCCATGGCCACCTACTTAAAAATATACAAACAGGAAGTTCAGCACTCACCAAAGCAAGCTCACTTATCTTTACAACATCAATAAATAAATGATGGGGGTTTAGTTAGTGAATTGGCCAATGCACGGAAGCCTGCAAACCGTGTACCTTTAAAAGCCATGGAGTATTTGGCAGATACACAGTAAACCAAGTAGGCATATTTGCAGTTATATTATGTGTGACACAGTTGCTAGGTTTTAATTTTGAGACTCTGTGATAGTGTAGGACCTGCATGAAGATGGGGTACCTTGGTGATCGGATTGCAGGCTTCCGTGCATTGGCCAATTCACTAACTAAACCCCCATCATTTATTTATTGATGTTGTGAAGATAAGTGAGCTTGCTTTGGTGAGTGCTGAACTTTCTGTTTGTGTATATATATATATACACACATTTGTCCACCTTTTTATCCTTCTGGAGGGATGTTTCCGTCCAATCCATGAGGAACAAAAAGGTAATACGTGGAAATAGTAAAATCATGGGTAAAGGGTATTGTTGTTTTTTTGTAGCCGCTGCTAATTTTTACAGCATGTGGTTATCATAAGTCACTTTTCCAGTATATTCAGTAGGGTATATAAAGCAATATGTCTTTCTATCTCAGTAGGAAAAGCACACTCTCCCAATGCAATGATGGGAGGGGGGTTGGGAGGGGCCTAGTGTTGCGGTTGTGTCGGCTGTACTCCTGCATGTGCAGCTGCAAACATACACTGACTTAGCCTGCACACGTACAGTATTGGAAAGCATATATATGTGTGTGTGTGTGTGTGTGTGTGTGTGTGTGTGTGTGTGTGTGTATATATGTACACTGCTCAAAAAAAATAAAGGGAACACTAAAATAACACATCCTAGATCTGAATGAATGAAATATTCTTATTAAATACTTTGTTATTTACATAGTTGAATGTGCCGACAACAAAATCACACAAAAATTATCAATGGAAATCAAATTTATTAACCCATGGAGGTCTGGATTTGGAGTCACCCTCAAAATTAAAGTGGAAAAACACACTACAGGCTGATCCCACTTTGATGTAATGTCCTTAAAACAAGTCAAAATGAGGCTCAGTAGTGTGTGTGGCCTCCACGTGCCTGTATGACCTCCCTACAACCCACATAAGTGGCTCAGGTAGTGCAGCTCATCCAGGATGGCACATCAATGCGAGCTGTGGTAAGAAGGTATGCTGTGTCTGTCAGCGTAGTGTCCAGAGCATGGAGGCGATACCAGGAGACAGGCCAGTACATCAGGAGACGTGGAGGAGGCCGTAGGAGGGCAACAACCCAGCAGCAGGACCGCTAGCTCTGCCTTTGTGCAAGGAGGAACAGGAGGAGCACTGCCAGTGCCCTGCAAAATGACCTCCAGCAAGCCACAAATGTGCATGTGTCTACTCAAACGATCAGAAACAGACTCCATGAGGGTGGTGTGAGGGCCCGACGTCCACAGGTGGGGGTTGTGCTTACAGCCCAACACCGTGCAGGACATTTGGCATTTGCCAGAGAATACCAAGATTGGCAAATTCGCCACTGGCGCCCTGTGCGCTTCACAGATGAAAGCAGGTTCTCACTGAGCACATGTGACAGACGAGATGAGATCCTCAGACCCCTTGTGAGACCATATGCTGGTGCGGTTGGCCCTGGGTTCCTCCTAATGCAAGACAATGCTAGACCTCATGTGGCTGGAGTGTGTCAGCAGTTCCTGCAAGACAAAGGCATTGATGCTATGGACTGGCCCGCCCGTTCCCCAGACATGAATCCAATTGAGCACATCTGGGACATCATGTCTAACTCCATCCACCAATGCCACGTTGCACCACAGACTGTCCAGGAGTTGGCGGATGCTTTAGTCCAGGTCTGGGAGGAGATCCCTCAGGAGCCCATCCGCCACCTCATCAGGAGCATGCCCAGGCGTTGTAGGGAGGTCATACAGGCACGTGGAGGCCACACACACTACTGAGCCTCATTTTGACTTGTTTTAAGGACATTACATCAAAGTTGGATCAGCCTGTAGTGTGTTTTTCCACTTTAATTTTGAGGGTGACTCCAAATCCAGACCTCCATGGGTTAATAAATTTGATTTCCATTGATAATTTTTGTGTGATTTTGTTGTCAGCACATTCAACTATGTAAAGAACAAAGTATTTAATAAGAATATTTCATTCATTCAGATCTAGGATGTGTTATTTTAGTGTTCCCTTTATTTTTTTGAGCAGTGTATGTATATATATATATTTCCTTAAACTATACTTTATGATCATTTCTGTGATTATTCCGAAATTTGCAAAATGAATAATTACTGGTAAAATTATATGAACGTTAATTAAAACATTTTTTTCGTATTTCATTGCACAGTGGGCGATCAGCGATTAACTGCGCATGCGTATGCACTGCAATGCACACAACACAACAACAGGCATCGCCAGTCAGCGACAAGCTGGTGCGAAAATTCTAATTGCACAGCCATTCACATGCTGATTAACAGGAAGAGGATGTTTGTGGGGGGTAACTGGGAGTTTTCTGGGAGTGTCAGGGAAAACGCAGCCGTTCCCAAGCTTTTTCTGGGAGGGTGTGTGACGTCAGCTCCGGCCCGATCAGCCTGATCTCATCGCACTGTAGGACTAAGTCCTGGGCTGCGCACACACTGGAAAAATCATTCACTAGTGAGTGAGGTGCGAACGGATTTGCAGCTGTCCACTGCCTGTGGTTTTTTTTTGTTGCTCGGCGTACACGTGCGATCGCACACTTGCACGGCGAATATACACTTCCCTTGGGTGTCGACTATCTGAACGTAGGACAACAATTTTAGCAGCCTAGTGATCAGGTCTGAAATCTCCCCCCTAGTCCCTCCTGAAAAAAACACAGTTTATTTCGCCTCTGCACGCCTGGGGCCTGGTTCAAGTACCGTTGGATCTGCGGCGCATGCTGCAGAGTACAGGTGTTTGGTACTTTGCACATATGCCAGACCTGTACTGTGCATGTGCAGTATGGGGTCTGCAAAGTTGGACACAGATCGGCTTCAGACTGTCAGTGATTAGCAGTCTGCTGCCATTTGCGGGTGTGGCAGCATCGAGCGTCATTTCCCAAAACAGAAGCTTGCCGCCTTTGCTTTTGGGGAGTAGCGAGGCCAGAATCTCCATCGGAAGATAGTGATTTTCTGGCCTCTTTGTTGGATCTTCGGCAGCCAGCTTGGCGACCCCGTGGGTCACACAGCCGGCCAATGGTGTCGCAGGTGATCTAAAACAGACGTCTACTTTTATATCATGTATTGCATTAACATATTTGTGCTATTGCTGCAACTTCCATTTAAGCTGCACCTCCGACTATATCTGAATCAGAACCCTGGTAGGAAATGATGTCCCTGATCACGTTAAACATGCGCAATGACAAATGGTTCTTAGAAAAGCGGGACGGATTGGAGTCCAAAAAATGTATACAGCTTTCTCAAGACACGGAGAGACAAGCCTGTTATTTTTTAGAATGCAGTGCTCCGCATTTAAAATGCAAATGAAAATATAATCTCCTTTCATCTCAATTATGAGGTAGACTAACGACTGCACGTAGAGTAGTAGAAAGAAGTAGGACATTCAGGCGCTTTCATTTCTCAACTAAATCTATGACTTTTACGGGTGTGTTATAATTAGAGAATCACCACAGCTCCCATTAATACTGCTTGATATGGAGTTTTAAGTGGGTTTTGTGCATGCATTAAGAGGCCGTGATTTGTATAAAAGGACATACAATGAAAGAAACCTCTTGCTTCATCTGAGCTCACGCTATTGATTGGCTGTCAGTGAGGTTATTGGTGCAATAAAGCTTTTCAATGACATATTATTTTATTGGCACTTGTTACCAGAGCATAGGTATAAAGAGTACCACAAAATAATAAAATGTAACTTAATGAAAGCTATACTGCCTCCATGATGTTGCGGTCCAGTGCAGAGCTGGATTAAGGCTTAAGGGGTCCCGGGGTATTTACGACAGGGGGCCCCTAAGATTTAAAAAAAAATATATATATATATAATATATACACACAAGAAGAAAGAATGGCGACACTTGGAGGTGGCGTGGATGAAAAACTACGTGGTTTAATTACTCATAATGCCGACATTTCTTTGTCAAAGTGAGGTGCAGGTAACAACCTCACCCTCCCATGTGAATGGAAGCTCACTGGATCTGGTCTTCACTCACCGTTGTGGTATTTATGATTTTTCCAACTCCCCATTTCCCCTCTCTGACCACCACCTGCTCTCCTTTAACCTATCTCTCTCGACTTCCCCATCTCTACCTCCTAAGGCTACCATCACTAAGCGTAACATTGAAGCTATTGACACCACATTCCTCCGTTTGACTCGCTTCCCTCTCCTATTCTCTCTCTAAACAAGCCACTTCCATATACAATGCTTCCCTTACTTCTGCTCTTGACTCTGTTGCTCCACCAACCACTATTCACTCTCGCAAATTAACACCTCAACCCTGGCACACCAAATGCACCAGATATCTGCAAAAATGCTCACGTACTGCTGAGCGACACTGGAGGAAGTCACGCTCTAAGGCAGACTTCCTCCATTTCAAACTTATGCTCTCATCCTTCAGTGCTGCCCTTTCTCTTGCTAAACAGTCATACTTCAAGAACCTCATCTCCTCCCAATCTTCCAACCCCCGGCGCCTCTTTGCCACTCTCAACTCACTCCTCTGCCAACCTCCACTTCATCTCCCTTCCTCACTCTCTGCTCTTGACTTTGCCACTAACTTCACATTCAAAATTGACTCCATACGTCAGAACATCACATCACACCAGACCATCAGCAACCAGCCTCCTCCCATCCCTTACCACCCCTCCCCATCTCTCTCACCAACTCGGACATCTTTCTCCCATGCATCTGGTGAGGAAGTAATGGCCCTCATTCGTTCCTGTCCCCTCACCACCTCCCCATTTGACCCTATTGCCACCCGCCTCCTCCGCTACCTCTCTCCTTCTGCCTGTTCCCATCTTTCCCACCTTCTCAATCTCTCCCTCTCATCAGGCACTGTCCCCTCTGCCTTCAAGCATGCACTCATCTGTCCTATTCTTAAAAAACCTACCCCTGATCCAAACACTCTCTCCAACTACCAACCCATCTCTCTATTCCCTTTTGCCTTCAAACTCCTTGAGCGTATTGTCTACAACCGCCTTACTTCCTTTCTTTCCTCACACTCACTGCTTGACCCATTCCAGTCTGGCTTCCGTCCTCTCCACTCCACTGAAACTGCCCTTACAAAAGTATGCAATGACCTCCATGCTGCTAAATCTAAGGGACAGTACTCTCTACTTATTCTTCTTGATATTTCTGCTGCTTTTGATACTGTGGACCAGCCTCTCCTACTGCAAATCCTTCACTCCATTGGTCTGCGTGATACTGCCCTCTCTTTGCTGTCTTCCAACCTCTCTGACCGTTCATTTTCTGTTTCCTCTCATGACTCCACCTCCCCCTCACTTCCACTAACTGTAGGTGTACCCCAAGGTTCTGTCCTTGACCCTCTTCTTTTCTCGCTCTATACATCCTCACTAGGTAAGCTCATTAGTTATTTTTGTTTCCAATATCATCTCTATGCTGATGACACGCAAATCTATCTTTCCTTTCCAGACCTCTCCCCTGCTCTCTTCACTCGTGTCTCTCTGCTATCTCTATTGGGATGTCCCAGCGCTTTCTTAAACTTTAACATGTCTAAGACCGAACTGATCATCTTCCCTCCCTCCCGCATAACCTCACCTCCTACAATCTCATTATCTGTTGATGGCACTATTATCTCCTCTAGCCCCCAAGTGCGCTGTCTTGGAGTAACCCTTGACTCCTCCCTCGATCTTTAAACCACACATTCAGCACCTCTCGCAAACCTGCCGTTTTCATCTAAAAAATATTTCCAGGATCAGACCCTTTCTGACCCAGGATGCTACTAAGACTCTTATCCTCTCACTGGCCATCTCCAGACTGGACTACTGTAATCTCCTCCTGACTGGCATTCCTGGCAGATACCTCTCTCCACTCCAATCTATCCTCAATGCTGCTTCCCGGCTCATTTTCGTCACCAAACGCACTACGTCCACCTCTCATCTCTTACAAGACCTTCACTGGCTTCCCTTCCCTTTCAGAATCCATTTCAAGCTTCTCACACTCACGTACAAAGCCCTCACCCACTACTCTCCCATCTTCATCTCTGACCTTATCTCCCTTTACACTCCCACCGTCCTCTTCGCTCTGCTAATGCACATCGACTCTCCTGCCTACTGATTACTTCCTCCCACTCCTACTGCCAAGATTTTTCACGTGCTGATCCATTTCTCTGGAATTCCTACATCTCCCCCTCAGACTCTCCACCTCTCTACAAAACTTCAAACGGGCTCTCAAGACCCACTTCTTTACCAAACCCAGCCAAATCTCATCCTAACCCTCTGTTCCACGCTCTCTATGTACCCTGTCTGTTTCACCCATCCCTGTGTACCCCTCCCCTTTAGAATGTAAGCTCTCACGAGCAGGGCCATCTTCCCTCATGTGCTTATCCTTTCTTACGTTAATAATCTTCAACTGCACCACATCCAGCAGTCTTCTGCCACCTGATACTTATTCCAGTGTCATCTGCTGATGTAACTATGTTTATTTACCCTATACTTATCCTATACTGTCATTAACTGTAAGTTGCTGTTTTCCTGTTTGATTATTTGTTTATGTGCTCTGTAATTGGGCGCTACGGAACCCTTGTGGCGCCATATAAATAAAGGATAATGATAATAATATATACACATAAAATAATCCAGAACCTAAACTTTAAGTACAGCCAGCCTTACTTTTTTTCGCTTTGCTGGCAGGCTGCTGTCACAGATTACACTCCGCTGGGCGCTGGCTCCACACAACCCCTCACTCCACAAGCCTCCTCATAGTTCCCTGCAGCCTGTGCGCGCAGCCAATGACTGAGCCGCAGGCTGCGGCTTAACAGATTATTGGACAGCTGAGCCGTCGATCAGCTGTCCTGCCTGTAGCCCCTTACAACCCAACCTGTTATTGAACAGCTGCTATTGCTGCCCAGGCTCAGCAGCCTGGCGCGCGGCGCCAGCTTCGGCGTTTAGATGATGCAGAAGGGAGTCGTGAGCCAGGACAGCTGTCCAGTTGCCTTCACAGCCCGTGGCGCGGCCGTCCAGCAATGCACTGGGGAGCCGGGAGCACAGTACCGCAGATCGGATCAGAGATCCGATCTGTGGTGGGGCTGCGGGGGCCCTTTTGAAAAGGGGGGGACCCGGGGTACTTACCCCCAGGGCCCCCCCTTAATCCGGCTCTGGTCCATTGAGCGCGTTGTTATGACGTTGTAACGCGGTTAAGTAAGTATTTCACTTTGCCATTGGCACCAGACCCCTAGATTATTGCTTGTAATGCCCAATTTGATAGATTAGTAAATGCTATAGTATCTGACATGCAGACCACACAAATTGTAAAATTGTTTGCATTACTTAATAGCAAATAGTGACACGTCCAGGGACCAATACTTCAGTTGCAAATCTTTAAAGCCAGCGGTTGTCCCTGGATATTACGGACAGATGTCAGTGATGAGGGAGCTTTAGTCATGCGGGCTTTGATAATTTTGCAACTTCAAATGTGCTCAACTGTAAAGCAAATATTTGCTTTGAATTTTGAAAGAGATTACGAAGATAAAAGAGAATGTATCATGGACTGGGCGAAGCAAGCCTGGGTCGTCTGGTTACGTCATCTCTGCTCTCTCATTCCCCTGAATATAGTGTAACTGTGAGCGAATGACAGCTAAGGATATATGGAAGCAGGCCAGGAGTATGTAGCATTTCTATTAATATGACACTTACTGTAAGTATTTTTAGCCAGTTAATAGTTTGTGTCACTGAGTACAGGACGGTGAATACCAAACGCATGCCTCTAGAACCCAGCCTCACGTAACATCCATCTGCCACTTATTTCCGGAGAGTGTCACGCTGTGGTGATATGCCGCAGCAGGATTGTGTCTCACACCATCCGATTTTAACTCTAACTGCTCCATGTCACTCTTACATAAATGAAATACAATTCTAAGGGGTGCATTTACTAAAGATCTGTTTTTCAGTGCTTTGATCACTGGATTTAAAGGGGCAATAGTAATACACACAGGGGGTGATTCCGAGTTGTTCGCTCGCTAGCTGCTTTTAGCAGCATTGCACACGCTAAGCCGCCGCCTACTGGGAGTGTATCTTAGCATAGCAGAATTGCGAACGAAAGCTTTGCTAATTTTCTCGTAACAATTACCCCGCAGTTTCTGAGTAGCTCCAGACTTACTCAGCCATTGCGACCAGCTCAGTCCTTTTCGTTCCTGGTTTGACGTCACAAACACACCCAGCGTTCACCCAGCCACTCCCCCGTTTATCCAGCCACTCCCGCGTTTTGGAACTCGAACACCTGAGTTTTTCCGCACACTCCCATAAAACGTCCAGTTTCCACCCACTTCCTGTCAATCACACTACAATCACCACAGCGATGAAAAAGCTTCGTAATGCCGTGAGTAAAATACCTAACTTTTGTGTAAAATAACTAAGCGCATGCGCTCTGCGAACATTGCGCATGCGCAGTTAGCGGATAATCGCAGTATAGCGAAAATCGGCAACGAGCGAACAACTCGGAATCACCCCCACAATACAAGCCTGACGATCCACACAAGCACTACCGGAGGCACAGGATTTGCCGGGAGAGCGAGGCTTAGGTGCTATCCATGCATCTCACATGTGCAGCCAACTGCACATTTATTTTCCAGGCACATTTTACATTTGTGTTTAGACAACGCTGAATATGGTCTTATGGGGGAGATTTATCAAATCATGGAGACATGGTTTAGACAGTTTTTTGTTTGTTTTTTTGCATCGGAAATAGGAAATTGTATTTTCTAGTAACAATGGTGGTCATTCCGAGTTGATCGCTAGCTGCATTTGTTCGCAACGCAGCGATCAGGCTAAAAAACGGCAGTTCTGCGCATGCGGCGCAATGCGCACACGCGACGTACGGCCACAACGAACGATGCAGTTTTGCACAGGGTCTAGCGATGCATTTCAGTCGCACTAGTTGCCGCAGAGTGATTGACATGAAGTGGTCGTTTCTGGGTGGCAACTGACCGTTTTCAGGGAGTGTTCGGAAAAACGCAGGTGTGCCAGGGAAAACGCAGGCGTGGCTGGGCGAACACTGGGCGGGTGTGTGACGTTAAATCCGGAACTGAACAGTCTGAAGTGATCGCAAGCGCTGAGTAGGTTAGCTAAAATACACTCCCAGTGGGCGGCGGCATAGCGTTTGCACGGCTGCTAAAAACTGCTAGCTAGCGATCAACTCAGAATGACCCCAGTATCATATCACTGATGCTTAATTGCGCTATTTATCGAGATAGTCGTTCCACCCCCTTTTTTTTTTTTTTATATAGATCAGATGCTACCGATTTGAATGACTCTGTTTCTAATGGACCAATTAATGCTCTACTACTCGCATTTTTGTAATTTTTGAAACTTTATTGTATTTAGAAATACTGTTTGTATATGAAGAAACCAATACAGGTTGAGTATCCCTTATCCAAAATGCTTGGGACCAGAGGTATTTTGGATATCGGATTTTTCCGTAGTTTGGAATAATTGCATACCATAATGAGATATCATGGTGATGGGACCTAAATCTAAGCACAGAATGCATTTATGTTTCATATACACATTATACACACAGCCTGAAGGTCATTATAGACAATATTTTTTATAACTTTGTGCATGAAACAAAGTGTGTGTACATTCACACAATTCATTTATCTCCTATATAATAGCCCTATTCTGTGACCTTGTGATTCATTTGCTAACGCTGGGCGGAGTTACAACACTGGGCGGAGTTAGTCAAATGAGTCACAGAGATCTAGCCAAATCTACAGGAGACTAGGAGCAGAAGCAGATAGCATGGGCATTGGGCATGGCACAGGCAGGGGTGCATACCTCCCAGCTTTCTGCAGGAGCTTTATCCAGGCAGAAGGAGGGAAACACACTCGGCGAAAAGGGGGCGTGGCTTCACGGGAGGGCCCCGTTTTCGTCAGTGAGGGAGCATGCCCAGCGCTCTGTGAGCTGCTGGCATGCTCCCAGGGGCTGATTATGAGTCCGGGGGGCCCAGGGCACTTGTGACAGGGGAGCCCTATCTCATTGCTGTGCCTGCTGTGGGTTAGGGGCGTGGCCTAAACGCGCCCCGCGTGGCCACGCCCCCTTATGCAAATTTCTATTTTTATTTTTATTTTTTTGATGGGATTTTGGCCCCTCAGCTAGGGCTAAATCCAGAGGAGGTGGTCGCTCCCCCCTACACACCCGCACAGGGAGAAGAAAGCAGGGAGACTGCTGCCTCCCTGTAACACCACAGACCTGCCAATATGCAGCAGCGTGTGCTGACTGTAGCACAAATGCTGCCGCTGTTGCTGGCAGGACGGGGGGGGAGGAGCTTCTGAGCTGGAACAGAGCTACTCCAGCCGGGGGGCCCCCTAAAACTGTGGGGCCAACGGTACGTACCCCCTGCCCCCCCCCTCCCCTTAATCCGGCTCTGCTGCTGGAACCCCCCCTTAATCCGTACCCCCTGATGCCCCCTCTCCCTCTGTCTCCACTATTCACTGCTGCTCTGCTAAGCAGAACAGCGAGTACAGGAGCTTTCCAAATGCCCCCCCACCGCCGGACACTGCGACCCGCGGGTGGGACAGCGGGACAGACCCCAAAAAATGGGACTGTCCCGCGAAAATCGGGACAGTTGGGAGGTATGGGGGTGTGTGAGGGGGTGGCAGACGGGCACCGGCTCACTGTGTGCTTGACCCCCCACATCGGCATTCTCAGCAGGGTCTCTCTGGCGCGGAGGAGCGTCACTTTCTGGCACACTCCACGCTTCTTAGCTGCAGTTTTGTGGGGCACCTGCTGCTGTGCAGGTTCCGTACTGCCTCTGTTATCTCCAGCCCCAGCAACCCCACCGCTAGCTGCAGCGCTGCCACCCGCAGTGAGGTGCGCCCAGCTCATTCACACACTTTAGCCGGTGGGTAGCGCTGCAGAAATCCGAGCTGCTTGCAGGCTCCGACCCCCTCCTCCCTCCAGCCGTAGCGTCTCCTGGGAGCTAACCAGTCACTCCCAGTCTCCCCTTACCACAGTGCCCGGAATCCGTGAGGTCCGCGCCACGTGCATGCTATGACCCCCTCCTCCCTCCAGCCGCAGCATCTCCTGGGGGCTAACCAGTCATTTCCAGTCTCACCTTACCACAGTGCCCGGCAGCTGCGCGAGGTCTGCGGTGTGTGACTGAGGAGGGGGGGAGGGATGCGGACGGGCAGAGGAAGCAGGAATCCAGCCTGAGAGAGTCAGCCATGCCAAGTCTCCAGCAGCAGCAGATCCCAACAGGTTGGAGTGGAACAGCAGCAGCCAGCAGCAGTGACTCCGGTAAGACACATCTGTCTGTCACCACTGTTTTGTCCCTAATACCAATCTCTCCCGTGCCCTGTGTTCTGTCATGTCCCTGTCACCCCTGGCCTTGCCCTGCCACCCTTATCCTGGCCCTTTCACCCTTATCCTGGCCCTGTCACCCTTATCCTGTCCCTATCATTTCTGTCCTGGCCCCGTCACCCCTGTCCTGGCCCCGTCACCCCTGTCCTGGCACCGTCACCCCTGTTCTGACCCTGTCACCCCTGTCCTGGCCCCGTCAACCCTGTACTGACCCTGTCACCCCTGTCCTGGCCCTGTTACTGCATACCCTCCAACTACCTTTTATGGCATATACAGTACCTGCAGCGCCTCCAGACCTCTCCCCAATGCACCACACCTCCGCACCTTCCCCTCCACCACATGCGGCACTCCACCCCTCCCCCACATGCTGTGCCTCCAGACCCCCTACACCACCCGTGGCTCCCACTCCTCCACCCCTTCACCACCCACAGCACCTCCAGGCCCCTTCCACCATTCACCCCCCTTATATGTCTCCCCCCACACCTGCCCCCCTCCACCCGCAGCATCTGCAGACACCCTCCTCCATCAGCGGTCCCCCCCCTCACCCACCCCTCCCCCACCAATGGCACCCCCGCACCTGCCCCTCCACCACCTGCAGCACCTCCGGACCTCCTTTCCCATCCGCCGCAACACCCGTACCTGCCCCTACCCTACCCATGGTGCCTGCGGTCCCCTACCCCACCCCCGGCACTCCCGTCCCTTCCCATCCCACAGCACCTCCGGAACCCTTCATCCATCCACAACATCCCCACACCTGCCCCTCTCCCACCCGTGGCACCCCTGCCCCTCCCCCACCTTCAGTGCCTCTGGACCCCTCCCCCATCTGCATCCCCCACTCCTCTGCCCCTCCCCCACGCGCAGCACCACCCGAACCTTCCCCATCCGGGCCCCACCCCCACTTCTGCCTCCCCTCCACCCGCAGCATCTACAGACACCATCCGCAGTCCCCCCCGCACCCGCTACATTCTGTACATCGTGCCCTGCAGGTGCTGTTCACGCCGTCGCAAGGGGCTGCGCCTCCTTCACCATCGCACGCCCTTTCATTGTGCAATATTTAACCACTAACAAAGGAATGCAGGTAATACTCCATATAATACAAATATTAAACCCCAGAAAGGCATGCAAGGGTTAAGGGGGCGTAGCCCCTTGCGACGGTGTGAAGAGCGCCCGTAGGGCGCAATGAAGCACCTAGTGTTTCATATACACCTTATACACACAGCCTGAAGGTCATTTAATACAATATTTTTAATAACTTTGTGTATTAAACAAAGTTTGTGTACATTGAGCCATCAAAAAACAAAGGTTTCACTATTTCACTCTCACTCAAAAAAGTCGGAATATTCTGTATTTCGGAATATTTGGATATGGGATACTCAACCTGCATAAACAGTTCAAACAAAAATCTTGGAGACATATATGGCGGGATGTACTAAACGTCATTGCAGCCCTGCCACATGCTGCTCACTGTCACAATTTGTGCAATGAGCAGAGGTATAGCCAAATTAAGGGGGAGGGATGCAGGGCATACTGTACCCCGGGCCCCTCTTTGTCAGCCTCTTCCCCCCCAGCAAGAGTACACTGACATCACTTGCTTTCCCTCTTAAGCAGCAGCAGAACCAGCAGCCAGAATGCGAGCAGGACAGTATGCAGTGCAGGCAGAGACACAGGAGTATCATGTTTTATAAGCTACTGACAGAGCTTTTTAACCAGAGGAGAGATAGAAGGGTGGAGAGAGCTGTAAGTGACAGAGGGATCCCAGCTTCTCCTCTTCCCTGCTGGGGTGTCTGAGTCTTATGTAAACTGTTATGCAACTAAACCATTTGGGTCTAGAGATAGAGACACACACAAAAAGTCCTCCTGAGTCCTGTCCCAGTGTGTAAGTAGTACAGAGGCTGCTGCTATTCTTGCATGTGACAAGATAAATGTATTTTATTTTTCTGTATGTATTTTAAGGCTATGTTGTCTTTGTTCCACTACAAGAAAAGTTTATAAAATAGTTGTCTTTCAATTAGGTGGAGCTATAAACAGTGCCCAGCCATTATTAAACTATTGGTTAAGACTAATATACACCATTGGTTTAAATTTAATATACACAATCTATGCCTCCCACCATGACCCGTTCCAGGTGGGACAACATGGTCTCTACCTGGATTTCCTTCTTAATTTATGATTGAAATCACCTGTGTTGAAACACCTTTCTTATCAATTAAACAGTTCAACACAGGTGACGGCAATCATATATCAAGTGGGAAGTCCAGGTAGAGAGCATTTTGTCCCTCCTGGAATGGGACATGTTGGGAGGTATGCATAATTTAATATACATTCCCCACCTTCCATCGGGGCCTCCCTGATTTAAGTGGCCCGGGTACCCCCAAGGCTTAATCTGGCCCTGAGCAGAGGGCCGCGTGCCCACACGTATGTGATTCACCATGAATTGCATCAGCAAGCCTCTGGATCTGGGAGACTGCTCTACTCTCCTGGGGGTATGGGAGAGCTCTCCTAGATTCCAGGAGAGTAGGCACGTTTGCACTAAGCTATGTGTCACCCTCTGGTATTATACTCTCCGCTGCTTCCCAGCCAATGAGATCAGTGATGCAGTCTGGCTGGGGGTGTCACCCAGTGTGGGTACATGACATTTGCATGTTATCACTGTATGTGACAGAATAATTGTGCACAATGTACAGTAACTCTCCCCTTAGAGTAAAACCCCTTAGGAGGCTATAGAATGGCTATAAATGAACCTGTTAGTCTGTACAGTGGCACAGAGGTGGATTTAGGAAACATGGGGCCCTAGGCAAGAGACTGATTTATGGCCCCCTCTCTAAGAACTAGGGTCACTAATGGACCTAGAACTGTGCCAGGGTTTTGTGCGCATGTGCAGGTCTCCGGAAAAATGGCGCAGTGGCCATTTTCCTGGTGATTTTCCTAGTGTGCCTGTGCTTAATGCTGGGAAAATGATTTGTGCAGGACTTCAGTCTGTAGTTCCGTACTCCGGAGGGGTAAGTATTTAAGAAATGGGTGCAGGGCATGTGGCGTGGGCCCAAAAGCCCATGTGCACTGCATTGCACACCTTGCACCAATCATAAAAACACCACTGATTCAGCATGGGACAGTCCCCTAAAATCGGGTCTGCCCCTCCAGAATTAACACAGTAGCCAACCAACCTAGATATTACATTAATAACATTAACATTTAATACATCACCTATTTGCATTCAGCCAGCCCCAAAATCAAATTTATAGAATGCACAATGTAGTGACCTTGCATTGTATTTAATAGCCCCTACAACATAGTAACCAGCCCCACATTCCGTTAATAACTCTCACATAACAGTAATAGGTCCCATTCATAACTTTAACCTTACCACGTTTGTCTCTCCATAACATTACATGGGACTGTTGTGTATGTCTCCATAAGGTTGGAATACGGCTGACCGGCGTTTGGGATGCCGGCGCTCAAAAGACCAACACCGGCATCCTGAGAATCCCAACGGGTCAGGTAAGTATACTGTTTATACAGTAACTGTATGGTTGTGCCTTACCCTAACCTCCCCTCTCCCTAACTCTAACTTCCCCTCTCCCTAACCCTAATCTCCCCTCTCCCTAACCTCCCCACTCCCTAACTCTATCTTCCCCTAACCGTAACCTCCCCTCTCCCTAACTCTAACTTCCCCTAACCTCCCCTCTCCCTAACCTTCCCTCTCCCTAACCTCCCCTCTCCCTAACTCTAACCTTCCCCTAACCCTAATCCCCCCTCTCCCTAAGCTCCCCTCTCCCTAACTCTATCTTCCCCTAACCGTAACCTCCCCTAACTCTAACTTTCCCTAACCCTAACCTCCCCTCTCCCTAACCCTAACCTCCCGTCTCCCTAACCTCCCCTCTCCCTAACTCTAACCTTCCCCTAACCCTAACCTCCCCTCTTGCAGGCTTACACTAGGAGTCCACAGCATCCTTACATTCGGGATGTCGGGATTCCGGCATTGGCTTCCTGAGGGATGCCGGGATTCCGGCACTAGCATTCTGGCAGCGTGTCGGGATTCCGGCGCCGTGATTTCGACTGCCGCCGTCCCAACCGCATCCCCTCCACAACGGCATCACATAACTTTAATATCTCTCTCGCCAGTCCACACATAATAATAGCCTACCCCACACTAGTTCCCACATACTATTGCTACTCCCACACCAGTCGCTACTTACCATTTACACCCCACACCAGTCCCCACATAAAAAAAAAAAATCCCTCCAGTCCCAACAGTATGTTAATAATCACCTCCTGCATATTGTACTTACCAGCTCTGTGTTGTTTTTTGTTTGTTTGTTTGTTTGGTTGGTTGTTGTGGTTTTTTTGTTTGCTTTTTTTTGGGGGGGGGGGGGCAGGATTACGCCCATTTTCCCAACCATTCTGCTTCGCCTACCAGGTGCACTAAATAGCTATTTACATAGATAACATTAGCAGTGGTAAGAGGTTTAGTAAATGGGCCTGTTTTTTTTTCTACTTCTAAGCATGTGTTATCCATTCTTTTTGTATGGCCACATGGATTCAGTTTTGTGCACTAAAAATAGTATAACTGCATCCTTCTGTGCTGGAGAACTGGTTATGTAATATAGATTTTACAGTTTTAATGAAAGCGACAACCCTGCCTTGGAAAGCTTCTCAGGAAATGGATTCTGACATTTTTGTACCTCCTATATATAACAGAGAAACCTTATACATTGACAATATGCAGTATAAATGGTAAATGGAAAGCAACTTACTGTAGAGCCAGCTTATATGCTTCAGTGTATGGGGTGTATTGCATATTATCTGAAAGGTGAATATTAATGAGCAATAATCTGTAGCCAATCTACTATGACTCTTTCAAATGTTTAAGCCTCTTAATGTACAATATATCATATAAGAATGTTATGTTTATTAGTTTACATTTTTAATAACTTATACAGTTTGTCTAAACATTGGCCCTCATTCCGAGTTGTTCGCTCGGTATTTTTCATCGCATCGCAGTGAAAATCCGCTTAGTACGCATGCGCAATGTTCGCACTGCGACTGCGCCAAGTAACTTTACTATGATGAAAGTATTTTTACTCACGGCTTTTTCTTCGCTCCGGCGATCGTAATGTGATTGACAGGAAATGGGTGTTACTGGGCGGAAACACGGCGTTTCAGGGGCGTGTGGCTGAAAACGCTACCGTTTCCGGAAAAAACGCAGGAGTGGCCGGAGAAACGGTGGGAGTGCCTGGGCGAACGCTGGGTGTGTTTGTGACGTCAACCAGGAACGACAAGCACTGAAATGATCGCACAGGCAGAGTAAGTCTGGAGCTACTCAGAAACTGCTAAGTAGTTAGTAATCGCAATATTGCGAATACATCGGTCGCAATTTTAAGAAGCTAAGATTCACTCCCAGTAGGCGGCGGCTTAGCGTGTGTAACTCTGCTACATTCGCCTTGCGAGCGAACAACTCGGAATGAGGGCCATTGTTTCCAATTATTCTACCTTTAAGCATATATTGAATGTGATTTGATTTAATAATTTGTAGCTTCAATATCTTTCTACCACGCCATGGGCAATAACCAACTTTAAGGGGCTGATGTATCAAGCGGTGGAGAGGTGGACCACTTCAGCTTCTACCTATCATTTTATAGAATGTACTGTATTTAATAAATGCCATCTCGAAGCTGATCCATGCACGACCCTCTAACAAGTGTTTTTGTATATTGGAAAATGACAGTGTCACAATAAATCTTTCTGTCCACAGTAGAAAGCTCTCTACATGATAAAGTTTCCTTAAAATGTACAGGAACTATAGCCTAATGAGAGAGGGCCATCTTAATGCATGGTCTCACTGGACAGATGCCCAGATCTCTATCATTCTATGGGGTCTTTAAGCAGGGATGGTGCCCTCACAGCTGCTTTGGGAGGCTTGTAGAGATGCTGCATGGCTGCTCTGATTGTGAATTGCACAGTGAATGGCTTTCAGTATGCTGATTGGTAGATGGCTGAAGCTATCTACCAATCACAGTGCAGCATTCTCTACCTGCCTGCCTGCCTGCAGCCCTCTTAACGGGTGGTATTCAGTATGCCGGCTGTTGGGATCCCGGGGCTCAGTATACCGGTGCCGGAATCCCGACACCCAGCATAACAACAACTATTCTTCCTCTTGGGGGTCCACGACCCCCCTGGAGGGAGAATAAATAGCGTGGCGCACGTAGCGCTCCACCATGCCTGTGGCGATCGCAGCGAGCCCGCAAGGGGCTCATTTGCCCTCTCCCAGCTGTCGGTATGCCAACAGTCGGGATCCCGGCCACCGGCATACTATACTACACCCCTCCTAACCTTTGGGATTCAGTTTCATACTCATGTTCCATGCTCAGTCTAACTCTAAATGCTTTATTAAAGCCTACCTATACTGTATGTTAAAGCCTGACCAGTTTGCCACCTAACTCTGGGTACACATTATGTGATTCTCAGTCCGTCATGGCTATATCTGTCAGCTCAGCCTGAGAATTGTGTAGTGTGTATGCCCGACCAGTGCCCGACAGTTGGCAGAAAACCTGACACTTTATACAATTATAAGTCAGATTAGCTGACAATTGTAAGAAAGGTCAAATAACTGTATAGTGTGTATGCCCAAGTGTTAAATGACTTCAACTGTTCCTGCATTGGTCTTATTTGGAGGTTGGGATTAGATGTCCTGCTTGACAATCTCGTTCCCTGACCTCTTGATCCCATTGAAGACATCTGAAGACATCACACACTGACCTAAAAATTGTTCTGAATGTACGGATGCCCGCCGATCTAATAATCGCTCTTTTATCGGATCTGCAGAATTTATCTGCCAGTGTGTACCCGGTTTTACTTCCTGTTGCTGCCCTCTTGTCTCAGCCACACCCCTTATGAGTAGGGCCCTCACACCTCCTGTCTTGTCCCACCTCGTCCACCTGTGTGTTCTTGTGTCAGGTCTGTTGCATGTTATAGACCCACATACGGGTCTATTCATGAAGCAATGAAAACTGTGGAGAAGTGAGCCAGTGGAGAAGTTGCCCATGGCAACCAAAGTAACATTTATCATTTGCATACTATAAATTAATACAGTGCAGCTGATTGGTTACCATGGGCAACTTCTCCACTGGCTCACTTCTCCACACTTTTCACTGCTTTACGAATAGACCCCTAATTTGTAATACCTTACCTATTATGTTTCTGCTCAACTTCTTGCTGGTCTTGCATCTATGCCTTTTGAGTGTCCTGTACATAAGCCTTTGTATATATACAATGGCAGTGAGTATCAGCAGAATAGCACAAGTCACAGACAAAGAACCCCCATGCCGACGAGTGGCAGGGAGAATTTATTTGAGGCATGACTTTTAGTTGGAATTTCCTTTAACATGGGCAACGAACTGGTGAAAAAGTCCAAATTTAGTTGGTAGAGGATACAGGAGGAAGGAAGCAAAGGTCACAGCCAGCGGCGGAACCCCCTCTTCCTCACGGGCAGTGCCATTCCCGCTCGAAAACTATCACCTGACATCTACTGCTGGTTTGAGCATGGGAGCTTGGCGCTACAACCTCAGAACTGGCATATACCAGGCATTGAGGAGAAGCAGCCTCAGCCTCATGGGTATGGAGAAGCAGTCAGCTGCTGTCAGACTTATTTAAGCTCCCCCCAACTACTGGTGAAATCCTAGCTTCACATAATGGCAGCGCCAGACTTGGTTTTGATAAAGATATGGAAAAAAAACAAATTATCTTCAACAGCTTATTAAAATATACCCCCCCCCCCCCCCCCCCCCCGGCCCCCTTTGTGTAACTTTACGGGAATTTTGGAAACCTAAACATGTAATGTAATAAACTTTCCCCTGCCCCGGAAGTGACCCCGTTTCAGCATGATGACAGCCTCCTTGTTGTTATTTCAGACATATGGCGCATCGGACTGGGAGTTTTTCAGGATAAAGGATCGCTTCTTTCTGGCTGTCGCCAACAGTCACAATTACACTGTAGGGATAAAGATGCAAAAGCCAGAGGAATATGCAATTAACTCCACAATATATGAGCTGAACATCACCGTACAGCAATTTGTCAAGTTCCAGGATGTTCTCACCTACAGGTAATACTCTCTCTGGCTGTACAGGTAATGCTCTCTCTGCTATACCGGTAATGCTCTCTCTGGCTGTACAGGTAACTCTCTGGCTGTACAGGTAACTCTGTCTCTCTCTCTGGCTGTACAGGTAACTCTGTCTCTCCCTGGCTGTACAGGTAATGCTCTCTCTGGCTGTACAGGTAACGCTCTCTCTGGCTGTACAGGCAACTCTCTCTCTGGCTGTACAGGTAATGCTCTCTCTGGCTGTACAGGTAATGCTCTCTCTGGCTGTACAGGTAATGCTCTCTCTGGCTGTACAGGTAACTCTGTCTCTCTCTAGCTGTACAGGTAACTCTGTCTCTCTCTGGCTGTACAGGTAATAGTCTCTCTGGCTGTACAGGTAACTCTGTCTCTCTCTGGCTGTACGGGTAATGCTCTCTCTGGCTGTACGGGTAATGCTCTCTCTGGCTGTACAGGTAACGCTCTCTCTGGCTATACAGGTAACTCTCGCTCTCTGGCTGTACAGGTAATGCTCTCTCTGGCTGTACAGGTAACTCTGTCTCTCTCTCTGGCTGTACAGGTAACTCTGTCTCTCCCTGGCTGTACAGGTAATGCTCTCTCTGGCTGTACAGGTAATGCTCTCTCTGGCTGTACAGGTAACGCTCTCTCTGGCTGTACAAGTAACTCTCTCTCTGGCTGTACAGGTAATGCTCTCTCTGGCTGTACAGGTAACTCTGTCTCTCTCTGGCTGTACAGGTAACTGTCTCTCTCTGGCTGTACAGGTAATATTCTCTCTGGCTGTACGGGTATTGCTCTCTCTGGCTGTACAGGTAAGTCTCTCTCTCTGGATGTACAGGTAATGCTCTCTCTGGCTGTACAGATAACACTCACACTCTCTCTCTCTGGCTGTACAGGTAACGCTCTCTCTGGCTGTACAGGTAACGCTCTCTCTGGCTGTACAGGTAACTCTGTCTCTCTCTGCCTGCACAGGTAATACTCTCTACGGCTGTACAGGTAACTCTGTCTCTCTCTGGCTGTACAGGTAATGCTCTCTCTGGCTGTACAGGTAATGCTCTCTCTGGCTGTACGGGTAATGCTCTCCCTGGCTGTACAGGTAACTCTCTCTCTCTCTGGCTGTACAGGTAATGCTCTCTCTGGCTGTACAGGTAATGCTCTCTCTGGCTGTACAGGTAATGCTCTCTCTGGCTGTACAGGTAACTCTGTCTCTCTCTAGCTATACAGGTAACTCTGTCTCTCTCTGGCTGTACGGGTAATGCTCTCTACGGCTGTACAGGTAACTCTGTCTCTCTCTGGCTGTACAGGTAATGCTTTCTCTGGCTGTACAGGTAATGCTCTCCCTTGCTGTACAGGTAATGCTCTCTCTGGCTGTACAGGTAATGCTCTCCCTTGCTGTACAGGTAATGTTCTCTCTGGCTGTACAGGTAATGTTCTCTCTGGCTGTACAGGTAATGATCTCTCTGGCTGTACGGGAAATGCTCTCCCTGGCTGTACAGGTAACTCTCTCTCTCTCTCTGGCTGTACAGGTAATGCTCTCTCTGGCTGTACAGGTAACTCTGTCTCTCTCTGCCTGTACATGTAACTCTGTCTCTCCCTGGCTGTACAGGTAACTCTCTCTCTCTCTCTCTCTCTCTCTCTCTCTGGCTGCACAGGTAATGCTCTCTCTGGCTGTACAGGTAACACTCACACACTCTCTCTCTCTCTCTCTCTCTCTCTCTCTGGCTGTACAGGTAACGCTCTCTCTCTCTGGCTGTACAGGTAACTCTGTCTCTCTCTGCCTGCACAGGTAACTCTGTCTCTCTCTAGCTGTACAGGTAATGCTCTCTCTGGCTGTACAGGTAACTGTCTCTCTCTGGCTGTACAGGTAACGCTCTCTCTGGCTGTACAGGTAATGCTCTCTCTGGCTGTACAGGTAACTCTGTCTCTCTCTGGCTGTACAGGTAATACTCTCTCTGGCTGTACAGGTAATGCTCTCTCTGGCTATACGGGTAATGCTCTCCCTGGCTGTACAGGTAACTCTCTCTCTCTTTCTCTGGCTGTACAGGTAATGCTCTCTCTGGCTGTACAGGTAATGCTCTCTCTGGCTGTACAGGTAACTCTGTCTCTCTCTGCCTGTACAGGTAACTCTGTCTCTCCCTGGCTGTACAGGTAACTCTGTCTCTCCCTGGCTGTACAGGTAACTCTCTCTCTCTCTCTCTGGCTGTACAGGTAATGCTCTCTCTGGCTGTACAGGTAACACTCACTCTCTCTCTCTGGCTGTACAGGTAACGCTCTCTCCGGCTGTACAGGTAATGCTCTCTCTGGCTGTACAGGTAACTCTGTCTCTCTCTGCCTGCACAGGTAACTCTGTCTCTCTCTAGCTGTACAGGTAATGCTCTCTCTGGCTGTACAGGTAACTGTCTCTCTCTGGCTGTACAGGTAACGCTCTCTCTGGCTGTACAGGTAATGCTCTCTCTGGCTGTACAGGTAACTCTGTCTCTCTCTGGCTGTACAGGTAATACTCTCTCTGGCTGTACAGATAACTCTGTCTCTCTCTGGCTGTACGGGTAATGCTCTCTCTGGCTGTACAGGTAACTCTCTCTCTCTCTCTGGCTGTACAGGTAATGCTCTCTCTGGCTGTACAGGTAACTCTCTCACTCTCTCTGTCTGGCTGTACAGGTAATACTCTCTCTGGCTGTTCAGGTAATGCTCTCTCTGGCTGTTCAGGTAATGCTCTCTCTGGCTGTACAGGTAACTCTGTCTCTCTCTGGCTGTTCAGGTAATACTCTCTCTGGCTGTTCAGGTAATGCTCTCTCTGGCTGTTCAGGTAATGCTCTCTCTGGCTGTACAGGTAACTCTGTCTCTCTCTGGCTGTTCAGGTAATACTCTCTCTGGCTGTACAGGTAACTCTCTCTCTCTCTCTGGCTGTACAGTTAACATGCTCTCTGACTGTATAGGTAACGCTCTCTCTGGCTGTATAGGTAATGCTCTCTCTATGGTTATACAGGTAATGCTCGAGGCTAAATGTAATAGGAAAACGCGTGAAAATCAGAAATGTAATAGGATGCGATTTTGGTCAAATTCACATGTTTTTACGTAAGTGTCAAAATCGCATCCAGATGTTTTCCCATTGAAAACACTGAAAATCGCAAATGTAATAGGATGCGATTTTGACACTTAGACAGAAAACCTTATCAAACATCGCCAGAATAATAGACCAGGTTTACACTGGCGATTTTTGGTTAAGCATGCACAGATCAGTGATATCTGTGCATGCTTCTGCCTTTAAAAGTGTTTAAATAGTAAAAAAAAAATTAAAAAACAAAACCATGCAGGTCCCCCTAAAACATAACCAGCCCCAGGCTCTTTGAGCCGGCTCTTGTTGCAGATATACAGGAAAAAATTTGATTGGGTTTCCCTGTATTTAAACAACCAGTATGCGAATGCCGGGACCCCCTGTGACTCCTGTCACTAGAGGACCCTGCAGCCAATCAGGGAGCGTCACGTCATAGCGCTCTCCTGATTGGCTTGCGGGTCCCGGCCTGAGAGTCAAGTGTAGGCCATAGTGTATAATGGAGGAGCGCACTCTCCATTATACTCTATGGTGGGAATCCTGCAGTCTGCGGTAGACCACAGGGTTAATTGAGGTCACACTTTTGTGGGTGACCTCAATTAACCCTGCAGTCCACAGTTTGCCTGCAGTTGCCCGTACCATACGGGGGGCGGGCCGCAGAATCCGTGTGACATCACACGCAGCAGCTGTGACCCATACAGTGACGAGTAGCTCCCTGCCAGCGTGCAGGAGCTGCGCTGGTAGGGAGCTACTCGTCAAGTACAAAAGCATCGCCGCCGTGCGTTGCTTTGGTACTGTGGGGGGGGGGGGGGCCTGACATGCGGGGAGGACTAACCCTTTGCTGGGCATTCCCCCGCATGTATGAGTAACTGATCGTGGCCGTGCAAAAAAAATTTCCCAGGGCTACAGACTGGAATTCCAGGAGCTCCCACCTCACAGATTCTTCAAATCAGGCTTACCAGTTTCACAAGAGGCAAGTATTACCTTACAGGATACCATTCAAAAACTGGTACAGACTCAGGTCATTGTTCCAGTTCCACCTCATCTGCAGAACAAGAGGTATTATTCCAACTTGTTTGTAGTACCGAAACTGGACGGTTCGGTAAGACTGATTTTGAACCTAAAGTCATTGAACCAGTACTTACGAGTGTTCAAATTCAAGATGGAGTCTCTGAGAGCGGTGATCTAAGGTCTGGAGGCGAGGGAATTCTTAGCCTCTCTGGATATCAAGGATGCGTACCTTAACATTACAATCTGGCCGCCTCATCAGGCTTATCTACGGTTTGCCCTTCAGGACTGTCACTACCAGTTCCAGGCCCTGCCAATTGGTCTCTCCACCACACCGAGAGTGTTCACCAAAGTGATGGCAGAGATGATGTTTCTTCTCCGCAAACAGGGAGTGAACATAATTCCGTACCTGGACGATCTTATGATTAAGGCACCGTCCAGGGAGTGGTTGTTGGACAGCATTGGCTGCTCAACCAAACTACTCCTGGTTCACGGGTGGATTCTGAACTTACCAAAATTTCACCCGGAACCGACGCAGAGGCTTTCTTTTCTGGGAATGATACTGGACTCAGAGTCTTAGAGAGGTCTCCTTCCCTTGGAGAAGGCTATGGTAATCCAGTCGATGGTTCGGGCTGTCCTGAAGCCGACCCGGATCTCAGATCCTCTGTGCATTAGCCTTCTGGGGAAAATGGTGACCTCTTAAGAGGTGCTTCAGTATGGAAGGTTTCATGAGAGGCCCTTCCAGCTGGATCTGTTGGACAAATGGTCCGGATCGCATCTACACATGCACCAGAGGATCTGTCTGTCGCCAAGAGCCACCCTTCTGTGGTGGCTACAAACTTCTCACCTCATCGAGGGTTGTAGGTTCGGGATTCAGAATTGGATTCTGCTAACCACAGACGCAAGCCTCAGAGGTTGGGGAGCAGTCACCCAGGGGGTGCAGTTTCAAGGAAGATGGTCAAGTCAGGAAGTTGGCCTTCCAATAAACATCTTGGAACTCAGGGCAATCTACAATGCCCTTCTGCAGGCCTCATCTCTACTTCGGAATCAGGCCATTCAAGTCCAGTCAGACAACGTTACGGCGGTAACGTACATAAACCGACAGGGTGGAACGAAAAAGCAGAGCAGCAATGTCAGAGATGCTAAGAATTCTCCTCTGGGCGGAAAAACACGCCATGGCATTGTCAGCGGTCTTCATTCCGGGAGTAGACAACTAGGAAGCAAACTTCCACAGCACACATGACCTACACCCGGGGGAGTGGGACCTCCACCCGGAGGTGTTCCGGTGATTGACACATCGGTGGGGATATCCACAAATCGACATGATGGCCTCTCGACTCAACAAGAAGGGATACAGCAGTGTCAGGTGTGGTGAATGTAGAGATTGGTGAGAGACGTTGTTGCAGAGAAGTGAAAAGTTGTTGAAAATTTATATTGTTAGTATTTCTGCGTGTTAGAGGAGGCTTGCTTGGTTTTAGTGTCCTAGAATTTAAAGTAATAGAAGAGATTGTGAAGGTGATCAGGTTGTGATCAGAGAGAGGGAAAGGAGTGTTAATGAGTTGGGAAACTGAGCAGAGCCTGGTAAACACAAGAGCAAGGCAGTGGCCCTCCTGGTGAGTAGAGGAGTCGGACCATTGGGTTAGGCCAAGAGAGGAGGTTAGAGAGAGGAGTTTGGATGCATGAACAGATTGTGGACTGTCAAGAGCTATATTGAAATCGCCCATAATGATGGTGGAGATGTCAGAGGATAAGAAGTGTGGGAGCCAGGCAGAAAAATCTTCTAGAAATTGTTGTTTAGGTTGCCCAGGAGGGCGATAGATAGCTGCAACACACAGAGAGAAGGGGGTGAAAATCCTGATAGAGTGAACTTCAAATGATGTGAATGCGAGTGATGGAACCTGAGGTAGAACAGTGTATGTGAAAAACTGTGACAGTAAGATTCCAACCCCACCACCTTTACTATTATTAGGCCTAGATGTGTGTGTGAAGTGGAAACCACCGTGTGACAGTGCTGCAGGGGAGGCCGTGTCTGATTGTGTGAGCCATGTTTCTGTTATAGCCAGCAGATTAAAGTTGTGAGATATGAAGAGGTCATGGATGGATGTTAATTTGTTGCAAACAGAGCGTGCATTCAATAAGGCACATTTTAGTGACTTGGAGGGGGATGGGAGACACGTGATGTTTATGAGGTTAGATGGATTTCTATGTTGTTTTGAGAAAGCTGAGTGTGAGAGGGAAAGGTGGTTGGGGCCTGGATTTGGTGATATGTCACCAGCTAATAAAAGCAGAAGAGTGAGATAAATATTGGTGGATGTTTGCAAGTGTTTATTCTGGTGGCCAATTGTGATTGTCAAAGTACTTGCAGAGAAGTAAGTATAAAGCTCATGAGTGGTTAGAAGAGGGGAGTGGAGAATAGAAGCTGTAATGTGCACAGAGGGGTGAGTTTCAGGGTGAGTGTAAAATGTGTGAAATTTGGTGAGAATTCCATGAATAGAAATAAGAAACAGTAGTTTGATGAACATGCTGTGGTTGTTTGTGTTTTCTTGGGTTAAAGTGGAGTAGGAGTAAGTTGTAAAAGTAAGTTACCTTTCCTTGATGTTGTTCAATGTTTGTTCCACTGTTTTTTTTAACTGTTCGGATAACACACTTCTTAAATCCACACTTCTTAAAATCCACGCAAGCTACCCCCAGCAAGCTGACCCCTTAACTAAATCTAAAGAAATACTGTCTCTGATTAAGAATAGGCCTACCTCTGAACATTTGGTCACCTGATTGAAATGCTAATTGATCAAAGAACAAATTGCACAGGGTGGGTAATCAGACAAAAACTACTCTAGCTATCCACAATAAATTCAATCCCAGTATCCCCTGCTACGGACTACAAGAAAAGGATTTACCGGTAGGTAATTAAAATCCTATTTTTTTCATTTATAAATAAAAAAATGTTATACTGATAAAATGTTTATTGTGGGAGAGGTACAGCCATTGAGCTCCTGATTGTAGGAGAAGAGGACGGAGGGCAGTAAAAGTGGCCGAGGGTGGATATGGCTATATCTTAGTGTGTGTGTCAGTGACTATGGGGTCATTCCGAGTTGATTGCTCGCTAGCAGTTTTTAGCAGCCGTGCAAAGGCATTGTCGCCGCCCACTGGGGAGTGTATTTTAGCTTTGCGGAAGTGCGAACGACTGTGCAGCAGAGCGCCTACAAAATGGTTTTGTACAAAACAAGAGTAGCCCTGTAGTTACTCTCCATGTGCGTTGATTCTAACGACGGAGGGACGGCTTTTGACATCACACCCCCGCCCAGCGAAAGCCCAGCCACGCCTGCGTTTTCTCTGCAACGCCTGCGTTTTTCTAAGCACTCCCTGAAAACGTTCAGTTGACACCCAGAAACGCCCACTTCATGTCAATCTCCTTGCGTTCGGCTGTGCGATTGGAATCGTCGCTAGAACCAGTGCAAAACCACAATGGACTTCGTACCCGTACGATGCGCGTGCGTATTGTGGAGCATACGCATGCGCAGATTAGCCATTTTTCCACTGATCGCTACGCAGTGAACAACGGCAGCTAGCGATCAACTCGGAATGACCCCCTATATCTCACTACCACTTTGGGAAATAAATATTTCTATTGAGCTTTTCTCCCCAGGAAATCAGAGACATCACACGTTGGTCAATTGTTTTACCCTAATTCCTCTCTATCTGACATAGTCGGCGTTCTCACTTCAGCCTTCTCCCTCTTTCAGCGCTGTGGACTGGGAGTTCTTCACAGTGGGAGACGATTATTATCTGGTCGTAGCAAATTCCTATGACGGCAACTCATTCTCTGTCAACAGTGTTATATACAGGTGAGACTTTTATTTTACTGTACTGAACATAAATGTTATAGATGTAAAAGCATACGCATGATAATTGTCCTTTATTTAATACCAGTAAAGGGTCACCTCAGTCTCTTTCCCCCCGCCCCACTATGTCTGGCATTGGGGCCCACTGGGGTTTTCCCCTGTGGGCTAATCCAACACTGTTGGTCAGCATGATTCTTTCCACAATAGGACTTGACACCTGCATGTATTCATTTTGGATTTGGTGGAAACAAGGTTTCTGGCTGTGCTTTCAATAGGTTGCATTTGGACTTTCCGAGCATACAGTATTTCAATGGGAGAAAAAAAAACATTTCTAGGAATATTAGAATATAGACACTTCCTTATAGTATTATTATTATTATCCTCCTCATTTATTTATACACGTTACGTCTTTGTCTCACAGGTGGCAGGGCTATGAGGGCTTTGTGGCTGTCCATTATTTGCCCACTTACGGTTGTCGAGACTGGGAAGCATTTAAGAGCAACAACGGCTCCTATATCATGTATTCCAGTGCCAAGGAGCCCACGGCAAGGGTATTGAAACTGCGGACTCTCTGAATTTCCGACAAATACACATAAACCATTGGAAAACGCAGCAATCCATGATGAGGTTATTGCATTGACTTGCCTAATGTCTGGGGAGGCATTTGTTTTATAAACCGCACCAATCAAGACCTTGCTTTCATTGTGTAACTTTCACTGGACAAATAAAAAGCTAGATGCTGATTGGTTACTGTGGCTTAGGGGGACATGTACTAAGCAGTGATAAAAGTAGAGAAGTGAGCCAGTGGAGAAGTTGCCCATGGCAACCAATCAGCTGTTCTGTATACTTTTTATAGTATGCATATTCTAATTATTACGACAATGCTGATTGGTTGCCATGGGCAACTTCTCCACTGGCTCACTTCTCTACTTTTATCACTGCTTAGTCTATCTCCCCCTTAGTACAGTACAATCAAACGCTTGCTTTCTTCATCTGCTTTTCTCTGGACCAAAGCAAAATAATTGCTGATTGGTCGCTAGGGCCATCAAACCCTTGTCACTGGATTCAAATGTGTGGCGGGATATAATGGCGTCGGAGATCGCCGGAGGTGCGAGATGCCGGTTGATCTTGGACAGTTTCTTAAAGGGACAATCCTTTACAAGGCACATCCAGGCCTTGTAAGTGATGGCCCCTTTAAAAAAATGTCAGAGATCGTCCAGCATCCCGCGCCTACGGCGATCTCATTCGCCATTACATCCGCCGTTAGTCTGATGAAAATTAAAAGCTATGTTTGTAATTAGATTGTTTTTATTTAAGAATAATTTGGATATTACTGATGTGATATTCTACTGTACTTTATAAAGTCAGCGCGTTGATGGTGTCTGCGTCTTTCTACCAACTCAAATCTTTATTCTTGGCACTAGAGACTTTCAAATGATGCGGCTATGAGCCATACATTCATTATTGTAGATAGGGGTAATGCTGAGTCTCCATCTCACTGGTTTGCTGCAACCATATTGGCGGTAAAAGTACTGGCAGAATAATTTGCTGTGTATACGCTTGTTAATTTATAGCTGATTGTGTTATGTGGTGAATCATTCCTGCAACTAAAAATGAACAAAGTTTTCTAATCTGTTCCATAAAATGTTTTTCTTGTTTCCGCCTTTAGCAGAAAAATTTCTCACATTTGCTTGTAGAATTTTGGGGTTTATGGGCCTAATTCAGACCTGATCGCATCAGCACAATTGTTTTGTAATGGGCAAAACCATGGGGGGTAATTCCAAGTTGATCGCAGCAGGAATTTTGATAGCAATTGGGCAAAACCATGTGCACTGCAGGGGAGGCAGATATAACATGTGCAGAGAGAGTTAGATTTGGGTGGGTTATTTTATTTCTGTGCAGGGTAAATACTGGCTGCTTTATTTTTACACTGCAAATTAGATTGCAGATTGAACACACCCCACCCAAATCTAACTCTCTCTGCACATGTTAAATCTGCCTCCCCTGCAGTGCAAATGGTTTTACCCAGTTGTGAACTAAATTCACAGATATAACATGTGCAGAGAGAGTTAGATTTGGGCCTTTTATTTTGTTTCTGTGCAGGGTAAATACTGGCTGCTTTAGTTTTAAGCCCCGTACACACTGTAGAGATGTGTGCTGAGCCATCTAGCACAGACCGCTCACCATCTCGCCCCGCGCGATGTGTGCTTAGCGAGAGGGGGGACGCTCATTTCACCCAGTGGTGCCAAATGCATGCCAAATCTAGAGCCGGTAATAGCGACGCGCAGGACCGCGCATCGCTGTCGCGGGCACCCTACACACGGAGAGATCCGTGCTTAATTTCTAAGCAATATAGGGGGTCATTCCGAGTTGATCGCTAGCTGCCGTTGTTCGCTGGGTAGCGATCAATGAAAAAAACGGCTAATCTGCACATGCGTATGCACCGCAATGTACACGCGCGTCGTACGGGTACAAAGAGCATCGTGGTTTTGCACAGGTTCTAGCGACGCATTCAGTCGCACAGCCGATCGCAAGGAGATTGACAGAAAGAGGGTGTTTCTGGGTGTCAACTGACCGTTTTCTGGGAGTGTTTGGAAAAACGCAGGCGTGGCCGGGCGTTTGCTGGGCGGGTATCTGACGTCATTACCGTGTCACTCGTCGCAGCAATCATCGCACAGGATAAGTAACTACAGGGCTGGTCTTGTTTTGCACAAAATGTGTTTGCAGGCGCTCTGCTGCACAGGCGTTCGCACTCCTGCAAAGCGAAAATACACTCCCCCGTGGGCGGCGACTATGCGTTTGCACGGCTGCTAAAAACTACGAGCGATCAACTCGGAATGACCCCCATAGTCAGATTGCTTAGAATTTAAGCACGGATCTCTCCGTGTGTACCCACCTTAACCCTGCAATTTAGACTTCAGTTGGAACACACCACACCCAAATATAACTCTCTCTGCACATGTTACATTTGCCCCACCTACACTGCAACATGGTTTTGTCCATTAGAGAGCAATTTTGCTGCTGCAATCAGGTCTGAATTAGGCCCTATGTACTAAGCCTTGGAGAAAGATAAAGTAACAGCCAATCAGCCCTTAACTGCCATGTTACAGGCTGTGTTTGAAAAATGACAGTTAGGAGCTGATTGGCTGTCACTTTATTTCCGTCCTCTTTCTCTCTCTCTATGGCTTACTACATAGAGAGTCCTGTCTCAGCCATAACACACAATAGAATGAATTGACTGCCCTTGCCATAGCTCTATTCCTTAAGCAAAATATAAATGTACAAATACAATGGTGCCTGGCCTGTTCCTCTGCAAAACTTGATCTGGGCAAAAGTTTCACATCTCCTCCAGTATAAATTCACATCTCCTCCAGTATAAATACAGCCAACTCTACAGCCAGATTATAGCTGCATATTTCTTTCTCATACTAGGATATTTATATTGTGTAAATCAATCTGCATATTTTGAAAATTGAAGTGTACTGGTTTTTATAATATATCAATATATTTATTATCCGTCCCTGATGGAATACAGCAGAGATTGCTAAATAGATTTTTATATGTATTTAACAATAAAATTGTGTAAATGAGATGACTTGTATTGTTTTACTCTCTTGTGAATATGACAGTTTCACAGTACAGTCACTATAAAAGTGCTGACAGCTGATACTGCAGCTGAAGGTGCTTCTACCAGGTAGGAAAACAAAGCCCTGATAACCTATTGTACAGTATGTATAAGAAATTGCCTGCTTTGTGTTTAGAATTTATTTAGAAAACAAGAGGGGTTTTTTGTGTGTTGTTTAAATTGTAAATTTTCGGGGGGTCGCAAAAAATGTGACTTATGGACCTACCACGGCATGTATTAAAACCTCTGTGCAGTTCCGAGTCGTGTACAGGCAAAGGAAGCCTGTTTCTGTAGTACCTCTGGCCAGTGCCGTAACTAGGTGTGTGCACTGTGGCCCTCATTCCGAGTTGATCGCTCGCAAGGCGATTTTAGCAGAGTTACACACGCTAAGCCGCCGCCTACTGGGAGTGAATCTTAGCTTCTTAAAATTGCGAACGATGTAATCGCAATATTGCGATTACAAACTTCTTAGCAGTTTCAGAGTAGCTTCAGACTTACTCGGCATCTGCGATCAGTTCAGTGCTTGTCGTTCCTGGTTTGACGTCACAAACACACCCAGCGTTCGCCCAGACACTCCCCCGTTTCTCCGGCCACTCCTGCGTTTTTTCCGGAAACGGTAGCGTTTTTATCCACACGCCCATAAAACGCCGTGTTTCCGCCCAGTAACACCCATTTCCTGTCAATCACACTACGATCGCCGGAGCGAAGAAAAAGCCGTGAGTAAAAATACTATCTTTATTGTTAAATTACTTGGCGCAGTCGCAGTGCGAATATTGCGCATGCGTACTAAGCGGAATTTCACTGCGATGCGATGAAAATTACCGAGCGAACGACTCGGAATGAGGGCCAGTGTGCCTTGCCATGCCCTGTAGTGTGCAAGTGACTGAGCGGGTTCCGTGCGTAACCCCCCCCCCCCCACACACACACACGCGTGTCCCAGCTGCTCCTCTGGTGGTCTAGTGTTTTACGCGGTAGTAGCCGCGTCTGCTATCTGACCGTGACTGTCGGCTGCAGCCACGGTCACACACGGCACGGGGAGCCACGGGCCGGAGATACAGCGTGCACAGCGCTGTAACTCCAGTAAGTTCCAGCGCTGTAACGCTGTAAAGTGGAGGCAATGTGACAGCGCTGCTCGGCCATCGCTGCAACAGAAGAGAGGACCTGGTTCTGAGATGAGCTCGGAGACGGAGTTTGGGGTGGAGGGAGAGGCGGCGGTGGCTGCTGCTGCTGTTGCTGCTCCAGCACTCTGAACAGCCTGGATCTTCCTGTGGTACCGCTCATCATGTCACATATGGTAACAGGTAAGTATAATTCTCTCTCTCTTTCTCAAAGGGGGACGCTGTCTGCCGTAATGTGTAAAAAGGGCATGCTGTCTGACGTAATGTGTAAAAAGGGGGACGCTGTCTGCCGTAATGTGTAAAAAGGGGGACGCTGTCTGACGTAATGTGTAAAAAGGGGGACGCTGTCTGACGTAATGTGTAAAAAGGGGGACGCTGTCTGCCGTAATGTGTAAAAAGGGGGACGCTGTCTGACGTAATGTGTAAAAAGGGGGACGCTGTCTGCCGTAATGTGTAAAAAGGGGACGCTGTCTGCCGTAATGTGTAAAAAGGGTGACGCTGTCTTCCGTAATGTGTAAAAAGGGGGATGCTGTCTGCTGTAATGTGTAAAAAGGGGAATGCTGTCTGCCGTAATGTGTAAAAAGGGGGATGCTGTCTGCCGTAATGTGTAAAAAGGGGGACGCTGTCTGCCGTAATGTGTAAAAAGGGGGACGCTGTCTGCCGTAATGTGTAAAAAGGGGGATGCTGTCTGCCGTAATGTGTAAAAAGGGGGACGCTGTCTGCCGTAATGTGTAAAAAGGGGGACGCTGTCTGCCGTAATGTGTAAAAAGGGGATGCTGTCTGACGTAATGTGTAAAAAGGGGACGCTGTCTGCCGTAATGTGTAAAAAGGGGACGCTGTCTGCCGTAATGTGTAAAAAGGGGGACGCTGTCTGCCGTAATGTGTAAAAAGGGTGACGCTGTCTTCCGTAATGTGTAAAAAGGGGAATGCTGTCTGCTGTAATGTGTAAAAAGGGGAATGCTGTCTGCCGTAATGTGTAAAAAGGGGGATGCTGTCTGCCGCAATGTGTAATAAGGGGACGCTGTCTGACGTAATGTGTAAAAAGGGGGACGCTGTCTGCCGTAATGTGTAAAAAGGGGGACGCTGTCTGACGTAATGTGTAAAAAGGGGGACGCTGTCTGCCGTAATGTGTAAAAAGGGGACGCTGTCTGCCGTAATGTGTAAAAAGGGTGACGCTGTCTTCCGTAATGTGTAAAAAGGGGGATGCTGTCTGCTGTAATGTGTAAAAAGGGGAATGCTGTCTGCCGTAATGTGTAAAAAGGGGGATGCTGTCTGCCGTAATGTGTAAAAAGGGGGACGCTGTCTGCCGTAATGTGTAAAAAGGGGGACGCTGTCTGCCGTAATGTGTAAAAAGGGGGATGCTGTCTGCCGTAATGTGTAAAAAGGGGGACGCTGTCTGCCGTAATGTGTAAAAAGGGGGACGCTGTCTGCCGTAATGTGTAAAAAGGGGATGCTGTCTGACGTAATGTGTAAAAAGGGGACGCTGTCTGCCGTAATGTGTAAAAAGGGGACGCTGTCTGCCGTAATGTGTAAAAAGGGGGACGCTGTCTGCCGTAATGTGTAAAAAGGGTGACGCTGTCTTCCGTAATGTGTAAAAAGGGGAATGCTGTCTGCTGTAATGTGTAAAAAGGGGAATGCTGTCTGCCGTAATGTGTAAAAAGGGGGATGCTGTCTGCCGTAATGTGTAAAAAGGGGGACGCTGTCTGCCGTAATGTGTAAAAAGGGGGACGCTGTCTGCCGTAATGTGTAAAAAGGGGGATGCTGTCTGCCGTAATGTGTAAAAAGGGGGACGCTGTCTGCCGTAATGTGTAAAAAGGGGGACGCTGACTGCCGTAATGTGTAAAAAGGGGGACGCTGTCTGCCATAATGTGTAAAAAGGGGGACGCTGTCTGCCGTAATGTGTAAAAAGGGGGACGCTGTCTGCCGTAATGTGTAAAAAGGGGGACGCTGTCTGCCGTAATGTGTACAAAAGGGGACGCTGTCTGCCGTAATGTGTAAAAAGGGGACGCTGTCTGCCGTAATGTGTAAAAAAGGGGACGCTGTCTGCCGTAATGTGTAAAAAGGGGACGCTGTCTGCCGTAATGTGTAAAAAGGGGACGCTGTCTGCCGTAATGTGTAAAAAGGGGGGCGCTGTCTGCCGTAATGTGTAAAAAGCGTATAGCGCACACTGCCACTGTCTTGCATGGGGGCGGGGGGCGCCAACGCCGTTTCTTGCACACAGCGCTAAAATGCCTAGTTACGGCACTGCCTCTGGCACAGGGGCTTACCATTTGCAGGCATATGGACCCCCGAATAAGCTGTATGGAGTCTTGTATTAGCATACAGTAGTAAATCAGGCTTATGCAGCTGCTTGAAACTACAGCCACATTGCGTGCGACTGAGAATAAGCCACACTGTGTCAAGAGAGTGCTGGAGGAGGTCTTCCTGACCTTGCTTTACTGCAGTGTTTGGTGATAATGATCTGTATGGGGGTGGTTTTCATTTAAAGGAGATAGGGGGAAATGTATCAAGTCTCCTGAAGAGTGGAGAAGTGCGGTGACACAAGTATTTACTGCGTGAGTAGGACCAAGCATACATACCTCTACCGTGGTGTTCAGTGATTACTACCAGTGGTGGCTTTTACCTGCAAATCCCCAATAAAACCCACCACCCTCAGGGACTGCCTAGCAGTGGCAGTGACTTCCCATAAGAAGCACAGACGGTGAAATAATTAGCATTACTGCCTCACAGCACTGAGGTCATGGGTTTGATTCCCACCATGGCCCTAACTGTGTGGAGTTTGTATATTCTCCCTGTGCTTGCATGGGTTTCCTCCGGGTACTCCGGTTTCCTTCCACAATTCAAAAATATACTGGTAGGTTAATTGGCTCCCAACAACAAAAATTAACCCTAGTGTGAATGTGTGTGCGTGTACATGTGATAGGGAGTATGCAGTAGATTGTAAACTCACGATGTGAATGGTCAAATATTCTCTCTGTAAAGCAGTGACGTGCGGTGAGGGCGGTGACTGGGGAGGCACTGGCTGATTGCTGCGGCAACCCCCACCCCCCCTTCCGCATTAAAAACAAAACAAAAAACATAGTTTTCCCCATAGCTAAGCAAAACCAGCCAGAGGGGGATAATATCATAGCAGGGGAGACACTCAGTATGGGGTCCCCCTGCCATAGTATTAAACCCCCCCCCTTCCCCCCAATCAGTCAGCCCAGGGTTGGAACTCCTCAGAAAATTTAAATGGGGTCCCCCCTCCTGAGCAACAACCCCCTGTTGGCGGTGGGTGCAGGATTCATGATATGCTAATATTGTTCTTTACAGTCGGCCTACAGGTCCCAGCAAGCCTGCCCCAGCATGCCGGCACTTGGAGAACCACAAGTGCCAACATGCCCGGACATTAAGGTCCCACTGGCACCCGTAGTCCGCCTGTAAAGAAAATATAAAAAAAAAAAACCAGAACATCTAATGTTTAAATAGTTTATTAAGCAGCACCTTCACTTGGGAATGGCGGACTTTCAGCTCTTTTTCATGGTCGCCGCCTCCCCAGGGCTTCCGGCATCTTCACCTGTGGAGCAGCGTCCTTTAAGCTCTTTTTCATGGCCGCCGCCTCCCCTTCTGTCTTCGGGAGCTCTTGCCTGCTCCCTCTCCGCCGCCAGACTGACCGCCGCTACCTCACCGATGTCTTATATAAGCCAGTTGAGGGGGCGGGGCGATGACCCGGCGAGCCATGATTGGCTTGTGGCAGCCATCTTGAATTTCAAAAATTATGCTGAAGCGCCATTTTTGAAAAGGGAAGCCGCCTCTCCGCTGCCGAACTCTGCAGAATGGCTGGCAGGGACTGGATCCTCTCAGGTCCAGGTCTGCCGCCAGCCACCCTTCTCCGCCAGGTCCCGCCGCCGCATTTGTGCCCGCTGGGCAGTGGATTCAGTGGATCCACTGGTCCAATCGTATCTGCGGGACTGACAGGGACGTGCATTCATGTGGACTAAATGCATGCCCCTGTCATTGAGGCACCTGTACTGGTACCGCTTCCCTATGTTTTTTCAATGGGCTTTTACAGCCCATGGCTTGGCCCCGCCCCCTGCCTGCCCCCCGCTTCCCAGATTTTTGTGTTAGCAGCGGGAGGCACCTCTCCCACTGCCTTCCACCCCAATATGCAGGTATATTTACAGGGGAAATGATTAGAATGATAAAAGAAGATATTTAACACAGAATCTTTGTTATAAATATCTTCTTTGTATTATTTAAATCATTATGACAGGGGAGTCCCCTGACTGCACGTCCCTGCTATAAAGTGCTGCGGAATATGTGTACACTAACTATATAAATAACTGGTAATAAATAAATAATAAGCATTTCCTGCTAATCATAGCCAGACAGGCATTCACAGGGGAGGTGTTTTCTTCCCCTGGGACTGCCAGTCCACCTTCGATAGCAGAGAAAGCACTTCCCATGGGTAGCCACTCCCCTGCTGTAAAGTCAGCCCTGCCTGCTTCTATGGGCTGCAGCTGATGCAGTCCCTAGAAGCCAGCCTGTTTAGCAGCACCAAAGTTAAGCCCCGCCCCCTGACCTAAGCCCCACTCCCCACTGCTGGCTGACCTAAGCCCCGCCTCCCAGTGACGTCAGCTATCAATCACTGGGAGAGCAGGGTGGAGAGGAATGCAGACCCCTCTGGCTAGACAGGTAACAAGTCACCGCTGATTACTACACAGAGAGTGTTTTTTTTTGTTTTTTTTTATCTCTCTTGTTAATTTGCTATAAGCTAACAGAAGTAAATATCATGAAAGTAAAAATGTAAATACATGGAAGCACAATGTTTATAATCAGCGGTGAAATACCAATCTGCAATACACAAGTTCTTCTGTATCTTCACTAACAACAGCCTAAGCACAGACACCGACCTTCACTATTCACATGGGCAGCCCAGTACAGCAGCGACACAAGATTCTTAAAAGCGGTCCCCAGGAGACCCATTAAGGAAAAACTGGAAAAATGTGTAAAAGTTGCTGCAAGGCCAAAAAAATATTGTAACCACACTTTCTGTGTAGGTGCCTGCCATTCTCCAACATTAAATATATACTGACAGACAAACAGGTCCATATGCACTACTCCCGTCAGGTGTTTATTATAGTAATCACCCACTTACGGCCCTTATTTCCCAGCTGTGCCCTCTCCTAAGAGCTTCGCAGTAATTACAGGAGTCGGCACTTACCAATACTAATAGTGCGCGCCGTGCACCTGTAAACATTAAATGGCCATTCCGTAATACTGTGTCTCTGCTGCCCTTATATATGTGTCTGCAGGTAATAATTATTGTAGTTTTTGCTCTAGACATCTTGCTGTGTGAAGGTCTGCCTAAGACCATCATCGCTTTGCTTGCAGAGACAAAGTATGCTAGCTTAACCCTTTGATAACCTATAATATGACCAAAAAAAAGAGAAATTTTTGTTCTAATGCTCTATTCCACAGGTTCTCAAACTTTGTCCTCAGGACCCCATTCAGGATTTTTAAAATGTGACAGTTGGTGATGCACAGTGCAGCTGCCGGGTGACCTGGAAAACGTGAACTTGTGGGGTCCTAAGGACCGAGTTTGAGAACCACTACTCTATTCTATTTAGGTCTGCTGCTATAATTTTGCAAACCTAGGTGGTTGCTTGGACGGCCAATGGATAGGGGCATTAATGTCACCCCACCAAGCCCCCAAAACCCACCCACAAACACATAGTTCCCCTCTCCATGAAGGAGAGGGAGCCATCATCATCTTACATGTGACGCTATTGGCCACTGCTAGCGAGGTGATCTGATCTAGCAATATTGACACTGAAATGACTGATTTATCTGTTCTCTGGAACTTTTAACTGGAAATACTATTAAATGTAACAGGCCACCTTTCAGATTAACAGCGGGATGTACTAAAGCAAAAATGCGGTAAAACCCCCGAAAACGGGGGTTTTACCGCATTTTCATATTTACTAAGACCCTACCGCAGCGTTTTCGGCGTCCAGGGTTTCGCCATCTCTGGATGGCGAAACCCTATAGAAGCCTATGGGCTTCTTTTCGCCGACCGCCGCAACCCGCCGACACCGTCGACCCCCGCCGCAGACGCCGACCCCCCTTCCCCCTGGCTTACCTTCCTCCAGGCTGCCCTGGACCCGGAAGGTAGTGTCCTCCTCCCCGTAGCAACGCAGCCGGACGTCCTTCCGGCTGCAGGGGGGAGGAGGAGGTGCCGGGGGCAGCCTGCTGCTGCTTCCCGGCATCTAGCCAGTGTGGGGACCCCGGGGAGGTGACGGAGACTCCCCGCAGACCACCTAACAGGTATCGCGGGGGGCCTCCGTCACCGCATCGCGATGTTGATCGCATATGTTAGTACATATGCGATCAACATCGCTGCGGTAACCGGCGAGGGGCGGCGATGTATGTTAATACATCCCGCCCTAAGAAGTGTATTCAATACCTGTCGGATCCTTTCTGATGGAACGGATCCGACAGGTCACTATTCAATGAGCTTGCCAAATCCGACTGTCGGATTTGGCCACTTCCGACAGCTGCTCCTCAGCCCTCCACCCCACTCCGTCCACACAGCCGCTCCCCGCTCCTCAGCCGTCCACGCTGCTCCGTCCCGACAGCCACTCCCTGCTCCTCAGCCATCTACGCCGCTCCATCCCCGCTCGTCTCCACACATGGTCCCGTCCCCGCTGACCTGTCCCCCGTCTTATCTCCCCGGTTCCGACATTGTCAATCAGAATCAAAAAGTCGGATTGACATTGTCGGAAGCGGGACTAAAACCTGTTGGATTTGGCCGCGGAACATGTGGATCAGCGGCTAATCCGACAGTCCACGTGGTTTCCGACAAGTCGGTAATTCCCAACTTGTCGGAAAAAATGGCCCGGCATTGAATAGGAAAACCCCTTCTGACTTAAATCTGTCGGAAGCTGCCGTCTTTCCAACAAGACGGCAGCTTCCGACACTTATTGAATATACCCCTTAGCGTCTATTGGCCCTCATTCCGAGTTGTTCGCTCGGTATTTTTCATCGCATCGCAGTGAAAATCCGCTTAGTACGCATGCGCAATGTTCGCACTGCGACTGCGCCAAGTAACTTTACTATGAAGATAGTATTTTTACTCACGGCTTTTTCTTCGCTCCGGCGATCGTAATGTGATTGACAGGAAATGGGTGTTACTGGGCGGAAACACGGCGTTTCAGGGGCGTGTGGCTGAAAACGCTACCGTTTCCGGAAAAAACGCAGGAGTGGCCGGGGAAATGGTGGGAGTGCCTGGGCGAACGCTGGGTGTGTTTGTGACGTCAACCAGGAACGACAAGCACTGAACTGATCGCACAGGCAGAGTAAGTCTGGAGCTACTCTGAAACTGCTAAGTAGTTAGTAATCGCAATATTGCGAATACATCGGTCGCAATTTTAAGAAGCTAAGATTCACTCCCAGTAGGCGGCGGCTTAGCGTGTGTAACTCTGCTAAATTCGCCTTGCGACCGATCAACTCGGAATGAGGGCCATTGTTTTTAACTGTGATCAGCGAACTTGAACGTCGAAGTTGATCTTACTACCCCATATTGGGCGATGGCAGTGCATTCCCTGCACCAACTGGACAAAAATAAAAGCATAATCAAATAGCAAAGACGTTCGAGGCCCAACTGAATTTTTTTAACAACTTTTCATATAATCTGAGCAACTATTAACTAGGGTATAATCAGGGGTGTAGCCAGAACTTTGTGGGCCCCATAGCAACATTTTGAAGGGTCCCCCGTCACAATGCTTCTAGAGAGACACTTCTCTGCAGCAGTTGTTAGTTTTATGCCCTATAATAGTGCCCTAGTTCATTTTCTGAACCATAGTAGAGCCTTATTTAATGTTATGCCCCATAGTAGTGCCGTAGTTTATTTTATGAATCGTAATAGTGCTTAAGTTCACACTATGTCACATTTCAGAGCTGCCAGTACACATTATGCCGCACAGTACCCCCAATTCACATTATGATATATAGTGCTCCTCGTTCATATTGTGCCTCATTACAGTGCCCCGGTTCATATTATATAATATTATAATGCCCTCCAGTTCATTTTATACCACACTACAATGAGCAGGTCCAGGGGCATACCTAGATATATTGCAGGCCCTAAAGTTTGAAAGGACCCCTACGTACCACCCAATGGCAAAAAATTTATATAACACATGTAACTGTGACAGGGAAGGTGGCCCCTCTCAGTTCTGGGCCCCATAGCAGCTGCACTCCCTGCACCTACGGTAGCTACGCCCTTGGGTATAGTATACAAATTAATGACCTTCAGAATCATTATTGCTTCCTTTGGACACACACAGCAGCAACTTGCACAAATTGACTAAACTGGTGCATTTATGGGTTATGTACTACAGTAAGTTTATTCCATGGAGGGTGCTGGCATGCAGTCTCTGTACTGGTGCATGTGCCAAGTAACTGTTACCATTTTCCCGGTAACTTCTCAATGTCTAATAGTGCAGGCACCTACAGTCATATAAAACATACAGTACGTAGGTGACAAATTACGCTAAGGACATATACTGGAAGATCCTTACTCCCTTGTATATCTGTGCTTCCGATGTCTTTTTTGGACAGCTTTTCAAGAATACATGTGATCAGGTATATCCACCACAAATTTCGCAAGGGTGTATGTAGAGAACAATAAAGTAAAAGGGGATTTTATTTAGGGGATATGGCAGTCCCAACTGTGGTGATCTGACAAAATATAATACAGATTACCGCATGAGGTGGAAATATATGTGGTGGATATTAGAAATAGGGACTGCTATATCCCTTAATGATCCACACCACAGTTGGGACTGCCATATCCCCTAAATAAAATCCCCTTTTACTTTATTGTTCTCTACATACACCCTTGCGAAATTTGTGGTGGATATACCTTATACCCTATAATCAAATCTCTTCTATTCGTCTCTATATATACCCGTGTGAATTCAGTGTCCATATATTAACATAGACAGTGAGTGCAAATTAATACCTACCTTCCTGGAGAATAATCTGGGGATAGAGATATGCATCCTGCAGCTGATTCCGGCCAAGCATTACAATATTGAGACGTAGGTATATCAATTGACTATACACAAAATAATATTTATTTAATTACTGGTAGCCAATATATATCTACATAATCGGGTGATATTTGTAGTCCCTGAATTGGGAATTATCCCCAGGAAAAATCTATTATCTTCTTGCTGACTAAACATTATAGATAGTCGTTTAACAATATTTAAGTAACAGCCATCATATTGCAAGAATTATATTGCCAATGGATCAGATAATGGCAATATTTAAAGAGATATAGTATTCCAAGAATATTACGCGTATCAAACACACGCGGACACGCCTTTTAAATTCTTTTTTCAACAATTTCCTATCTTATAGGTTTCACATATATGTTAGTTTGTCTGATTTTAACTCTTATGTTTCACTGTTGTCTGGGTAATAATTGATAATTTAATGTATATCTAATAAAGGTTAAGTTTTAAGATAAAGTAAACTTTTTTCCAGTGCGTCAACCATACAGTTTCCCTCTTACTTTTCCTCTCAACCTGATCGCCAGGCCTATTAGGACGCTGCAGTGGCTATTTTATGAAGTGGCTAGTTATAAAGTGGCAGCACAAAACAGCAGTGTTATACCTGTGTTTCATTAGTTACATCTTCAACTGATATTCAAAATTGACTCCTGTCTCTCCTTCTTGTCAACAGGTAATTATTTGCAGAACATTGCTACTCTCTTAGTAAAAATCTTGCTGGTAATTATTTGCAGAACATTGCTACTCTCTTAGTAAAAATCTTGCTGGTAATTATTTGCAGAACATTGCTACTCTCTTAGTAAAAATCTTGCTGGTAATTATTTGCAGAACATTGCTACTCTCTTAGTAAAAATCTTGCTGGTAATTATTTGCAGAACATTGCTACTCTCTTAGTAAAAATCTTGCTGGTAATTATTTGCAGAACATTGCTACTCTCTTAGTAAAAATCTTGCTGGTAATTATTTGCAGAACATTGCTACTCTCTTAGTAAAAATCTTGCTGGTAATTATTTGCAGAACATTGCTACTCTCTTAGTAAAAATCTTGCTGGTAATTATTTGCAGAACATTGCTACTCTCTTAGTAAAAATCTTGCTGGTAATTATTTGCAGAACATTGCTACTCTCTTAGTAAAAATCTTGCTGGTAATTATTTGCAGAACATTGCTACTCTCTTAGTAAAAATCTTGCTGGTAATTATTTGCAGAACATTGCTACTCTCTTAGTAAAAATCTTGCTGGTAATTATTTGCAGAACATTGCTACTCTCTTAGTAAAAATCTTGCTGGTAATTATTTGCAGAACATTGCTACTCTCTTAGTAAAAATCTTGCTGGTAATTATTTGCAGAACATTGCTACTCTCTTAGTAAAAATCTTGCTGGTAATTATTTGCAGAACATTGCTACTCTCTTAGTAAAAATCTTGCTGGTAATTATTTGCAGAACATTGCTACTCTCTTAGTAAAAATCTTGCTGGTAATTATTTGCAGAACATTGCTACTCTCTTAGTAAAAATCTTGCTGGTAATTATTTGCAGAACATTGCTACTCTCTTAGTAAAAATCTTGCTGGTAATTATTTGCAGAACATTGCTACTCTCTTAGTAAAAATCTTGCTGGTAATTATTTGCAGAACATTGCTACTCTCTTAGTAAAAATCTTGCTGGTAATTATTTGCAGAACATTGCTACTCTCTTAGTAAAAATCTTGCTGGTAATTATTTGCAGAACATTGCTACTCTCTTAGTAAAAATCTTGCTGGTAATTATTTGCAGAACATTGCACATTACATTGTATGTTTATAAAATTGTTTTAAGTGGTCTAATATCTGTAGTGTGCAAAAACTTATAGTTATTGACTGTGGTTTTCAAACCTCACATTTGTTAGCTGATTAACACCTATTGGTGGGAGGGTTGTTGTGTGGGGGAGGGGGTTGTAATCAGGACATATGTTTGTAGACCTATTTAGTCAGTAAAGCATAGGACGCCAGGCCTATTAGGACGCTGCAGTGGCTATTTTATGAAGTGGCTAGTTATAAAGTGGCAGCACAAAACAGCAGTGTTATACCTGTGTTAAACCGAAGGAAAACAGAAGGCAAACAAACTAACAAGATAACAGAAGGACTGCATCACAACCACAAAACGCTGGCACTTTATGTGGCCTCTCCTCGCATCAAACATGAGAACACCAAGACCAGGCTTAGCACCTCTCTGGCTGAGAACATCAAGCCTGCCCCCGGGCCTAACCCCCAAGATGAACAGGGAACTGTGGGGCACAGGACCAGGTTCAGCAGGGACATCCCCATTGCTTCTGAGTATTGAGTATGCCCCCCACATTCTCCTACCCACCCGTACTAAGATCTGACCAAAATGTTAGCCCAATCCTACTCTGCCACTAGTTAGCTGCTATTTTTTTTTTTCCCTCCATTGCTCGATTCCACCCCACCATGTGTTTTTCCTGTAATGTTTACCTCCACTGATTGCACACCTTTCCATTGTGCCCTACATGCAGGGTACATCATACTACTACATAAGCATCAGTTTTCCCATATATGACCTTGGCCCTTGTATGGCTCACCTCCCACAGTGTAACCTCCAAAGTGCGCCCAACATGGCTGCCCCAAATGGTACACTTGTGGATGGGATGAAAAATACATAGGCCTGATGGTTTTGATGGAACCCTACTCTGAACTGTAGGACTCTGAAATCACCCCCATTTTGTGTCATCACTTCTAGGGGTGGACTATCCCACCCTGGGTAATCCTACGCCGAGCGCCTAAGATGGCTGCTGCACCTGGTACCTTGTGAGGGTGGAATACACAACCCTTGGAAGTTATTACCCAAAATGCCTGCACCAATCCTGCGTTATGCTTTCTGTGGGCTTAAGGTTTTCTTTTATGTCTGTTGCTTGTCAATTGTTGTATTACTCAAATCCTCTGTATCATGTGCATTGTTATTGATGTCTGTAAAGCGCCTTGAGTCCTGTTGGAGAAAGAGCGCTATATAAATAAAATTATTATTATTATTATTATTATTATACACTGTAATTGACAGCACCCCCTTACCATATTAAGCATTGCCTGATATAAAGGGAAAAGGGGTTTGACAAGTGATGATGTGATGATGGTTCACATATATTCACAATATCGTTAATATATATCGAGTGTGCAGATACCCAACTCCTGCAAGAATACATGTGCAAAGAAAGGAATAACAAACAATAGTGTAATACTATAAAATTGATTAAAACAGTCCAGTACAAGTGCAACATCCAATATGATTTTCAATAAGTGTGTAGGGTTTATGCACCACCTTATAGGAACAGAGTTACCAGGGTAGCCCCCCACACATTAAACTCACAGCTTCACGCTGGTATATGGTCACTTCTGGGTTTCTTTTAATTCCCAAATTAATATCACCACCAGGAATAATACTACGACGGGGTTGCCCCTCTACAATTGACTCCCTGCGTTCTACTTGTATCCTATGCATGTAATAAAAACTCCAAGGTCCATTCCTTAAGGCTCCAGAAATTGTTTTTTATTGACACAATCAGCCAACGGTGGTAAGTTGACAAACAGTTTATTCCACCAAAAGGAATCACTTTCACAAAATCAAACATAAAAGTAAAAATGTTTAAAAAAAAAATTTCAATTAAAATTGGTGGGTCTCATACCAAGATGGAGGAAGTCCTTTCCCAGGTGTTATGGATCCAATATAGAGAAAGTTTCTTTCCACCGCTCAGGGTAAGTCCACCAAAAATGACCAGGAATCCCGACCAACGCGTTTTGATCCCTTCTGGGATCTTTTTCAAGGACACCTTGTAAAAAGATCCCATAAGGGATCGAAACGCGTTGCTGAAAAGCTGTCCAAAAAAGACATCAGAGGCACAGATACAGTATACAGGGGAGTAAGGATTTTTCAGTATTTATCCTTACCGCTGTCTGTCACTTATGTACTGTATGTTTTATCTTTGTTGGACTTATTGGTGTTAACTCTCATTGATATAGTGGCTGCTTTGGTCTGCGCGTTGTAGGAAACTCCATCCAATTATTACGCCTTTGTCTGTACAGATATTCTTACGACGTTCTCCAATATGAAAAATATTACATGCCCCATAATATCGGCAGACGTTTACTAGAGATAAGTTAAAGTTCCTATGAATAATATATTTGTGGTTGATACATAAGGATACAAGATTTATGAATAATATATTTGTTTTTCCTGTATAAGGTTACAAGGTTATGATGAAAAAAACCTTACATTCAGAACAAACTGTCCTGTAACTGTTTGTTTGTTTGTTTGTTTGTTTGTTTTTAACAACTAATTTAAAGACATACACATAAAAACGCATTATAAAAACACGTCAAACATTTCATTATTACAAATATAAGTTATACAGCTAACAGCTGCTAATATTTTTACTTTCTACATTTATACTATACTTTTTCTTATTTTGTAGTCAGGAATCGTAGACCTTTGTAAGGTACACTTGAATTGTACTACATTTATTACTAAAGCAAGGTACACACCTATACAATTGTCAGGGCCTGATTTCAGTTCCATCCATGCACTGGTGCAGCTGTGCGCGCGTGCGACGACGGTGTTGCGGCTCCGGTTGCACTTTGGTGTTACTCTGAGCAACTATGGGGACATTGGGACCTTGTTAAAAAGTCTTCAGCACCCAGCATATTGAAGACAGTATAAGCTTACCTGAAACTATTTACAATTTCTCTACGGAACTTGACAGGCTTGAAGACAGGTTTCCTGAGTTTTCTCCTTCCTTTGGACCACTGTTATGGACATGTGTTTTCATTGTGTTGTCTCCTTCCTTAGGACCACGGTTATGGATAGGGGTTTTTCTTGTGTTGCCTCCTTCCTTAGGACCACGGTTATGGACATGGGTTTTCCTTGTGTTGTCTCCTTCCTTAGGACCACGGTTATGGATAGGGGTTTTTCTTGTGTTGCCTCCTTCCTTAGGACCACGGTTATGGACAGGGGTTTTTCTTGTGTTGTCTTCTTCCTTAGGACCATGGTTATGTACACGGGTTTTTCTTGTGTTGTCTCCTTTCTTAGGACCACGGTTATGGACAGGGGTTTTCCTTGTGTTGTCTCCTTCCTTAGGACCACGGTTATGGACAGGGGTTTTCCTTGTGTTGTCTCCTTTCTTAGGACCACGTTTATGGACAGGGGTTTTCCCTGTGTTGTCTCCTTTCTTAGGACCACGGTTATGGACAGGGGTTTTCCTTGTATTGTCTCCTTCCTTAGGACCACGGTTATGGACAGGGGTTTTCCTTGTATTGTCTTCTTCCTTAGGACCACGGTTATGGACAGGGGTTTTCCTTGGGTTGTCTCACTGCGCGTGCGCAATCCAGGAAACCCGCGAGATGCTAAAAGCATCTCTGGGCTGCGATCGCCTATGCCTGATTGACAGGCAGAGGCGGTTGTGGGGCCGGAGGGGGCGTGTCAACAGCATTAGAACACTGTTGATGGGGTGCGGTCCGGACAACGCAGGCGTGTCCAGACCGTTGGGGGGGGGGGCAAGCCGCGGCAGCTGCGTGACATCACATGCATCCGCTGCGACCTGGGATGCGACCAGTAGTGGTCTGCCAGCACGCAGGAGATGCGTTGGCAGGCAGCTACTCAGCGGATGCGAAGGCATCTCCGCTCTGTGATGCTTTTGCACACGTGTGGGTGGGGGGGCAGAGCCCGGCATGCGGGGCGGACTAGCCCTGTGCTGGGCGTCCCCCCATATGTTTGAAAAAATGATCGTAGATGTGCTAAATTTAGCACATCTACGATCAGATCTGAATTAGGTCCTTTCTCCCAGTGGTCATGTCTTAACATTTTTTTTCTCTGTAACTTTGTCTTTCTGCAGTAGACCCATCTGATGAGCCTCCTCCTACAGTATGAGATGCCCCAATTCAAAGCTACTTCTCATGGGATGCAGATGGCTTTGGCAGGTCACAGCTTTGAGGTGGTGGGCTACAAAATAAAATGTGCCCAGCTCAGCCAGTTTGTATTCCAGCCAATACACATGCCCTCTACTCATTGAAGCGGGTGCCTGCAATATCTTCCAAGTAAGGATGTGTCCTGTGCCTATGAATGGTCATTGCTGCATACATACTAGGTGGATTTTCCTTAAGCTAGGCCTGGTGAAATATCATGCACCCAAATGTTTTATGGGTATGCTTGAGGGTCTGGTAGCTTGTAGATGGCTTAGGCCACCTTTAAAATCTAGTTAATGTGATTTTTTTCTCACCACAGAGACATCTCAGAATCTTTACATCTGGTCAGGGGGTTTCAACATTAGTGGAAAGGGATACAGTACCCAGTGGGCATTGTAAGCAGCCTGAAGGCTGTAAAATTCCAAAGAAGGGACAGCCCAGGAAAAGGATTGGAGGAGAGATGAGCGGCTAAATAAAGAGATTAGATACAGCACCTTAAAATACATTTATAATAAATAACTACCCCGATAATTTAGAATGCACAGGGTCTGTGCAAAATTGACCTCTATCAACAAGTATTAGAAAACAATAAAACGGGTGTAGTACGGGTGACCGGCGGTCTCCTGACCGCCGGTCACCTTATCGACGCCGGGATCCCGGCGGGGAGGGGCGAGTGCAGCAAGCCCCTTGCGGGCTCGCTGCGCTCGCCACGCTGCGGGCTCGGTGGCGACCTGCGGTCGCCACGGGTTCTATTCCCACTCTATGGGTGTCGTGGACACCCACGAGTGGAAATAGTCCCTGTTGGTCGGCATGCCGACCATCGGGATAGTGAGCCGTCGGGCTCACGGAGGAGGTCATATGACTGTCGGTCATGCCGACCGGCGGTCACATGACTACCACCCCAATAAAACAACACACAATACCAATTTAAATGAATAAAAAGAAATGTATTATAAATTCAAATCTGCTGCCAGTTGTCCCAGCCAGGTACGGTAGCGATGTCTATTGCCATATAGGTTCATTTAACGTAAATTAAAGCTATCACTAAAGTCCTTTATTTTTAGTTCATTAAAGCTGCTTCCAGTTCACTCCTAACACAGAGGACAAGGATGTTGTTTGTGACGCCTCAAACCTTAAGTGACATAGCAGCCAGTGTGTCCTTAGGGAGCTCTCAGGCGCTCACCAGACTGCAGGGCACTGTTCAGACACCCTGCAAGCCGTATACAGGCTGCACTAATTAGGTCACCTGTGTCTAAGCATTGTTTCCATTAAACCTGGACTGGTGGGGTGCATTGCGGACTGCGTTTGGGATTCACTGACCTAAGGGGTTGACGCACAACAAGCAACAAGTGTCATACTCTTGTCTTGGCAGTGGATACTGATGACCCCTATCTCTTGGTGTATTTGCTTTATACCCCTATACCAACTAAACATATAACTTATAAAATGGAATTACAGCATATAATAAAATCAGCGAGTCTCTGGCTTATGCAGTAGTTAATAGTGCCTGGCCATTCCAAGCAAAAGCGCTGCCACAGTCATTTACCAAATACTAGACTGTTTCTATGGGATGCAGTTAGAATACCATCTGTCGGGATCCTGACGTTCAGGAGACCAACACCAGAATCCCGACAACTGGTGACTTACCACCGAACGGAATCCCGACCTCTGCCGGGTAGTCTCACTTGGTTGGTGGGTCCACCCCACCAACCGAGTGGGAATATAACCTGTGGCGAGTGAAGCGAGCCACTGGCCCCAAAGCATGACGAGCGCAGCGACCCCACCCCGCAAGGGGACTCGCTTCCGTCAGAAAGGATGCCGCTGTCGCTATACTGACAGCCGGTATCCCGTCTGCCGGTAACATATACCGAATCCTGTTGCTATAAAGGTATAACAACTCACTGTGTATTAGGATATTTGGTTTCTGCAATTAGAAATAAATATTTTGAAATGCTAACCTCATTCTGCATTTGGCCATGAAGTTTGGCATCTCTTAACAGGAGAGAATGGGGCACGTAACCACACCTCACAGAAGAATGACTAGACTGTCACCCCAACTCATTAATGTGCTGGGCTGACAGGCAGGGTGGCTTATGTTTCTACGGATTGTCCTATAGTGGACTACCTGGCTGAGCCTAACAGAATGGGGGAATTTCCTTCTCCGTTTTTATTTTGTTCTGTGTTCACCTAGGAGAAGTCTGGCCAAGCCTTGCTGAACCTCCTGGTTTCTGCACCGGGGACCAGCAATCACATTGTAAGTGACCCCCTTCCTTCCCTGTTTCTACCAGCTCACTACCCCTCGTTCCTCCCTCTCTGCACTGGCGAGGCATCTACATCTCTCCTGGGTGGTAGACAGGGGAGACATCCGTAGAAGTCTACACACAGGTGTTTTGGGGATAATGTGACAGTATAGTGTGTGTGTGTGTGTGTGTGTGTGTGTGTGTGTGTGTGTGTGTGTGTGTGTGTGTGTGTGTTAGTTTGGGCGATTAATGTAATGTGGATTTGTTGGGGGCCATTGATCTATTTTAAGGGCTATGAATGCACTGTGTTCTTGTATGAAATACGATTTGATATCAGGCTGGTTGATGATATAATATGGTTTATTTTTTAAACACTGACGCTACAATTTTGATGTTGGGAGGGGGAATTGGTGCATTAAAAATGTGAGTGCAAGTGATGTTGGGGCCAATCAGCAAAGGGTAAAAGGCAGGGTCGTTGCTTCCATTAGGCAGGTTTAGACAGCTGCCTAAGGCGCAGGGATCTGGGGGGGGGGAGGCAGCAGACCACCTTGATACTACAAGATGCTGATGTCAGCCCCGTATGTTATAAGGCTCTGCTGTGGCCATCATTTTTACCAGTGACATACCTGGTGCAGCTCCCATCCTCTTACCTCTCCTCTCCTTGCCCGAATTAGAGGCTGGGGGCTCATTGATTAATAGAGTCTTCGGACTGAGTGTTGGGTTTGAATGTATGTATTAATGTATGCTGGGTAGCGGGAGGTTAGTGGGAGCTGACATGGCAGATCAATATGTTAATGGATGCTGTGAGCGTGAATTGATAATTGATTCTAGCAGAAGAATGGGTGGTTGTGGGGATTTGATGAATGAGTTAATAGGTGCTGGGGGCACTGTATTCATGACCTCCCTTCAGGGTAACGTCCCTGCTCTCTGCTGAGTCTCTTTCTGCTCCGTAGCTGTTGGCCCACCAAGGTGTCGGGGAGGTCTCCAGTGGGCTCCGCTGTCCACTTCAACCACACAAATATTTTGCTCAAGACTTGGTCAGAAGCATGCAGGTGTAGTTTTAAGCAAATGGGAAGAGGGTGCTGGTGGGAGTAGGGGCAGTAGCGTGAAGCTTTGCCAAGGGCGCCTAGAAACATTGCACTAACACTGGCAGCAGATAGCTAAGGCTGCAAGAAAAGATAAGAAAGAACAAAACTCTGTTGGAACAATCCCAATTTTGGGACACTGTCAAGACCTGCCAGGACAGGAATGTCCTATGCAGGACGTTGAGACAGCTGTTGGGCCCGGGTACTGAAGGGGGTGCCGCATGCTACAAGGAAAGGCCTGGGCCTTGGTAATTAGTACCCCCTACCCCCGCTCTGTACTCCTGATCCTACATCATGCTGGTCTACTCAGCAAAAGGTTACCAGTTGCACCAAACTGCGCTTTCTTTCTCCATTGAATGATCAATGAAAGTGATACAGGTTGAGTATCCCATATCCAAATATTCCGAAATACGGAATATTCCGAAATACGGAATTTTTTGAGTGAGATAGTGCGGGGGGCGGGCCGCAGCGGCTGAGTGACGTCACACGCAGCCGCTGCGACCCAGGGCAGCGACGAGTAACTCCCGGCCAGCCGCAGCTTCTGCGGCTGGCCGGGAGTTACTCTTCAAGTACAAAAGCATCGCCGCTGTGCGATGCTTTTGTACTTAAGGGGGGGGGGGCTGACATGCGGGGCAGACTAGCCCTGTGCTTGGTGTCCCTCCGCATGTCAGGGAAGCTGATCGTAGATGTGCTAAATTTAGCACATCTACGCTCAGGTCTGAATTAGGCCCATTGTCAGAGCAGTGTAGATGTTGAAAATTATCGTGAGTATTAGGAAATGAATATGCACTTGCCAGCCGCCTCAGGATAACGGCTGTCAGGATCCCAACAGTCATAAGATTGGACCAACAGCAGGCACCCGACGGATGTGTCCATACTAGCAGGCAGGGTTCCCAACAGTCAGAAGACAGACAGCGGGATCTGACGGACATGTCCAAATGCCAAACGAAAATGGCCGCCATTTATATACAGAGAATCTGGTTTACAAAATAAAGCATTGCACGTTCTGCAGGTAATGACCTTATTTAGCAGTGAACAAAATCAATTACTACTGTATTTAGATCAGGTAGAAGCACGGATCACATGAAAGAAAGAGAAAATAGAAATTATTTTTCAAAGTACTCTTTGTCTGATATTTATATGACTGTATTAATTGCTTTACCTAACAATCATATACAGTATTACCTCTTTATAAAACACCCCGGCTATATAGAACCCTTTTCTCTAACGTCCTAAGTGGATGCTGGGGACTCCGTAAGGACCATGGGGAACAGCGGCTCCGCAGGAGACTGGGCACATCTAAAGAAAGCTTTAGGACTATCTGGTGTGCACTGGCTCCTCCCCCTATGACCCTCCTCCAAGCCTCAGTTAGATCTCTGTGCCCGAACGAGAAGGGTGCACACTAGGGGCTCTCCTGAGCTTCTTAGTGAAAGTTTTAGTTTAGGTTTTTTATTTTCAGTGAGACCTGCTGGCAACAGGCTCACTGCATCGAGGGACTAAGGGGAGAAGAAGCGAACTCACCTGCGTGCAGAGTGGATTGGGCTTCTTAGGCTACTGGACATTAGCTCCAGAGGGACGATCACAGGCCCAGCCATGGATGGGTCCCAGAGCCGCGCCGCCGGCCCCCTTACAGAGCCAGAAGACAGAAGAGGTCCGGAAAATCGGCGGCAGAAGACATCCTGTCTTCACCAAGGTAGCGCACAGCACTGCAGCTGTGCGCCATTGCTCCTCAGCACACTTCACACTTCGGTCACTGAGGGTGCAGGGCGCTAGGGGGGGGCGCCCTGAGCAGCAATAAAAACACCTTGGATGGCGAAAATACATCACATATAGCCCCCAGGGCTATATGGATGAATTTTAACCCCTGCCAGAATCCATAAAAAAGCAGGAGAAAAGTCCGCGAAAAAGGGGCGGAGCCTATCTCCTCAGCACACTGGCGCCATTTTCCCTCACAGCTCAGTTGGAGGGAAGCTCCCCTGGCTCTCCCCTGCAGTCACTACACTACAGAAAGGGTTAAAAAAGAGAGGGGGGCACTAATTAGGCGCAGTATTAACAATACAGCAGCTATAAGGGGAAAAACACTTATATAAGGTTATCCCTGTATATATATATATAGCGCTCTGGTGTGTGCTGGCAAACTCTCCCTCTGTCTCCCCAAAGGGCTAGTGGGGTCCTGTCCTCTATCAGAGCATTCCCTGTGTGTGTGCTGTATGTCGGTACGTTTGTGTCGACATGTATGAGGAGAAAAATGATGTGGAGACGGAGCAGATTGCCTGTAATAGTGATGTCACCCCCTAGGGGGTCGACACCTGAGTGGATGAACTGTTGGAAGGAATTACGTGACAGTGTCAGCTCTGTATAAAAGACAGTGGTTGACATGAGACAGCCGGCTACTCAGCTTGTGCCTGTCCAGACGTCTCATAGGCCGTCAGGGGCTCTAAAGCGCCCGTTACCTCAGATGGCAGATATAGACGCCGACACGGATACTGACTCCAGTGTCGACGGTGAAGAGACAAATGTGACTTCCAGTAGGGCCACACGTTACATGATTGAGGCAATGAAAAATGTTTTACACATTTCTGATAATACGAGTACCACCAAAAAGGGGTATTATGTTCGGTGAGGAAAAACTACCTGTAGTTTTCCTGAATCTGAGAAATTAAATGAGGTGTGTGATGATGCGTGGTTTTCCCCCGATAACAACTGATAATTTCTAAAATGTTATTGGCATTATATCCTTTCCCGCCAGAGGTTAGGGTGCGTTGGGAAACACCCCCTAGGGTGGATAAAGCGCTCACACGCTTGTAAGGGCTCTACCCTCTCCTGAGATGGCCGCCCTTAAGAATCCTGCTGATAGAAAGCAGGAGGGTATCCTAAAATGTATTTACACACATACTGGTGTTATACTGCGACCAGCAATCGCCTCAGCCTGGATGTGCAGTGCTGGGTTGGCGTGGTCGGATTCCCTGACTGAAAATATTGATACCCTAGATAGGGACAGTATATTTTTGCCTATAGAGCATTTAAAAGATGTATTTCTATATATGCGTGATGCACAGCGGAATATTTGCCGACTGGCATCAAGTCTAAGTGCGTTGTCCATTTCTACCAGTAGAGGGTTATGGACACGTCAGTGGTCAGGTGATGCGTATTCCAAACGGCATTTGGAAGTATTGCCTTAATAAGGGGAGGAGTTATTTGGGGTCGGTCTTTCAGACCTGGTGGCCACGGCAACAGCTGGGAAATCCACGTTTGTACCCCAGGTCGCCTCTCAACATGAGAAGACGCCGTATTATCAGGCGCAGTCTTTTTGTGGACAAGCGGGCAAAATGTTCCTCATTTCTGCCCCGTGACAGAGGGAGAGGAAAAAGGCTGCAGAAATCAGCCAGTTCCCAGGAACAGAAACCCTCTCCCGCCTCTGCCAAGCCCTCAGTATATGCTGGGGCTTTACAAGCAGAATCAGGCACGGTGGGGGGCCCGTCTCAATGAATTTCAGCGCGCAGTGGGCTCACTCGCAAGTAGACCCCTGGATCCTTCAGGTGATATCTCAGGGGTACAAATTAGAATTCGAGACGTCTCCCCCTCGCCGTTTTCCTAAAGTCGGCTTTACTGATGTCTCCTTCTGACAGGGAGACAGTTTTGGAAGCCATTCACAAGCTGTATTCCCAGCAGGTGATAATCAAGGTACCCCTCCTGCAACAGGGAACGGGGTATTATTCCACACTGTTGTGGTACCGAAGCCGGACGGCTCGGTGAGACCGATTCTAAATCTAAAATCTTTGAACACTTACATACAGAGGTTCAAATTCAAGATTGAGTCACTCAGAGCAGTGATTGCGAACCTGGAAGAAGGGGACTACATGATGTCTCGGGACATCAAGGATGCTTACCTTCATGTCAAAATTTACCCTTCTCACCAAGGGTACCTCAGGTTTATGGTACAGAACTGTCACTATCAGTTCAGACGCTGCCGTATGGATGGTCCACGGCACCCCGGGTCTTTACCAAGGTAATGGCCGAAATGATGATATTCCTTCGAAGGAAGGGAATTTTAGTTATCCCTTACTTGGACGATTCCCTGATAAGGGTAAGATCCAGGGAACAGTTGGAGGTCGGTGTAGCACTATCTCAGGTAGTGTTGCGGCAGCACGATTGGATTCTCAATATTCCAAAATCGCAGCTGGTTCCGACGACTTGTCTTCGGTTCCTAGGGATGATCCTGGACACAGTCCAGAAAAAGGTGTTTCTCCCGGAGGGGAAAGACAGGGAGTTATCCGAGCTAGTCAGGAACCTCCTAAAACCGAGCCAAGTCTCAGTGCATCAATGCACAAGGGTTCTGGGTAAAATGGTGGCTTCCTACGAAGCAATTCCATTCGGCAGATTCCACGCAAGAACTTTCCAGTGGGACCTGCTGGACAAATGGTCCGGGTCGCATCTTCAGATGCATCAGCGGATAACCCTGTCACCAAGGACAAGGGTGTCCCTCCTGTGGTGGTTGCAGAGTGCTCATCTTCTAGAGGGCCGCAGATTCGGCATTCAGGACTGGGTCCTGGTGACCACGGATGCCAGCCTGCGAGGCTGGGGAGCAGTCACACAGGGAAGGAATATCCAGGGCTTATGGTCAAGCCTGGAGACATCACTTCACATAAATATCCTGAAGCTAAGGGTCATTTACAATGCTCTAAGCTTAGCAAGACCTCTGCTTCAAGGTCAGCCGGTGTTGATCCAGTCGGACAACATCACGGCAGTCACCCACGTAAACAGACAGGGTGGCACAAGAAGCAGGAGGGCAATGGCAGAAGCTGCAAGGATTCTTCGCTGGGCGGAAAATCATGTGATAGCACTGTCAGCAGTATTCATTCCGGGAGTGGACAACTGGGAAGCAGACTTCCTCAGCACGACCTCCACCCGGGAGAGTGGGGACTTCACCCAGAAGTCTTCCACATGATTATAAACCGTTGGGAAAAACTCGACAGGTATTGCGCCAGGTCAAGGGACCCTCAGGCAATAGCTGTAGACGCTCTGGTAACACCGTGGGTGTACCAGTCAGTGTATGTGTTCCCTCCTCTGCCTCTCATACCCAAGGTACTGAGATTGATAAGATGGAGAGGAGTAAGCACTATATTCGTGGCTCCGGATTGGCCAAGAAGGACTTGGTAACCGGAACTTCAAGAGATGCTCACGGAGGATCCGTGGCCTCTACCTCTAAGAAGGGACCTGCTCCAACAAGGACCCTGTCTGTTCCAAGACTTACCGCGGCTGCGTTTGACGGCATGGCGGTTGAACGCCGGATCCTGAAGGAAAAAAAGGCATTCCGGATGAAGTCATCCCTATCCTGATCAAAGCCAGGAAGGATGTAACCGCAAAACATTATCACCGCATTTGGCGAAAATATGTTGCGTGGTGCGAGGCCAGTAAGGCCCGACGGAGGAAATTCAACTGGGTCGATTCCTACATTTCCTGCAAACAGGAGTGTCTATGGGCCTGAAATTGGGGTCCATTAAGGTTCAAATTTCGGCCCTGTCAATTTTCTTCCAAAAAGAACTAGCTTCAGTCCCTGAAGTTCAGACGTTTGTAAAAGGGGTACTGCATATACAGCCTCCTTTTGTGCCTCCAGTGGCACTTTGGGATCTCAATGTAGTTTTTTGGGTTCCAAAAGTCACATTGGTTTGAACCACTTAAATCTGTGGAGTTAAAATATCTCACATGGAAAGTGGTCATGCTGTTGGCCCTGGCCTGGGCCAGGCGCGTGTCAGAATTGGCGGCTTTATCCTGTAAAAGCCCTTATCTGATTTTCCATTCGGACAGGGCGGAATTGAGGACTCGTCCTCAGTTTCTCCCTAAGGTGGTTTCAGCGTTTCACCTGAACCAACCTATTGTGGTGCCTGCGGCTACTAGGGACTTGGAGGACTCCAAGTTGCTAGACGTTGTCAGGTCCCTGAAAATATATGTTTCCAGGACGGCTGGAGTCAGAAAATCTGACTCGCTGTTTATCCTGTATGCACCCAACAAGCTGGGTGCTCCTGCTTCTAAGCAGACTATTGCTCGTTGGATTTGTAGTACAATTCAGCTTGCACATTCTGTGGCAGGCCTGCCACAGCCAAAAATCTGTAAATGCCCACTCCACAAGGAAGGTGGGCTCATCTTGGGCGGCTGCCCGAGGGGTCTCGGCTTTACAACTTTGCCGAGCAGCTACTTGGTCAGGAGCAAATACGTTTGTAAAATTCTACAAAATTGATACCCTGGCTGAGGAGGACCTGGAGTTCTCTCAATTGGTGCTGCAGAGTCATCCGCACTCTCCCGCCCGTTTGGGAGCTTTGGTATAATCCCCATGGTCCTTACGGAGTCCCCAGCATCCACTTAGGACGTTAGAGAAAATAAGAATTTACTTACCGATAATTCTATTTCTCGTAGTCCGTAGTGGATGCTGGGCGCTAATCCCAAGTGCGGATTGTCTGCAATACTGGTACATAGTTATTGTTACCAAAAAATCGGGTTATTGCTGTAGTGAGCCATCTTTTCTAGAGGCTCCTCTGTTATCATGCTGTTAACTGGGTTCAGATCACAAGTTGTACAGTGTGATTGGTGTGGCTGGTATGAGTCTTACCCGGGATTCAAAATCCTTCCTTATTGTGTACGCTCGTCCGGGCACAGTATCCTAACTGAGGCTTGGAGGAGGGTCATAGGGGGAGGAGCCAGTGCACACCAGATAGTCCTAAAGCTTTCTTTAGATGTGCCCAGTCTCCTGCGGAGCCGCTATTCCCCATGGTCCTTACGGAGTCCCCAGCATCCACTACGGACTACGAGAAATAGAATTATCGGTAAGTAAATTCTTATTTATTTTTTTCCACCAGGTAACACAGAAATGCAATAAAATGTACTGATTGCATTATATGTCCCCATCGCTATAATGCTACCAGCTCTATAACACCTGTGATGTAAACTGATGCTATAGAGATGGAGCCCTGTATTAATCCTGTAGCTCGCCAGGAAAATGTTAATGCTGCTTATACTGGAAGAGGAGGGGCCTGCGATTTTCTTTTTCAAGGCAAAGCCAAGTTGGCGTTGAATTTTAAAATATTTATGCCTTACATTGCAAGTTTCATCCCCACATACTCATCAGTGGCTCCGTGGCTGTGGTAACTAACATCGGGGGTAATTCAGACCTGATCGCACGCTAGCGTTTTTTGCTGCGATCAGGTCAGAACTGCGCAGGCGCATCGCACAGGTACAAAGAGGATCGCCGCTCAGCGATGGGTTTGCGCAAAGTATCCATTCGCATGGGCGATCGCAAGGAGATTGACAAGAAGAAGCCGTTTGTGGGTGGTAACTGACCGTTTTCAGGGAGTGGTAGGAAAAATGCAGGCGTGACCAAGCGTTTGCAGGGAGGGTTCCTGAGACTGCACAAGATCTGTTTGTACAGTTCTGCTACACATGCGTTGGCACACTTGAAAAATGAAAATACACTCCCCTATGGACGGCGACTATCTGTTCGCAGCAGTGCAAAAAAACCCTAGCGAGCGATCAGGTCTGAATTAAGCCCATCATGTATTACTGCAAATCTGAGTCTCATCACACTTTACCTTCCCAGAGCTCCACATGGAAAACCAGCAAAACCCCCACTTCTGAGCGAATGCTTTCTTCTGCAGCATCAGCCTAATGACGCAGGTGAAGCCTTATACCCCTTTTCCATTACGATGCGGGTCGCTGCCGGGAGCCTGACACGGGTGCTACCCGGCTGCGACCCGCATCGATGGCCCCTTTCCCATCAGCAGTCACCATCCCGGCATATTGCCGGGTTGGTGACGCTGCTAGTGATGCGGCAGGGGCGGCGCACGGAGATCACATGATCTCCCAGCGCCGCCCTTCCATACAGTGTAAACAAGAACCGTATCGCATCGACACGACTTCCGTTTACACTACAACCCTACCCGGATCATTCCCGTGTCCTACCCAGCTAGCTACCTGGTTAGGATTCACGGGTCACTTGATCCGGGTTTTTGAGGAGGGACCCTTTTCCACTAGCAATAAACACGGGTAAATGCGCGCCCCCTGTGCATTTACCCGTGTTTTTTTAGCTAGTGGAAAAGGGGTATTACAATGATGTGCACAGCTAACCTGCATATAGCGATTTAACCTGAAGGGGACGCAGAGAAACCTTTCTGGCTTTGCTAGTTCCCCCCCCCATGGTTGGACATGACTAACGCCAGCCTGAGATAGCATTGACTAGCAGCAAACTTTTTGACAGACATTAAACAGACTCAGGCCGCCATCCCCATAAGTTGTATAGAGACGACGGAAAGTGGCACAAGATAAGTTAGCTTGGATTTCTCAAGTATAAACTTTTTTTTGTTAACCTGAGAGAAACTCAACTTCACAAATAGGTCCACAGGTTTCCTTTTATGTGTGTGTACTCAATGGAAAAGCGCAATGGAATAGTCTGGCTCTAGCCTGCATAAATTAAAAGTTAGTAATATCAATAATACTTCAGGAAATCGCACTTTGTATAGGTTGGGTACTAACGTACAACACATGTAATATCTTAACCCAAACCACTAAACCAACCATATATCCTGTCCCTGATACCTTAACACCTAACACAATACCCCCCCCCCCCAATAACCCTAGTACACTAACCCCTAAACCAACCCTGATACCCTATCCCTAATACCCGAACCCCATCCCCTAAACTAACCCTAAAGGACAGACTGGATGGGCCATTTGGTTCTTATCTGCCATCAAATTCTCTGTTTCTATGTTTTGTAGTTATAGCTGGAGAATATAGAGGACAGTAGTTGTAGCAGGAGAAACCATTGTATGACCTGCGATATGCAATATTATGATATTTCCAGACCTACTGTTCAAATTGACATTTGGTCATCAATAATATAATTTCATGATGAAGGTAATATTTAAGATAGGGTACAAAGTTTGTACCCTATCTTAAATATTACCTTCACCATGCAATTATACAATTGTACTACAAAGTGGTAAAGATCACACATATCGTACACCATACAAATAACAATAAATAAATATATATCCCCCCAAATATAACTGTGCCCTTCGACATATTCCCGGTGATATTTTCGGGAAGATGGCACTGCAAATTGAAAGCAAAGACTCTGGCACTATGCTGCAGTCATTGCTCTCTAGAGGCCAGCGGCCATCTTTCCAAATACCACTGGGAAGATGGTGCTGGGCCCCTTCCTGATCAAGTAAGATAGGAAGCGACACCCTCCCCCCTCACTCATCCCCCCTGTGGACTGTACAGGTCTGTTCAATAATTAATTTTTTTTTTAAATAATTTAATATCAATGGGTGACATCAAACCCACTTTTTTAAGTCACATCTCCCCCCTTACCGGGGCCCTATATGCACCTGGGCATTACACAACCTGAATGTGGTATTTCGAACGCTGGGATCCCGACTGTCGGAAGCTTAACTGCATCCCATATATATACTAGTTACCAGCCTGTCAAAATGACGGAACAACAGTACAGTAACGTGTGCTTCCGAATGGAGCAACACTTGAATTGCTCTGTCGGGCCCCATCTAGTGGCCACTGGCACGCAAAACACTTGAATTCCCCCCATCGAGGTGAGGAGCAGCGTTAGCCTTTTATTATATATATATATATATATAGATAGATAGATAGTTAGATAGATATACTGTTTGTAGTGTGTGTGTATATATATATATATATATATATATATATATACATACATATATATGCCTTTTATAAGTAGCCACTATGTACAGTTGTTGTTTTAGTTTGTATTTCCTAGTGCTTTTGAGAATGAAATAATGGCACCGCCATCAGATTTTCCTAAGTGGTGCATGCTGGTTAATGTAGTGAACCCCCTTAAAATGAGGGATTACTTTTTTTCCTGCATAGCATGTAAACATATTATTTTTCCTTTAATGTGCACAACAACCAATCACACAGTGCAGAAAGTTTATGTATCAGACACCGGGCAATCTGCTGATTTGTGCTACACATGTCCGCAAGTTGCAGCATTTTTATTTATTATTTTTTGCAGTGCACTTATGGACGGTTTACCTCGACAATAAACAGCAGTAGAGTCTATGCACGGTATGGATCCACACACCTATAACACAGTACTGATCGTATCAAAGTCTTTGGTTATCTGCGTACTGGGCAAGGACTTTAAGTACTCCAGGTGTCTCCTGGCATCTTCTTGGTTGTGTTTCACATAGTAGACCACATAGGTTATCACCATTGTAAACCAGCCAAACATGGTAATGAACATGGCTATGTCTGTGGTTCTGTGATGAATGTTGCAAAAATTAATGCCCGAGTCGAGAACCTGGATCAAAGGTTTACCAACATATTCCTCCTGGACAGACGTTTGGCAGGAGATGTCATTGACCGTGTCTGGGTCCAAGTTCAGTTCCCTCAGGGTCTCCTGAAGAGTGCAGTCACAGTGTAAAGGGTTATTAGACAGGCGGATTTTGCCTTTTAGATTGACCAAGGCTTCTTTGGGGATACTATGAATCTGGTTTCCTGACAGGTCCAGAAGCCTCAGCCCGTCTGCAACTCCCTTGAATGCCGAAAGTTCAATTTTTTCAATTGAGTTCCTAGACAGGTCCAGCTCTTGTAGAGAGGTCAGATCCTTAAAAGCATTATTGGGAACCTGGTGGATCTTGTTGGCATCAAGCTTCAAGGAAACAGTCTCCATGGGGAGGTCCAGGGGTATCTCTTCCAGGTCTCTGGAGCTGCAGTGGACCACCATGGAGCCACTGTTGTCGGAACACTGGCAACTCTTGGGGCAGGATACAATTACTTGCAGGTGGAAAAGAAGCAGCAGAAGTCCCCTATTGATGATAAATTCTGAGTACCTGAATGTCTGGTCCATTGGTGGCATCCTGGAGAAGTACACATATGCTGTGCACAATATTGCCACCAAGCCCTTCATCCGTGCACAACGCAGGTGCTCCTTGCCATGTACAGCTAGGAAACTGGATCAGCAGGGTGCAATCTAGCTGGAGACATGACAGCTGATTCTACAACAGCCTGTAAAATAAAAAAACAAAAATAAGTCATTGTTAAGTTTTAAGTGTTTTTGCTTGTGTCCCATTTTAATAATTTACTTAAGCACGTACATAAATCATTCACGTGTCCGTGGCTTTCTACAATGACCAAGCATAACAAACCTTAATTAGGGGCCTATTCATCGTCCCTTATGGACCCGTTACAAATGTGGAAACGCAAGTTTTGTTTTAAGTAACAGCCCAGTCATTATTATAATATTCACCAAACTCCGCAAGCTGAAAGTTTTCAGAGTTTGCCTGCAAGAACGAATGGCTTCTTCACATGGCGCTTGCTCCTCTGAAGGAGGGAAGGACCTCCGTGGTTGCAAAAAGGAATCCAGGCAGATCCCACCGCTACCTCCTCACTACACAACCTTTGGCTAAGCGTGTGTGTGACCTCAGATCGCACATGCGCATAAGGCTGGCACGGAGATGGTCAGTATCACTGCTCCTGAAGCAGCTGTGTTGCTGATTGCGGTGACAGATGCATTTCAGAGCGCTGTTCCTACACCGGAGCAATGCTGAATTGCTCCGATAATTAAGTCCACCACAGACACTTGGCTTCTGATGATGAATAGGCCCCCTATAGAGCAAATTAGGGTGTAGTATGGTATGCCGGTGTCCGGGCTCCCGGCGACCAGCATACCGGCGCCGGGAGCCCGACCGCCGGCATACCGACAGCGTGGCAAGTGCAAATGAGCCCCTTGCGGGCTCGATGCGCTCGGCACGCTGCTGGCACGGTGGCGCGCTACGCGTGCCACGCTATTTATTCTCCCTCCAGGGGGGTCGTGGACCCCCACGAGGGATAAAATCTGTCGGTATACCGGCTGACGGGATTCCGGCGCCGGTATACTGTGCGCCGGGATCCCGACAGTCGGCAACCTGAAGACCACCCTTTAATTAATGCTGCTCTTCTCCTCTATGGGGGGAATTCAAGTGTTTTACGCACCAGCGGCCACAGAGTAATTCAAGTGTCGCTACGTTTGGCGCGACCAGACGCTGTCGCTGACATTACTGTTATGTTGGGCCGTCATTTTGATGGGCTGATAACTAGTATTTCTATAATGGGACATTTACTGTATCTGAGAATTATATTAAAACTAATTGTCTTCTTTCTTTTAGTTATATAATGAACATGCCCAGTACCGGTAGACTTACAGTAGACTTACAAGAATACATACCTCTCAATATTTCAAATGGCCAAAGAGACACACTTAAGATTTGTTAATAAGTAATGTGTACTTTTCTATGCTTTTAATAAGTTCACATACTTAGCCAGACATTTCAATACATCAGAGCACAGATTACTATACTTAGCTGTAAACACCACAAAGTAATAACAAATGTTTTAAATAACCAAACATGACGACCGGTTGAATAGTGTTAATTATCCCATCTTTTGGGAGACCATTAAATCGAATCTTGCCAGATGGATCAAATTCATTAACTCTTGGATTAAACATGCTACAGCTGTTTAAATGAATGCTCTTTCCCATATTATACCTATTACAAAATTTGCCAATTAAAGAGTATTTTTATTTATTCATATAAACTGGTATGGGAATTTATTTGGAAAATGTTAAAGCTTGTCCCAGATATGGGGCACATGGTACAACTGGATATCCAGTAACACCAAAGCAATCACAATAACAGATAATGAACCTATTAGATTCAGGTGGATTATTATTGGGCTTGTTGGAAAATGTGGTTGGAAGATGACATTTATCAATCTGGGTGTGAGGTCATCATCCGCACCAGGTTAATGGCCTAAGTCAGAAGGGGCACAACCTCTGGAGTTGTAGCTAGTCCACTATACTCACCAATGTGTGTGACCAACCTGAATGATGACCATGTTGATCCTGGGTAACAAGACTGGTCTGTGCATTGGCAAAACTAAGTCCCAAGCATTGCAGGAAACTATCCCATACATCAGACCAGATGGGAGGATAATTCAGAAGGAACCGGTTACATGGTGTTGAAAATGTTGTGTGTGTAGGTGGTGATTTAGAAGAGTTATATAGGCACACACCAGCAGATGACTCATGCTATGAACAGCCCAGTTTCAAAACCGTTGGTGTTGGTTTATTGATAGCAGGTGCAGCCGTACTCACTGTTACATGTACACTAATGATGAAGCGGAGCTTGAGTGGATCAGGATTTCATACAACTCATCAGCCGGTGAGGGTATGCTGCAAATGGGTAGTGGTGCAGGATTGCTGGAACAGTTTTATAGGCGGTATTAACCAGGTATCTCATAGCAGCTAAGCAGGAGACCGTGGTGCCACACACAATGTAACTCTACACAGTAAAGACAAGATGGCCCTTGCACATGCTTAGGCGCATAGGTACTGAAACGGGGGGGAACAAGAGCAAGGGGGCGCCCCCCCCAAAAAAAAATATTTGAGAGGTGCTAGTCAATGTACTGGGTTGCGGGGCACAGTGTGGCCACCATCTAGGCTTACCATTGGCAGTGTCAGAATGGAGATAATCCCCTTCCCGGCTACTCCACATCCCTTCTCCGGCCACCTCCAGGGCCCTCCTCCAACCTGCACCGAGCTCCAGCCCCTACAGTGTGTGGCTATTTACTCCTCTGGGACCAGTCCTGCGCCCTTCTCACCTCCCTCTTAATATGTTCCTCCCCTCTTCCCCCTCAGCTCCCCCTTCATTCTTTCTCTCCCCCCTCGAAACACCCCTCCAGATAGACATATAGAAAGAGATCTCTATAGATATATATATCTAGCTCTGTCAGGTAGGTGGTGTGGTGGGTAAGTCCAGATACCCCTGAGGAAGCAACTTTCAGCAATTTAGTGGTGCCAAACTGAAATTGTATCTTGGCCCCAACCTAAAAACGTTGTGGCATCCCTGCTTAGCAGTGATCTTGGTGGCCATCTTGGGATAAGACATGAAGCCTTCCTGGAGAACAGGAAGACTGGAGTCTGCGCAGTAGCACATGGAAATTTCAGTGCAAATAGGTCAGCCCATCAATGACAAAGCTGCACACTCGAATGCTTTAGTTTGTAGCAAATTTATGGCGCTTTATGGACAGTTTTGCATACTGCCTGTAGTTTGGCTCCAAAATGTATAATAACATGCACAATGTGTATTGTTGTTGTGTTCACTGCTTTATGCTAGTTTTAGCTATGGGGGGGGGGGGGGGGGGGGATAATGTGACGTCTTTGGGAAAATGCAGAAATCATTACAAAGGATCTAATATTAAAATCAATATCTGGCCCCGCTTAATTGTATACAAACAAACCCCAACTATAATGAGCTTTTTTGTATATTTAACATACATGTAGAAAGTGTACGTAGGCATGAACGCCAATCAATAAACCTTAAATAAAAAAGAGAGTCTTTAATCTCGTGTCCCTGTGTGAATCATTGGCAACTAAAAGGCAGGAAGGCCCAAGAGTACTTTTCCCCAGGTAGGACCATCCATTCCTTAGCACACAAGTCTAAATATAGTTCCCTTTAATTCTGGCAGAAAATCAGTACAATACCAATTAGGCCCTTTCTGCGGCGTTCTCTGACCATTTGTATTCCGTTAGATTGTTAACAGCACTATGTGAGTCTTACATCTGCTGTACTGTAACATCTCCTTAGAAAAAGCCTCTGGACGGTGCAGAATGATAGACGGCTGCTGTCTGAGATCCTGAGGCTTAAAGAAGCTCATTTCATAAAAAAAATAATCTCTTGTCAGATGCTATTTAAACAAACTCATTATAGACAGCACAACAGTTGCCATTCTCCGGGCTTTCATGTCTGCAATAGGAAATCGTGGAACAATAAACCCGGATTAGCTACGGCATCCATTGTTTTATTTTGTTATCTTGAATTAAAAATAACTTACAAAGTGAACGAGACAATATGAAATTGTACACGGATGATTGTCCCTGGCATACAGATTATTATTATTTTTACATACCAAAAATTAGTTTTCAGTCTCATTACATTTAATTCTGACCTAATATAATATTTATTTTATTCTTAATAACAGTACAATGCATTATAATTATTATTATTATTAATAATAATAATAATAATAATAATGTGGAGAATATTAACAAATAAGTGCTATGAGTTTTTTTTAAAGGTACAACGAGCTGACTTAATATAGATCATTTTTGCAGTTTGGTACGAAACGCGTTGTGCATGAACTAAAGCAATGTAAGATACAACATCACATTCGATCGCAGGATGGGCTGTGAAAAGCAGCAATTGACGAAGGTGAGGTGGCCTGAGACCCTAGACGCTATGTCAGCCATATTGATTCTCGCATATGAATGTATTTTTTTATTATTATTATTATAGGGTGTATTCAATTAGTGTCGGATCCTCTCCGACGGAGAGGATCCGACACTTCAGTATTCAATTTGCGGGCATTTCCAACAGGTTTAGCCCATTTTCAATAATGCCGATCCGACTTTTTTTAAAGTCGGATTGGCATTGTCGAAAACGGGCCAAAAACCTGTCGAAAATGCCCGCAAATCCGACAGATTACGTGGATCCGCGACTTGAATAGGTAGAATCCAGATATGACCTAAAAAAGTCGTAAAAAGCCGACTTGTCGGATCAATTGAATTGACCCCTTTGGCTGTTCCATGATTTCACAAAATATTTAAAGGGGCCCGGGGCTGAAATGATTAATAGCCTATAATGAGAAGTGTAGGAGGTGTGGCCAGTGCTGTATGGGTGTGCCCAGTGTTCTGTGGGTGTGGCCAGTGTCATGTGGGCGTGCACATCCCCTACACTATAGCACTCTTAATCTAAATACATACAATCAGAAAAACTGCATAATTTTGGAAGAAAACTAGAAATATAATTTTAATGCTTATGATTTATGGCCGACCGTGGGGCTAACTGGATGGCTAGTTACCATCATGCTGTCATCATGATGAGGGGTCCATTTGTACGTGAAGGCCCGGAGCTCCATCCTCCCCATTGTTAATCTGGCCCTGATAACGTCTTAATCAGGCTATGCAGACATATGCTAAGACTGCATCGACAAATATTAAACAAACCTCCCCCCCCCCAAACACACAGATAGATGAACCGTACTGATATGTAAATACATGCACTTCATATGGAAGATTTGCGGGGGGGGGGGAAAGCTCATAAAATCAAAAACACTGCAATGGGCCATTTTTCAGACATTGTGAATGACTCTTACTACCAAGTATAGCATCCTCCACATTCAGGTGTGTAAAACTCATAGGTATTAGGTATGTTTGATTATATGCTGCATATATTTACCGTGCAATGTCAGATCTCACATTTTCAAATTCAATTAGCTGCGGGGAAGGATGGATTGCCACTGCAACTGGGTGGAAATGCCTGCACCGGCACCTCATTTTGCCCCTGTTGCAGCTGATCTTGCCTTGGACTTGCTGACTTTGGTGTGCACCCTAAGGGGCTGCGAACAAAAACACCAAGTCCAGAGCAACAGTAAGTGCAGCACACAGCCACACACACTGGCATAAGTTAGTTAATTGAATCGACCCCATATTATATATTATGTTTCATTGTTACAACACACATTTTATTTTTATCCTAGCATCATTATTAAAAATATTCCTGGTAGTAGGCTTGTCAATGTTCCGTTGCTAATTCCTAAACTGTGAACGTGCACACCTCAATGCAACTATGGTGGTCATTCCCAGTTGTTCGCTCGCTAGCAGTTTGTATCAGCCGTGCAAACGCTATGCCGCCGCCCACTGGGAGTGTATTTTAGCTTAGCAGAAGTGCGAACGAATGTATCGCAGAGCGTCTAAAAAGTTTTTTTGTGCAGTTTCAGAGTAGTTAAAAACCTACTCAGCGCTTGCGATCACTTCAGACTGTTCAGTTCCTGTTTTGACGTCACAAACATGCCCAGCGTTCGCCCAGCCACACCTGCGTTTTTCCTGGCACACCTGCGTTTTTCTGAACACTCCCTGAAAACGGTCAGTTGCCACCCAGAAACGCCCACTTCATGTCAATCACTCTGCGGCCAGCACTGCGACTGAAATGCTTCGCTAGACCCTGTGCAAAACTGCATCGATCGTTGTGCCCGTACGTCGCGCGTGCGCATTGCGCCGCATACGCATGCGCAGAACTGCTATTTTTTAGCCTGATCGCTGCGCTGCGAACAAATGCAGCTAGCGATCAACTCGGAATGACCACCTATGTCCCAAGTGCTGTGCTAGTGATAGGATGGCCAGGAATGGTCTTCACTAACTCTCCGTAAAGTCATTATTCTAAACAAGCATGTGGCAATACGTCTCCAGCAAGAGGTCAAAGTGAAAGATAAGGAAAATAGACTGTAATCTCCAGGGGAGCAGGGACTGATGTGAGTGTCTAAAATATTCTCTGCAAAGCGCTACGGAATATGTGTGTGCTATTGCTATATACATAGCTGTTAATAAATGTATGTGTGTATATATAGGGAGGCAATCAGGAGACCGTCCGCCTGTCGGGATCCCGGCGGTCACAATGCTGACGCCGGAATCCCGACAGACGGTGATGTGCCGCCGCCGGAATACCGACGAGCCAGGCTATCCTCCCTCTATAGGTGTCCACAATACCCATAGTAGAAGAATAAAACCTATGGCGGGCGCAGCAAGCCACCACGCCGGCGGTGTTGCGAGCGCAGCAAACCCGCAAGGGGCTCTCCAGCGCTCGCCCGGCTGCTGGCATCCCGGCCGCCGGTAATTAGTATGTATTCCTATATCTATATTTATCTATCAACAGTATCTGTCTATCTATCTATCTATCTATCTATCTATCTATCTATCTATATTTTTTTATTTTTTAACAGATTCTTATATAGCACTATAGCGCATCATATTAAATTGCACTCTCTCTACACACACACACACACACACACACACACACACACACACACACACACACACACACACACACACACACACACACACAATTTGCATATTATCCATATATTTTGGATGGTTATTCGGCACCTCTACAGTTGCCAGTAAGAGTCTAGTAGTAATACATAAAGCACTAGGCAGAGCTATAGATATACAGCCACAGACATCCCACATATAGTAACATCATAAATAAAACACTTACTGTCTGGCTACACTGAGGTTAATGAGTAACTTCAGTGTATCTCCCTGTACGGTGCAGGCTTCATTCACAAAGTCCATAGTATGTGGCAGCACAGACACACAACAATCAGCGCCTCCAGCCTGTCAGTGCCTCCCGCAGGAAACAATTCGGATGGGAATTCGCTGTCCCAGAGTAACAGGAGCGACACAGGCAGCTGTACAGTACTCCCAGGGAGCCGCACTCACCATGTGTACAACCTCTGTAATCAGATCTATAGCAAGCCTCTTTCATGAGCCTCTGACAAAAAGTTCCTGGGTATTATGTCATGACAGTGTACCCCAAAAAATATCCAAAAGCAATAAATAACCTCTTAGTCAAAGCAGCTAAGGCACAAAAATGTGCTTCATCAGGAGTGGGCTGCAGGGGACAGCACAGCAGGAGCAGCTCCCATCAGCTCAGCACTTGTTGCTATTTCCAGAGCACACAAAACCCCATTCTCTTTTGCCTGTAACATCAATGCATACAGAGACCAATCAGACTTCCCAGGGGCAGTAACCGGATCATCTCTCTCTGCTCTGTCAGTGAATTCCAGCTAAAAATCCTTTTCTGTTGCAGGCAGAGTGCTCAGAGCAGCTACACGGTCGGTGTGTGCGGCATCCTCAGGACCTATGATGATGACCAAATACAGAAAACAGATAGGAAATGGAAAAGAATTCTGTTATACGTTATACAATTTTTGGGGGGCTACTGTCATTGAAAAAAATGAAAATATTGTTTATACAGTAGAATGGGGGTCAGAATATTTTGCAAAGGAACATACGTATAAATCCATTAGAAATGTGAAATTATTTCAAATGATTTAGCGCACAATGAACACACCAAGATAAAATCAGATCTAAGATTTGCTTTGTCTGGAGAACAAATGACTGACACAGATTAGAATTTGCAACTTGCTGCTGTGTTTAGGTCACTGACAATCCGGAGTAACAAGGTGGCCTATTCACTATTGTATTTCACACCGGTATACACGCCAAAACCTTGAGGGTCATTCCGAGTTGTTCACTCAGTATTTTTTTCTCGCAACGGAGCGATTAGTCGCTAATGCGCATGCGCAATGTCCGCAGTGCGACGCCAAGTAAATTTGCTATGCAGTTAGGTATTTTACTCACGGCATTACGAGGTTTTTTCTTCGTTCTGGTGATCGTAATGTGATTGACAGGAAGTGGGTGTTTCTGGGCGGAAACAGGCCGTTTTATGGGTGTGTGCGAAAAAACGCTACCGTTTCTGGGAAAACGCGGGAGTGGCTGGAGAAACGGAGGAGTGTCTGGCCAAACGCTGGGTGTGTTTGTGACGTCAAACCAGGAACGAAACTGACTGAACTGATCGCAGATGCCGAGTAAGTCTGGAGCTACTCAGAAACTGCTAAGAAGTGTCTATTCGCAATTCTGCTAATCTTTCGCTCGCAATTTTGATAAGCTAAGATTCACTCCCAGTAGGCGGCGGCTTAGCGTGTGCAAAGCTGCTAAAAGCAGCTTGCGAGCGAACAACTCGGAATGAGGGCCATTATTCGTAGCATTTTTTAGCAAAAAAAAAAGCACTGGATCTATTCATCACATCACGGATACCTCCTGCGTTCCTTATAGGACAGAAGAGGGACACATCCCTATACACAAGCATGGGGACGGCTCTTCATCATGCTCCAAATACTGAAATTGTGGGAACTAATGTCATCTTCATATGGCGTTAGCCCGCAGAGAACTGCCGCTTCCTATGGCCCTCGCTGTGCGCATTTGTGAACCTAATTCATCTTTGTACAGAAATGCATTTGCAATTGTGACTTTTTAGGCTACTGAATTTCTAAAACAGACGCCCACTGGAGCCATTGCAAACTCAATCACAACTGCGTAATCAGGTGGTCATTCCGAGTTGATTGCTAGCTGCATTCGTTCGCTGTGCATCGATGAGGCAAAAAAGCGGCACTTCTGTGCATGTGTATGTGGCGCAATGCACACGCACGTCGTACTATTACAACGAACGATGCAGTTTCACACAAGGTCTAGCGAAGCTTTTCAGTCGCACTGCTGGCCGCAGAGTGATTGACATGAAGTGGGCGTTTCTGGGTGTCAACTGACCGTTTTCAGGGAGTGTTCGAAAAAACGCAGGCGTGCCAGGAAAAACGCAGGCGTGGCTGTGCGAACGCAGGGCGTGTTTGTGACGTCAAAACAGGAACTGAACAGTCTGAAGTCATCGCAAGCGCTGAGTAGGTATTGAGCTACTCTAAAACTGCACAAAAAAAACTTTGCCGCGGCTCTGTGATCCTTTCGTTCGCACTTCTGCTAAGCTAAAATACACTACCAGAGGGCGGCGGCATAGAATTTGCACGGCTGCTAAAAACTGCTAGCGAGTGAACAACTCGGAATGACCACCACAGTCTATACGCAATAGCGGGAAACATCGACTGCTAGGGTAGTCCTTTGGCTATGGAGACTGGATACGGCAGTAGTGACGCAGGCGCCATATTTCTGTACATACATGAGCGCAGCTGACGACAGATACACGCCCCGAAAACAGCCATGCATTTTTGCTGCCACTCCCAGTTACCTTCCCCCGAACGGTCCCTTCCTGTCAATCAATCATTCTGCAATGAAATCCTCACTGCGAGCGACGTGGCAAAGACACCTTAAAACATGCGCAGCGCATTTCTCGGTGCATGCGCAGTCTGCTGATATTCGCTCAGTTGCGTGGACAGCAGCATTGCATGCAAACATGAATTAGGCCCTAAGTTCACACATGACGCCCTAACACCGCCCAGGAGTAAAAACGTTCGCCGCTGCTAATTCGCTGGGATCGGAGGAACGCCTTCTTTTCTGAGCAGCTGTCCCAGCACCGGCGCAATAGCAGATGTGTATCAGCCGCTGCAACTCGCGGCAAGTCAGATATGTTATTGGCGTGGAACCACGGCGTATTATGATGAACACCAAATCACTGACTTGTATTAATAAATGAGCAGCGCTATGTGCGACGTGTGCTCTATATCTGTCGGGATTTGCATTATTATGTCGAAATTCAGAATGTCGATACCAGAATGTCAACGTGGTCTGAATGCCGACATGGTTGAAACATCGACAGTGAACATATCAACATGGACATAATAACGACAGAATTATTGTGTTGACATTGTGGCAGTTGACAGTCCCAATGTCGCAATACTTGTCACGGTTTTGATTTAGGGTTAGGCTACGGTTAGGGTTACGATTTGGATTAAGGTTACTGTTGGGATGCAGTTTGGCTTCCAACAATGGAAAATCACTATGTCGACATGCAAACTGTTGACTTAATGACCATGCTGGCATTCTGAATGCAGGTGTGGTTGGGGTGCTGACGGTGGGCTCCAGGTGTGGGTGGAGTGCTGTGAAGCGGCTGAAACACGGCATCCTTGTAACCTGACCTGTTTTAGGCGAGGCTGCACGCGACCATTTGCACCCTTAAGCCGATGATGATGTATAACTAAGTAGCCTATTACCGTGTGTGTGTGTGTGTGTGTGTGTGTGTGTGTGTGTGTGTGTGTGTGTGTGTGTGTGTGTGTGTGTGTTGGAGTGTCTGTGGGGTGGGGGGGGGGGAATTGGGAGCTGGATAATCTGACCTGTGGGTGGAGGGTGGCCGGTGGAGAGGAGGTTGGTGGCATTTTGGAATCTGATAACCTGGCCTCCTGCGGTGGGTAGAGTTCCTGATTCCGGGTACCAGGGTTTCACTTCTGCCACCAGGCATGTGAGTAGGACACCCTGTGAACACAGCCGGGCGCCACATATGTGTCTCCCACTTGCAGAGACTCTAGAGAACCAGAAACTGCCCAGAGGGATACATACGACCCTGGATTAGGACCCTATGCAAAAGACATCCTAGAACCCCCTATCAGTGGTCAGTACACCAGTAAGGAGGACACTGAAGGAAAATTAAAGATACACCATTGCTTCAGGTACCTGGAAGCAGGAGCTATACCCACCTCAGGCCAGATTATCATCAGTGTCACATTACTCATTATGGTTAATAAACTGACATGATTAATATACAGTATAACCTTACAGAGCTTAGATACAACAATTACTAACCCACCCTACCCTGTGCAGTGCTATATCCCCCCCCCCCCTCCTCCAACCCTATCTATATATGTACAAGAAGGTTAGACACCTTCTGGTATAGCAGCTCAAAAAGTTATACCTAAACCACAGTAAGCGCAGTTTAACCACCAATACATGTGAGTGGAATCTGTCTGGCGTTATAGGGTCTTGTGAAGTGGCACCAAATGGCATCAAAAAGCCTGAAGGGGTCTGAGGGAATGTGGGGGGATTTCACTGCAAATGTGGCTCTGAAGGCATGTGGGGAGAATTTAAAGCATTTTTTTGAGCAAGTGAGGGGTATTTTCAGATGAGGGTTATGGGCATGCAAAGTAAATTTTTGACCTGCTTTCACAGTCTTATAATTAACAGTAGCGTGCAATCCTCTTGAGAGTTGACCATCAATGGTCTGGATGGTAAGGTGCCCATAATTACTAATGACACACATCTATGTAGCATTAATAACACAGAGTGGGATAACTTACTATAGAAAGATTTAGGCAGAATAGCAAACTGGGCCATGAAATGAAATTGAATGTATATAAATGTAGGGTTGTACATCAAGGTCCTGGTAATAATTTGTTAGTTACATATTAAATGGAATATAACTAGGTAAAAATTACCTACTGTAGGAATACATGTTGACAGAAAGCTGAGTATAGGGATACCGTGGACAGATGCCTGGTTGCCAATGTGACCGTGTGGATGGTCCTTGGAGAGAGATTAGCTCATCCATTAAGAAGAGGTACTTAATTAGTCCGCGCTCCTCTTCTGGCTCATTGGTGCTGTCCATGATGTCTACTGGAGTTCGCCACAGTAAATATGTCCAATTTGGGTCGGCGTTTAGCATTTTCACTTTTGTGCTGTGGAGAGTCAATCCAGGCTCGCAGTTACATAACGAGCAGAGCCGAAGTAGACATTAGTGAAGACCTGCAAGCAACCCCATGTAAAAGCAAAGTAGACTGCGGCAGAGCATTGCAGACAGTGGCGGTTCTGCTAGTCAAGCCAGAAGACAACGTCAAAGCCTTGAGAAAAGCAGCAGCTAGCTTAGTTAGAGGGAAGACTCCAATGGAGACAGCCATTTGTAAACAAAAAACTGCAGCAGCCGTAGTATTGGCGATACAGGTTGAGTATCCCATATCCATATATTCCGAAATACGGAATATTCCGAACTACGGACTTTTTTGAGTGAGAGTGAGATAGTGAAACCTTTGTTTTTTGATGGCTCAATGTACACAAACTTTGTTTAATACACAAAGTTATTAATAATATTGTATTAAATGACCTTCAGGCTGTGTGTATAAGGTGTATATGAAACATAAATTAATTGTGTGTTTGTACACACACTTTGTTTAATGCACAAAGTTATAAAAAATATTGGCTAAGGTTACCTTAAGGCTGTGTATATAAGGTGTATATGATACATAAATGCATTCTGTGCTTAGACTTGGGTCCCATCACCATGATATCTCATTATGGTGTGCAATTATTCCAAAATACGGAAAAATCCGATATCCAAAATACCTCTGGTCCCAAGCATTTTGGATAAGGGATACTCAACCTGTATTGTCAAAAAGCAGCAGTGGGAAGACGAAAGAGCTATCACCTGTCTATCCCTCTATGGAAAAATACCACCAGCACCAGCTAAGGCCTTCAGGCAACAAGTCTTGAATTTCAAGCACTAGGCCTATGCCACTAGTTGGGCATTGGAATCATGCCACCAGTCTGGTGTAAGGCCTATGTCCACATAAGGTTGGTACTTGTCTATTGTACCGGCTATACCACAGATGCAGATAAATGCTGCTGCAGATGACCTAACATAAGTTAGACGCCTATGATGACAACGCGGAGAGCCGTACTGCTCTGTATATGCGCGGAACGTGTGATATCTTTTCTGTGCTCTTTTTTTTTTTTTTGTAAATACTGTAGTCATTTACCCTGATTTCGACAGCCACTCTGCATCAGTCCAATAATAGTATTGCAGGTCTGCAGGCGACCCCTATAACTCTGATTTGTGCAACAGGAAATCTTTAGTAACGATTCTCATTGTTATACAGTTGCGTGCCATTACCATGCTGTATTATAAAGTAAGAACACATAATACACGACGCATTATCAGTTTATCATTTCATTTTTAATTTGCATTATTTTAGCATGTTTGTATTATGTATTTGTGTTTTATAGCATAGCTGCTATTTTGTTTTTGCGGAGCGCCTGACCTTGCCAGGGAAGCATAATCTTACATCATCATATGTGTAACGGCTCCTTTATTGTAAAGAAGATGCTTCTTATTTTGGATTATTCACTCACTGTAATACTAAGCTGTCCTTGCTCCTGGCATCCCCTGTGTGTATCAATTGCTTGTATTGAGCTGGTAACAGAAGACGTTAAGTGATTTCACAATTACAGTACAGTCAGCACTTATCCTTCACTTCTTACTTCGTTTCTTCCTATTCCTAACAGACGGCTGATGCCCTGGGCTCTAGATCTTTAAATAACACCCATCAAACCATAGGGATGTGTAACCATGCATTTAAGCAACAATGTAGTGTAAACATATGATACACAAGTAACATCAATACACATCTGTGTCCATTTTAAACAGTTTTACATATGATAAGAAATAACATGCATTTGTAGATAAAATATAAAATAATGTATAATATAACTGGCTACAGTGTCAGTCTAGAAGTTGCACAGTTGGAGCGGGAGTGAAGCCCATCCCCCTCCTTACACTCTCAGCCCTCACTGGCTGACTGGTGGACACAACCTCTCTTCTTCCACAGCAAACCGAGCCCCCATACCCTTCCCCACCAGAGGAGAAAGTTCAGAACCAGACCAGAGCCAAATGGACAGGGAGGGAGAGAGATGGGGGCAACAAAGAGGGGGAGAGAGTGAGTGAGAGAGAGATGAGAAAGGGTAGAGAGAGATCAGAGGAAGAGGGGGAGAGACAGAATAGGGACAGAGAGAGAGAGAAGGTAGGGAAGGGGGAAGGGGGGAAGAGAGAGGGGAGAGATGGCTATAAGAGAGTGAGAGGAGAGAGAAATGGGAGGACGAGAGGGAGGGAGATATAGATGGTAGAAAGAGGGGGAGAGAGTGAGAGATAGATCAGAGGAAGAGGGGGAGATACAGAAAAGGGACAGAGAGAGAGAAGGGAGGGAAGGGGGAAGGGGGGAAGAGAGAGGGGAGAGATGGCTATAAGAGAGTGAGAGGAGAGAGAAATGGGAGGACGAGAGGGAGGGAGATATAGATGGTAGAAAGAGGGGGAGAGAGTGAGAGATAGATCAGAGGAAGAGGAGGAGATACAGAAAAGGGACAGAGAGAGAGAACGGAGGGAAGGAGGGAGGGAGGAAGAGAGAGGGAGGGGAGAGATGGCTATAGTGAGAGGAGCAAGAGAGGAGAGAGAAATGGGAGGACGAGAGGGAGGGAGATATAGATGGTAGAAAGAGGGGAAGAAAGAAATATCAGGTAGAGGGGGCAGGATAGAGAATGAAACATGAGAAAGAGGGGAGTGAGAGACAGATGGATGGAAGAGGTGGAGAAAGAGATGGCTGAAAGAGGTGGAAAAGTGCAAGACAGAGAAATGGGACTTAGAATGGAAAGATAGGTGAAGAGAGAGAAAAAAAATCTGCAACATTGGGCACAATAACTGGCAGTTACTAACTGCCAACCCAGCAAATGACGGGTCCACAATACTAGTATTCTAATTAGTAAGGGGTATTTTTATTGTTTATGCTTCTCAATAAATAAAAAAGATTTACAACCCTTTCCATGAAACTGTAGGATGACACTCTCTGAGCGACCCACGCTGTTACCCGACTGCAGCCGCTTACTTCCAGTTCCGTCACTTCCTCCCATAAGAAACTGTAGGGATCAGTACAAATGTATCACGCAGGGACCCACTAAACCCTTTGTCCCCAACCTCTCCCATGCCAAAACACACATGGGGTACAGACAGAGACACACACAGAACGGAGACTGAGTATAACATCCAGTGTGCAGGAATAAGGCGCTGTAAAGTACATGGCTGTGTCATATAAGTAGATCTCCAGTCTGGAACACACCAGTGTCAGATGAATTACCTTCCATCTTATGATGTTGTACAAATAGCAGCCATGTTTCTGGAGGCCAAAAATGCCCTGGAACCTATGTAAATAACTGAGCCCCTGTATCTTCAGGATCGGAGTCAAACTGCTAGTACTGTTGGTTATGTGGTGAGTGAAGGCGAAAACTAGCATCACATAGGATCATCATCACCGGGGGCCACTGACAGCCCGGTACCCTTACAAGTGTAGCCCCCATGCCCCCTATAGGCGGCACTGGGAACCATGGCTACAGCATTCTATGAGCTATATCTATCTACCTAGTGTTGCCCAAAGGTGACAAACTATTCGAAAAGCCCAAATTAACTATCACAGAAACTAGAACACCCAGGTACAATACCGGGAATAGCGATGAGGGGCACAACAAGGAGCAAGCCTAAGATCTCCAGGTGCAACACTGAATACAACCTCCATTTTCCTTGTTATTGAGTATTAGAACAACTCCATCAGCAGCGAGGAGGACTAATTAAGTTTATAATCTATTTCACAGGTTCTCAAACTCGGTCCTCAGGACCCCACGCGGTTCATGTTTTGCAGGTCACCTGTAGATTTTTAAAATGTGACAGTTGGTGATACACAGTGCAGCTGCTGGGAGACATGGAAAACGTGAACCGTGTGGGGTCCTGAGGACAGAGTTTGAGAACCACTGATTTATTTCATTCATTTACGCATGTTTATCAGCCCCATTAGGTGAATTCATTGCCCTGTTAATGCCCTCCTGCAACTTTAGCTTAATGTGGAACTTTATGGCTGCTGCTGTGATTTCCATCCATGGGTTTTTATCCGTATAGTTATTTATGTTTGGCAAAAAGAAAGATAATGCATCTGTGATTGTTGCTTTCTGCATTGATTGCCATTGTATCAGAAAGGAGCTTAGTGCCACATCCAAAGCAATAAAAAGAACATCGATTAAATGCATACACAAGGGGTGACCCACGTATTAGAGCCCTAGCATGGAGTAGGGGGGTGACCAGTCACTGGTTCCCTCCGGACGTGAGTGCAGCCATCAGTAATAGTAACGGCACCTACAGATGGATTGGAGCCTCCGTTATCTTTGCTGGCTGAGGCGCAGGCGTGCACTCCCGGCGTGACTAGGCGGTCCGTCCTCCCAGTCATGCTGGTAGAGCGCAGAGCCGTTTCCCATTGTAAGCGTCTCTGTCTGGGCATGCGCGCCCGCCCGGATGGAGACGCTTTCCATTCAAGTGAATGGGGAGCGTCTCCATCCGGACGCATGCGCCCGTCCAGACGGAGACGCTCAGAGTGACTAGGTGCGCCCAGGCGGGCGCGCCTAGTCACAGATGGAGCAAAAACAATGGAGGCTCCATCTGTACACCATGCTTGGTGCAGAAGATCCAACTGAGAATAACACATCCTCTGAATACGCTCAACTCAGAAAAGGTTCCACTTCTGTCCACGTGGCCATGACACACACCCACAGGATACTTCTCTTACTTGTGACCGCCGCATTGATGCCACCCAGTAACACCCATTCAGCCATCATTGAGAAGTGACTAACTCAGAATCGCTCATACATATGGAGCCTCCGTTATCTTTGCTCCGTCTGTGACTAGTCGCGCCCGCCTGGGCGCACCTAGTCACTGTGAGCGTCTCCATCTGGACGGGCGCGGGTTCCCGGACGGAGACGCTCACCATTTGCTTGAATGGAGAGCGTCTACGTCCGGGCGGGTGCGCGCGCCCAGACAGAGATGCTTACAATGGGAAGCGGCTTTGTGCACTCCCGGCGTGAGTAGGTGGACGGATCACCTAGTCACGCCGGGAGTGCACGCCTGCGCCTCAGCCAACAAAGATAACGGAGTCTCCATCTGTAGATCCTCTAAGTTGCGTATGTAGGCTGTGATACGTGCGTAGTGTGCTAGATGCGGACGCATTTCAAATTGCGTATATCTCAGAATCTGGCCCTCATACTCCTCCTAATGCTACAAACTCTTCTGTAATTTGAAATATATTTAATTTTTTATATTTTATTATCAAATTTAATTTGAACTTGTGATTGACACTTTAATTAAGCTCAATGCTGGGGCTCAGGCTTGCTTTATCCCACATGGACTCCCTTGGTTGTTGCATTATCCCATGAGTCAATTAAGAGTTAAGTCATCAGTCAGACGTCCTATTGCTTTACAAAGATGCCAACATTTTATTTACTTGTTCTTAAAGATGTTTTTATATCGAATCGCGTCAAAGGACTGTGAGTGAAAGCCGATATAATTGGTTCCAGAGGGAAGACATCTGGTCGGCGGAGATTGGGAGAGTCCCGGGAACGAACCCTAATGTCAGTTGACACACCTCTTGATTCGTTGCTTCTGATAGGAGAGTCAACTTATAAAAGATGTATATTATATTGCGTTGGTTCATGTTTTAAAGTTAAGTCCAATACAACTTTTGTATTCAACTGTAAAATATACAAATTATCATGAGATTTCTCTTTTTGTACTTCCTGCGTAAAAACCACCAATATGGAGCAATGTGACTGGGAGAAATAGACTCATCACATGTGATGTTTTTCTTCAATAAATTTTTGGAAAAATTCATAATTACTTTTTTCACAATAGAACACCAGGGTGTTAATCAAAAATTATTTATGGCAATGCATCAAGACTGTTTGTCTTACTTAGTTAAAAACACATTGTTGGAGACATATAAAAAGAACATTGTGTTAAGGGGGGTACACACGTAGCTATGCATCCTTAGTTTCTAAACAATCTGACTAGATTGCTTGGAAATTAAGCGCGGATCTCTCCATGTGTATGCCCCCCCAGCGATAGCGATGCGCAGCCCCGCGTGTCGTTATCGCCGATTCTAGATTGGCCTGCATGCATGCACAATCTAGTAGATCGCTCACTTTTGCCCCCCCCCCCATCGCTCAGCACACATCTCCCCATGTGTACCCCCCTTCACTTATAGAGAATTGACAATATTGACTCATTAATAAACAGTGGGGGCTAGTGTCCTTCTTGAGCAGGGGGGCCGTCCACAGTGCTGCTTTCCTGTACCAGACTTCAGTGCAAGCGTCTCGCCACCTGCCAGGTCCATTTTGCATGCACAATGTATCTGGAAGGCACCGGGACCGGCACATGGGCGCAAACACCAGCAGGTCTGCTCATGTCCACAACCCAGGCTACTAGGGGCTGCCTCAGCTGCAGCCTCTAGGGGCAGGCAAGTCTGATGGTAAAATACAGTTATAACTTCCCACTGGAAACACGCTCTCTGTTAATCGTGTTCTGGACTGGCAGTCCCAGGGGGAGAAAACACTTCTCCCTGGGACTGCCTGTCCTGTGTGTGATTATCAGATAGTGCTTTGCACGTAACAGCCAGGGTGTCCAGTGCACATGCACTGCAACTGCCTCACTGGAGGTGATGGATTAAACTGGGGGGCTGCAGTCCTGCAGCCAATAGGTTAAATCTGCCACTGTTAATAAATGATAATAATGATAAATGACGAAGGGGAGTTGTTAGCAAACAAAGAAAGATAGCAACAGAGCTGTTTATTGGGGCGGGCGAGATGTGCATTTGCACGGGAACCCTCCGCGGCTCTTGCTGGCTCAGTTTGTGCTGCCCCTCCTCCCCGTTATTACTACTCCGCTCGGGGAGTGGAGTTTCGTGTAATGACGCGTTTGCATCATGACATCACGACGCAAACGCTTTATTAAATGAAACTCCGCCCCCGAGCGGAGTACTGATGACGGGGAGGAGGGGGAGCCAGGACACGGCGGGCAAGCCAGGAGGAGGGAGAGGCGGGAAGGCACACAGGCTGAAGAGCGGGATGGAAGAGGACCTCTGGCCGGCGGATGCTGCTGCAAACGTGAGTATAACACACTCTTTCTCTTTCCTCTCTCTCTCTCTCTCTCTCTCTTTGTAGAAGGGGACTCTGCCTGCTATAATGTGTAAAATGAGGACTCTTGCCTGCAGTAATGTGTAAAATGGGGACTCTTGCCTGTAGTAATGTGTAAAATGGGAACTCTTGCCTGCAGTAATGTGTAAAATGGGGACTCTTGCCTGCTGTAATGTGTAAAATAGGGACTCTTGCCTGCCGTATTGTGTAAAATGGGGACTCTTGCCTGCAGTAATGTCTAAAATGGGGACTCTTGTCTGCCGTTATGTGTAAAATGGGGACTCTTGCCTGTAGTAATGTGTAAAATGGGGACTCTTGCCTGCTGTAATGTGTAAAATAGGGACTCTTGCCTGCCGTATTGTGTAAAATGGGGACTCTTGCCTGCAGTAACGTCTAAAATGGGGACTCTTGTCTGCCGTTATGTGTAAAATGGGGACTCTTGCTTGCAGTAATGTGTAAAATGGGGACTCTTGCCTGCGTAATGTGTAAAATGGGGACTCTTGCCTGCTGTAATGTGTAAAATAGGGACTCTTGCCTGCCGTATTGTGTAAAATGGGAACTCTTGCCTGCAGTAATGTCTAAAATGGGGACTCTTGTCTGCTGTTATGTGTAAAATGGGGACTCTTGCTTGCAGTAATGTGTAAAATGGGGACTCTTGCCTGCGTAATGTGTAAAATGGGGACTCTTGCCTGCCGTGATGTGTAAAATGGGGACTCTTGCCTGCAGTAATGTGTACAATGGGGACTCTTGCCTGCCGTAATGTGTAAAATGGGGACTCTTGCCTGCCGTAATGTGTAAAATGGGGACACTTGCCTGCCGTGATGTGCAGAATGCGGACTCTTGCCTGCAGTAATGTGTAAAATGGGGACTCTTGACTGCTGTAATGTGTAAAATGGGGATTTAATGTATCAAGGGCATTGCGGTGTGTGGCATAATATGGTGCAGAGGACATTACTGTGTCAGCTTAATATGGTAGAATTATTTTTTTTTTCCTGTGGTGGTCGTGATCTGTTGGTGCAGCGTCAAAAACTGGGGTGTAAGGTAGTATTTTCAGATGAGGCCACACCCATCCTAACAAGGCCACACCCATTTTAACGAGGCCACGCCCCCTTGATGGGAGCGCACTCGCCTATGGCGTGTGCAAATTCTTTGTTTTTATATCTATGGGGGACGGGGCATCTTTTATTATGTTGGGGGGGGGGGGGGGGGGTGGCGCATTTTTAAATCTCGCATTGGGAGCAAAATTGGCTAGAAACAGCCCTGGAAAGCAATTGGGCAAAACCATGTGCACTGCAGGTGGGGCAGATGTAACATGTGCAGAGAGAGTTAGATTTGGGTGTGGTGTGTTCAAACTGAAATCTAAATTGCAGTGTAAAAATAAAGCAGCCAGTATTTACCCTGCACAGAAACAAAATAACCCACCCTAATCTAACTCTCTCTGCACATGTTACATCTGCCCATCCTGCAGTGCAGCATGGTTTGCCCAATTAATATTTTTTTTTTGTTTTTTTGCTAACAACACTGAATAACCCTCTAAGAGTTTATTGGCATTGATAAATAGGTCCCCTTGACAACCCTATTTATTTTGGCAATATATTAAAGCAGTGTTACACGGGGAAATAATTCTGTTTGTTACTAAATATAAACGTGAGCAGAATGCTGTATATTTAGCAGCTCAGTCTATGAACAAATTATATCCTGAATAGATAACAGAATTTTTGGCAGCTGGGAAATGTCATTTCTGTAGACGTGGAAAGAAACCTAGTAGTAGGCTTTTGTCCAGTCTTCGGAGCAACACTTACCGTATATGCTCGAGTATAAGTCGACTCGAATATAAGCCGAGGCACCTAATTTTACCACAAAAACCTGGGAAAACTTATTGACTCGAGTATAAGCCTAGGGTGGGAAATGCAGCTCTAGCCGTACACAGCCCTCATACTGCCAGATGTGCCTCCACAGTTCCAGATATGCCCTCACAGTGCCAGATATGCCCTCATACTGCCAGATATGCCCCCACAGTGCCAGATATGCCCTCATAGTGCCAGATATACCCCCACAGTGCCAGATATGCCCTCATACTGCCAGATATTCCCCCTCAGTGCCAGATATGCCCTCATACTGCCAGATATGCCCCCACAGTGCCAGATATGCCCTCATACTGCCATATATGCCCCCACAGTGCCAGATATGCCCTCATACTGCCAGATATGCACTCACAGTGCCAGATATGCCCCCACAGTGCCAGATATGCCCTCATACTGCCAGATATGCCCCCACAGTGCCAGATATGCCCTCATAGTGCCAGATATACCCCCACAGTGCCAGATATGCCCTCATACTGCCAGATATTCCCCCTCAGTGCCAGATATGCCCTCATACTGCCAGATATGCCCCAACAGTGCCAGATATGCCCTCATACTGCCATATATGCCCCCACAGTGCCAGATATGCCCTCACAGTGCCAGATATGCCCCCACAGTGCCAGATATGTCCTCATACTGCCAGATATGCCCCCACAGTGCCAGATATGCCCTCATACTGCCATATATGCCCCCACAGTGCCAGATATGCCCTCATAGTGCCAGATATACCCCCACAGTGCCAGATATGCCCTCATACTGCCAGATATGCCCTCATACTGCCAGATATGCCCCCACAGTGCCAGATATGCCCTCATACTGCCAGATATGCCCTCACAGTGCCAGATATGCCCTCATAGTGCCAGATATGCCCTCATACTGCCATATATGCCCCCACAGTGCCAGATATGCCCTCATAGTGCCAGATATGCCCTCATAGTGCCAGATATGCCCCCTCAGTGCCACATATCCCCCCCAAGTGCCAAATATGCCCCCCAGTGCCAGTTACAACTTACCTTCCGCCGCTCCCCCGATGTTTTGTGAAGGAGAGACACAGAGGGCACAGCGCGCGCCTCTCCTGTGTCCCTCCTGCGTCTCTGGCGGCAGCGGCATGTGTGTGTTAAATGAAGTGCCGGTTCATGAGCCAATCAGAGCTCACGAACGGGTACTTCATTTAATAGAGCTGCCGCTGGAGACGCAGGAGGGACACAGGAGAGGCGCGCGCTGTGCCCTCCGTGTCCCGCCTTCCCACTGACTCGAGTATAAGCCGAGGGGGCTTTTACAGCACAAAAAAAAGGGCTGAAAAAGTCGGCTTATACTCGAGTATATACGGTATATTGCAGCACTTATAGATCCTACGCATTAGCTAAGTCATGCAGGTGAGTCTATTAATGACGTCCTCCACAGTTATTATCATGAGCTATTCTCACAAGACAATATTGGTTTCTCGAGTAAATCATTTATTGGAACAAAGGGGTCTATTTACTAAGTCTTGGATGGAGATAAATTGAATGGAGATAAAGTACCAGCCAATCAGCTCCAGTCATTTTTCAAACCCAGCCTGTGACATGGCAGTTAGGAGCTGATTGGCTGGTACTTTACCTCCGTTAACTTTATCTCCATCTAAGACTTATTAAATAGACCCCAACGCATACTTGCCTACTCTCCCGGAATGGCCGGGAGGCTCCCGAAAATCGGGTGGCGCTCCCGCCCCCCCGGAAGAGTGGGCAAGTCTCCCGGCCGAGCGCCCGTCGCCCGCAACCCTCCTTAATCCCCTGACAAAGTCCCTATGTCGCAGTCAAAGTTGGAGGTCCGCAGGTCAGATGACACGATTCGCGTCATCCCGGCCCCGCCCCCAGCCTTGCAGTGCCAATATTATCGGCGTTGCTAGTCAGGGGGCTGGACCAAGGTGACGCAAACGTGCGGTTACGCCCCCAATCCCGCCCCTAAACATCGTCATCCATCCTCGCCACGCCCCCGCTGCTCCGACCTGGCTGCCTTCTCCCGGAGGTGGCAGCCAGATTGTTGGTAAGTATGCCCCAACGTTTATACCACAATTGAGGCTCTATGAGAGTCTCTTCTTGGTCCTATCGCTGCAGAAGAAGTCCGCCAAGCTAGTAAACATTTGAAGCCTCTGAAATCTTCAGGGCCGGAGGGTTTGGGAGGGGAGTTTTATAAGCTTCTTCTTCCTTCTCGTGTTGCAGATCCCTTTACATCTTTATTTAATGTTCTTTTTGATGGTGGTCTTCTACCGTTACATTTCAATGGGTATGGGACTCAGGGTCGACAGTGTCTAGGTCGACACACATTAGGTCGACACCTATTGGTCGACAGTGACTAGGTCGACACAGCCATTAGGTCGACATGAACATAGAAAAAGGTCAACATGAGTTTTTGATATATATTTTTGGTGTCGTTATCTTTGTAAAGTGACGGGGAACCCCAGTTAGTGTACCGTGTCTCCTCACATGGCTCACTTCCCTCGCCATGCTTTGGGCAAGGAGCCTCGCTCTGCTGCTGCTGCGCTCGGCACAAGTTACCATTCCCAATTGTAGTCCACGTGGATCGTAAAATATGAAAAAATTCAAAAAAGAAAAAAAAATTGAAAAACTCATGTCAACCTTTTTCCATGTCGACCTTGTTCATGTCGACCTATTGGCCGAGTTGACCTATTTCCTGTGTCGACCTACTCAATGTCGACCAATAGGTGTCGACCTAATGTGTGTCGACCTAGACAGTGTCAACCTAGAGTCCGGATACCCATTTCAATTATGCCATCAAAACCCGAGCAGAGACCTGTTTCCCTCCTCATAATGCATTATTTGCCTCTTAAAATCACATCATAAAGGTTTTACCAAAATTATAGCCAATAGGGACAAGCATATTTTGTTGAAAGAGGAGTGCGCTGTTTTTCCAGTCATCCTGTTCTTCAGAGAGATTTCATGCCCTATCCCAAGATGGCTGCCGAGCATGTGCAGGGGCCATATTGTTCTTAACTGTGTTAAAGCATTACAGTGAAAGACACATCCACGTATCCAATTACCCACAATGAAAAATTGGGAGCAAAAAACTGGATTTTTTTCCCCCCCGATGTTTCACTGATATTTTTGTTTACGGGGTATCCAATTAGATCTCCCGTAAAAAAATAAGTTTTTGTGCGAAAACACACAGGCTCAGTGAAACCTGTGTGTTTTTGCCACCACACCCCCCTCAAAGCCGGTGCTTATCACGGATTTTGCTTTGTCTGCCTTAGGCAGGTGAAACAAAATTCCCGATAAGCCATGGCTCATGTCGACTTATTGGCTAATAACCCCCAGCGAACAATTACCAGCGGCCAATGACCGCAGGTAATAGGATACCACCTTTAATTACAGAGGGACCTGCAATTAGATGCAATCTACAGCGATTCCAGTGTCCCTGCACCACTACCCAGTGCCTACATACACTCACCGGCTGAATTACACCCTGCTCCGCTGAAGCTCTGCTCCATAAGAATCAGTGTGCATGTAACAGTGAGTACGACTGTACCTGTTATCTATCAATGAACCAACACCACTGGGTAAGTAACTGGGCTGCTCGTAGTTATAAAGCATCCGCTGGTGTGTGCCTAAATAACGCTGCAATCTCAACACCTGCACACTCATCGTTCCCAACATATTTTACCTTCTAATTATCTTCCTGGCCAAACAGGATCTATCTGGGGACACAAATCAGTTACTAATATTCAGAAAGTGTAAATTATTATACAGTCTTTGTCCCTCTCTCCACAGATGGATCCCAAGTTGGTGCCTTCCATACTGAAAAAGTATTCGATCTGGAATCTTGGGATCACCTGGTTCTCTCATCTCATATGTAACCTGTATTCAGCTGTGAGCTAGGCAGGGCTGCCCCCTATCCCCGCTGTCTCTCCTGCTCTTTGCCACGTTGCTGACACTTTTGGCTTTGTCAAGAATAACATTCCCGGGGTATTTGTTGCAGGGGCCTGTGCTGGTGGTTGCTTTTGGTTACAGTCATTGCTTCCCTGGCCTGTGATAGAAATTCTGACTTGATTGCAGATTCATTGGTTGAGGTACACGTGAGATACACTTTAGGAGTGCGAACAGCTGTGCTGCTGTGAGACATTGTGTTATCAGGAAGAGCTGCGCCAGACGAAAGTGACACCTGCGGGGAGAGTCCTGCTAACGTTATTATCTGGAGAAGGAGAACGTGGGGAGCCACTGTGCTGTATTGAGCATCCCTGCGGGAGATTTCCGCTAAAGACCCATCATTTATACTGAGAGTAACCTATTGAGAAATAATATCACCCAATGCATTCATTCACCAATTCTGGAATAATAATCTGGAGCAGAACGGTGGGCAATTAAGAAGAGTTTACTAAGGAATAATACAGCTATTATTAATTACACTTTTTACCTGCTGGCATTGACATTCAGGAGTCCGACATTAAACCGTATAAAGCGAGATTGTCTTATTGAATGGAACACTGTATATTCTTAACATTCTAATCAAAGACGTGTGACACGTGGCTGGGACTCCAGCTGCCTGTTACAGTAACTTGTGCCTGAAAGTGGAGCAGTATCTGGTGCCTGTATGGACCCATTCAAAGTCGCTTTAACCCCAAGGCATTTTTTATATAAGTTTATTTTAATGTATATGGTTTATTGGGCCTAATTCAGACCTGCTCGCTGCTGTGTGTTTTCGCACAGCAGCCGATTAGGTCTGGACTGCGCATGCACCGTCACCGTAGAACGCCAGCGCATGCCAGACAGCCGATGGCCATCTCTGCCCAGAGATCGCCTCTTCCTGATTGACAGGCAGAGGCGGTCGCTGGGTGGGAGGGGGGGGATGGTGGCGTTTGGCCGCCGTTTTGGGGGCGCGGTCTGGGCAACGCAGGCGTGCACGGACCATGCAGGGGGCGGGCCGCGGCGGCTGCGTGATGTCACCCACAGCCGCTGCAACCCGTATAGCAACGGGTAACTCCCTGCCAGTGCGCAGGAGCTGCGCAGGTAGGAAGCTACTCGTCAAGTACAAAAGTATCGCCGCAGTGCGATGTTTTTGTAGTTGTGCGGTGAAGGGGGGGGGTAGGGACAGACATGCGGTGTCCCCCCGCATGTCTGAGTAGAGGCTACGATCAGGTCTGAATTAGGCCCATTTTGTATTTTTATGTCCAGTTTATGCACTTGTCAGCATTATAGGACATGTACAGTATGTGTTTGCATTTTTGTTTGATTGACAATGTCCGATAAAAGTAATACGACAAATTACACTACAGTATGACTCCTGTTTTCTGTTGGTTGGTTCTAGTTTGACATCTCGGGCCTTAGGGCCTAATTTTTTTAAATTTGCATGGAATTGCACAGGCGCAGGTGCATCTGCAGATTTGTTTTAATGTGCACTCCGCAGTTACATCATGCCTTCACTATGGCACGCCCTTCCCCCACACTTTCAGGCTGACCCAAGGACATCCCCTATTTTCTCTGATGTAGCTTTTAGTAGGGATGGCCATTCGTGTGTGATGGTTACCGCCGATGGTGAAATGGCAAGTGACCATCAATGGTTGAAAACTATGCAATGGATGATCATTGGATGGTTTCACCAACCATTGGCCATCCCTTATCCTTCACTGACTAGCCCCGTGGGCCAATCAGAACCTGGATGCGGGCTTCGCGGGTGTTGGCGGACAGAGCTATGCTCAGTGTCCCAGTACCTTGTAGGAAAAAAAAGAACCATCAGGAAACCATCTGGTTCTCCCCCATTGATGGCAAAAATATTTACCATGAGCTGTAGATCCAAGATGATTTGGAATCACTGATGGTCGATGGCCAGCTTGTAGTGCAGTCTGAGCGGAGGAGCGAGTAGAAGGTACCAGGGAAAACATGAGAGCACATTAGAATGCTGTGCACACATCATGCGGTGAATCTAGTAAGGTGGCTTACTGTACTGTCCACTGCAGTGTGATATCTTTGACTAGCATCTGGTGGGGTGGAGGTGGCTGTGGTGGGAGGGGGTATGCATGAAAAGGTTTAAGCAGCAGGACATATAAGCATTGGGAGGTAATTAATGAGGGGCTCAGACAAGTACATTAGAAATAGATTAATGCAGTACATATCGTACAAGTACTAGGGGCAAAAGGGGTTGGGATAAATAGACTTGGAGAAAAGTTCATACTGAGGTGGGGGAGGAGGTGAGTGGGGGCTCCAAGTGAAATAGTGTAGGGCAGCAAGACCTCTTTATCAGGCCCTGTTAATATTCCAAGAAAGTTTTCCTGGCAGTAGCCCATTCTCATTCCACCAAGCCACTTATTGCGGAGGTAGAACTAAGACTGCAGTTGGGGGTTGTGCTTTCTCAGAGGCCAGGTGATAAACATCTCAAATATCTACAAAGTGATTATGCTCCAGATCAGCCTTTTCCATCACACGATTCCCCTTTTTTGTGGCTCATAGGCTTGATTCTTTCATCACCAAGGTGCCGGATCATGACAATTGTACGTATCGCAGAAGAACTCCCAGGACAGTTAACATATTCTACAACTTATTAATAACCCCGTCAACTAGTAACTACCACAAGATCCAGAGTGTTGCTTTGCAGCAGGACACCCTGATGTATATAATACTTTATGCCCCATAATACTGTTGGTCACAATTAGCTAAGGACATTTCTGCATGGCTGGTGTACCCTAGAAATAATTCTTAAAATATGCGATTATCTGGGCTCCTCCAGCCCCTCACTTTACCCATCGATCCAATGGAATCCTATCTCCATGGTGTCAGGGCTCAGTAGTATAAATAGGATTCAGGGCCTAATTCAAGGTAGATTGCAAAACAATATTTTCCTCTAATGGCCAAAACCATGTGCACTGTAGGGTGGGGGGAAGGGGGGCAGATGTAACATGTGCAGAAAGAGTTAGATTTGGGTGGATTATTTTGTTTCTGTGCAGGGTAAATACTGGCTGCTTTATTTTTACACTGCAATTTAGATTACAGTTTGAACACACCCCACCCAAATCTAACTCTCTCTGCACATGTTACATCTGCCCCACCTGCACTGCACATGGTTTTGCCCATTAGAGGAAAATTTTATTTTGCAATCAACCTTGAATTAGGCCCTTAGAGTCATCACACATAGGAGCAACCCAGGGGCAAGGTACTGGTATTCACCAGGGATTCCTGCTAGGGAATTTCGGCTTCGCTGCAGTATTACTGCAGGTTGTGGCCCCCTGGGCGGAACCCAGGTGCAACTAGCAGGGACTGTGGCAGATACAGGAAAGAACCCAGGTGTGTATGCAGATGCAAGTCCAAGGCAGGTGAGAATAATATAGCGAGGGAGTCTCTATAGGAGACAGTTGGAGAGAACACACTGTCCGGAAAGGGTCCGCAGGACGAGGACAAACTAAAGTACAGGACTGTAGCAGCCAGGCTGTCAGGCACAAGTGCAGAGAAGTATCTGACACTGTGCTGAGAGAGAGAGAGACAGAAAGGTTTAAATAGGGTGCCCAATCAGAGAGGGAGAAGCCTATTAGAGCAGGACTGATAGAATGGCAAGCCCCCGAAAGTTACTTGTGCGGGATCCAACAAGATGGCATCCGCTAGAGGTAGAACAGGGGGGAGCACCAGCAAGATGGTGGTGCCATGTGGCGTTATTATGGAGCTAACGCCGTCACATGGTTTAGATGTGTCTTCTGCGTATCATCCTCAGTCAAATGCGCAAACAGAGAGCTTGAACCAATGTCTAGAACTAGAACAGTTTATTTGTGTTTACACCAGCATTCAACAAGGTGAATTGTTGGGTTGTTCTAATGTATTCTGCAGTGGAATTATCCTATAACAACGCCACTTAGCGTAACAGAACCCATTCTATGTATCTCACCCGCAACCCATACCACAGAATTATCGTCATTAATATTCCAAAATTAATATTACAAATAATTTTAAGTTAGAGAGAGATAAAGTACCAGCCAGTCAGCTCCTAACTTCCATGTTACAGATTGCGTTTGAAAAATAACACTCTCCACTTTATCACTCTACATCTGCCACAAAACCCCTTGTTTGTTACATATACCCCTCTATGTCCCAGTCAGCTCCCTATTTTATCTACCACATTAGGCTAATTCATAACTAAATTCTGCAACTTCCACCTGCAGCAGCTCCGTATGTT